>NC_083798.1:10330145-10833469 GCF_015708825.2 Lethenteron reissneri | reverse complement strand
ATTGGGCTTGTTTGACCATACTTCACCGCGCTCGTTTAGTCCGGGTTGGTGAAAGGGGGAGCGGTTCAGAGGGCACTCATCACTGATGTCAGCCGTGGCTGGCTGGTAATCAGACTCTGGTTGCGACCGCTACCCCCCACCATCATTGTATATACAGCAACAGAATAAATACTCCACCGTGTATAACGGCGCATCTCGCCTATTTATACCTCGCCGCGTGCACTGTGATATCTTTTTCCTCCGAAAACCGGAATTCGCGGCGGAAACTCTCACGGGAGATTAAAAATCCTTGCGCAAAAATTTAAATAAAAATACCACAAATCCACGCAGCCACGTGCTCGCTGCGAGAGTCACGGGCGAGGCGAGTGAGCGAGCGAGCGCGAGATGAATTGCATTTGCTTTTTGATTGGGTTTTATGTTCGCTCCGACGTAACTAATTTAGCTTATTTATTCGGTGTAAATAATGCGCGCTGTTACCACTGCTATTACAATTTTTTTTTATTTTACCAGCTAAGGCCCACTGAGCTATATAGCTCGTTATCACAAAGCGTCATAGCCACAAATGATAGCTCAACAAAGTGGATTATCACGTGAAAATACTCTAAACGCATGTTTCTAAATGTGGAGGGGAAAACCGGAGGACCCGGAGAAAATCCACGTGACCACGGGGAGGACATGCAAACTCTAGATATACAGGCATCAGAGTCGGGGTCGGGATCGAACCCACAACCTCCTGTATACCATCTTGCCACCGTGGCGCCCTGTACGAGCTCATCGCCCTCGCGCTCGGGGAGAGAAGTTTTACACTCCCCAGGTTGCGGCTGGCTGCTGCTGAGCCACTTACCCATCGCCGCTTCTGAAACTCCACTATGCTTGCTCTTGTCTTACTTCTGCTTTTCAGCATTTCGTGCAACTTAATTATCATCGCTTCCTTCCTGGTGCGCTTCCTGCGTCAGTGTTAAGTTGTTTTTTTGTTTATTTTCCCCTCTTTGTTCACGTGCTATTCGTGGAATGGCCCCAGTTTCGTTTTTTAATCCTCGGTTGTGCTTCAGTGGCCATGTGATTTTCGTGCAAAGCGCCTTAATTGCCCATAGTTTCAACACGTTTTCATACAACACTCAGATTCACAAGTGGTTGTGCTCTAGAAAGTCCTCCTCCCTGCCACAGGAAATGTGGAATTTCCCCAAGCAACTCGCCGCCACGTAACGCTCCTTTGAGCAGAAATACGCGTGGACTTTGTTTACGATGCCAAAAGGGCCGTCGCGCGGAGTGGACAATATCACAGTTCAGGGAGCGTACATCTGCGAGCGTCTATGCTCCCAGCTGCCCTCTGCTCCCCACCTTGTATTCCCTGCAATCTGTAACTACCTGGTATGCATTCTGGTCACTCCTCCGAGCATTATCCAGGCCCTAGTCTGCTTTGGGTCTTGTCATCATTGGGCCCCGCACCTCCGATGAGCATGGTTGGCCATGTACGGTGCTAAAGAAGTTGAACACACACGTATGCATACATCTCTGCGGCAGAGAAACCGAGCTCCTTCCTGACAGGCACTCTGTTTCCCCTTCGACGGTTCCCCCAGCTCGTTTCTCGTTTGTCGACACTCGCAGGCCGCTCGCGGGGACGAGCGTTGTGATCGTCGAGCGAAACGATTCCTTTCACGTGCACCTGCGGTTCCGCCTGTTCCTTCCTCCCCCCCCCCCCCCGCCACTTTCCTCCGAGCGAGACCGTCCGTACGCGTGCAACATCCGCCGCCGCCTGCCTCCGGCGAGCCGTCCAAGATCTCGCGGCTAAATGCACTGCTGTTGAGAAGTGCGCACAGGGCATCAATTTGCCGTGTAATTGTGGCATTTTCATGACTTTAAGGTATTAGAGTGCATGGTTTTAATGACTAATGGGCTAGAAAGTATAATCCATTTTGAAGCCTTTAGCAAACCCGCATATTCTCTCTTCCTGTAATTCCCGCGTGCCCAGGGGCTGCCCCTAGAATGGTGCGCGCAATTTAGAATTGCACGTTAATGAGAGATTGAAAAAAGCTTTGCAAGAAGCGCGGACACGCGTTACATAAAGCCTGAATATTTAACAAGCCGCGAGCGCGCACGCGGAAGGCGGCGGTGCCGCGACGGCGCCGCCAGTCCGCGATGTGCACGCCGGGGGCCCCCGCGGCGAACTTAATGAGAAGGTTCATATTCGTGAGGGAGAGAGACAGAGAGAGAAAAAAAGCAAAGGCGCGTCGCGTTTGTGCAAACTCATCAATGATGTTACGGGAATTCATGGCCTGGCGGGGCGACCTTGTTCGTAGCCAACCGCGCTAAGCAGAGGTGCGTGGGGAGAACAACAAACTAAACACAAAAAGCAGTTCTAAACAAATAATATTCTTGGGTCTTTCGGTAAAGTCACGTAGATAGGTTAAAAGAAAATAACAAAAATACCAAAAACTACGACGTTTCGATCGAAACACAAGCAATCGTCATCAGGAGGTAGTTCTCCGATCTTACATTTACATGCAAATTTCTCACTTTAACATCACTAGCTCCGCCAACTTCGTTTATGACCCTTGGGCTACACCCATTTCAAACCCTTTAAACATCCTGACTCAGCAGCTTTCCCGCTCTTTTTTCTCATGATGACGATTGCTTGTGTTGTGATCGAAATGTCGTGATATTTTATTATTTTTATTCACTTTATTTTTATTTCTTACTTTTGTTACTTTCTTTTAACCTATCTACGTGACTTTACCGAAAGACCCAAGAATATAATTTGTTTAGAACTGCTTTTTGTGTTTCGTTTGTTATCCTCCCCCCGCACCTCTGGCTACGAGACAGTGCGAAAAAAAGTTCCTCGTACATACATACAGGCATGAAACATATTGTCCTAAGAAAAAGTTCACCGTTCCTAACAACGACATGAGGGTTATTGTTCACCTGGGACTCTGTCCCCAACCATCACATGGCAATTACTCGAGACCATCTATACCTACAGCAGGGTGTGCGGGCTGGGAGTTCCGTATGCTTCTATCATCAATGTCGTCGTCATCTTCAGCTGGGTTGGCGGTCGGTGGCTGTCGCTTGCCGCCACTGTGCCGCACGTCCAGGCCAGGAGGGCGACTTCTCCGTTCGCGGTTCGGTGCGAATTCTAGATGCGAGTTCTTGCACTCAGTTTTTCCTTTCGGCGCTCGGAGTGGCGTGCATCATTCCTCCACTTAGGCGCTCGCACATTTCTTAATTTTAAATGAAAATAGCATTAAATATTTACCCTTCCCCACGAAGTATTTATTGCGGTTTGCCGCATGTTATCTTTTGCGCCAAACAAATAATAAACGTGAATAATTAATGCGATATGTTTTAAATTTCCGCACGCAATATATCTCGGATATATAGCGGGGATGCTCCCCCCCCCCGCCTCTTGCAGAATGTATCTGCCCCGTGCAGCCGCGCTCGGAGCACTCGCGCCGTGGGTCCACGCTTAGCGGCGCGCCATCAGCTATGTTCAAAAGCCTAAAAGAGTTTGAGCGTGAGCTTCTTTATCACTTATTCAATCATTTAACACGCTCAATCATGCACTGTGTGGCCGACATAAATTTTTGATGGGAAGAGGCGGGGGCAGTGAGCTTGCGCTGGCTGGGTGGGCTTGGAGGGGTTGGGTGGTGGTGGGAGAGTTGGGGGGTGGTGGGGGGGTTGGGTGGTGGTGGGGGGGTTGGGTGGTGGGGGGGCAGCCTTTGGGGGGGAGGGGGGGGCGGACTTGACTGTCAAAATGCAAGCGCAACGCATCGCGTGCGTGACACACGCAAAAAGACAAAGACTCTCCGTATAGCCTTTAGCAGACTGTTGGGGCAAGTGCTGTTGATAAAGGCCGGCACGGCACACGAGGGAGTGGGTGGCCGGCACCACCTCCGGCTGCTTTTGTCTCCCCAGTGGCGATGTTTACTCCACACCGCACCGGATACTCGTTTGAGGCTGAGTCGACCTAGGAGAGGCCCAGGACCGGTTCAGATAATCGTCACCGGTGTTGGCCGTGAGTGGGAATCTGACTCGGGTCACCGCTTTCGTAGCGCAGCGCGCTGCTAACCACTGCGCCACCGCTCCCCGCACGCGCACGCACTCCCAGACGGGCGCGTGTGCGTGCGCGTTTGTCCCACGGACGGCTTTATAGAGAGAGCTCGCGGCGGGTGTGAATGGAAGGGGGGATGGGCTGTGTTGCCGGGGCGTAAATAATTTAGGAGTTGGGCCCCCCTTTCCCCCGGCCCCCCCCCCCCCACTTCTCGTGCTTCTCGCGGGGGCCACGCGGCCGGGCAGCCGCCGATGTCGAGCGCGCGACCGTCCGCGCGCGTCTTCTTAACGGCCGGCGTTGCGACTTTTGCCTCTGCGCCATAAAACAATTGGCGGAGCCGTGTGGGGTTTTTTTTGTTATTTGCACGAGCGAACGAGCGAGCGCGTGCGCCCTTCGTCTCACTAATAAAGGGCGACCGTGACAGACGTAATGGTACGTGCCGATTGGATGCTGAGCCGTGGCAGGTTGTTGCCTGCAGAACCCAATTATCTGAGATAAGTGCTCAATGCACAATTAGCACTCTGTAACCAGCCAAGCCTGATCTTATCAGATCGTGAAGTGTTTGCACTTTGCCAAAAATAGAAATAATTGTTTCTCCGACTGAGAAATTGACTGAGAAATTCCGCTAAAGCTGTGCACTAGGCCACTGTCAAATGCATTGCACATTTCATTATTATTGGTATTCGTGCGTTTCCGTATTAAATGCCCATTTATTGCTGACCCCTTAATGCATAACTGCCCACTAGTGTTCTCGATGAATTTGTCGCTCTGCTCTGAATGTTGATGTCATGGCATCCGAGAGGTAAATTCTCGTTCATTCGGGCTATTTACAAAAGCCAGCGGGGCATTGCTCAGACACACATCTTTGCAAGCGAGATGTTCCATCTCAAGGAATTATCCGGGTGAAATACTTTAATAGATAAATATCCCGCTGCGAATTTATTGAGCTTGTGATTTTTTCTCTTTCAAGTGACGCCTATTTCTACAATGAAAAATTTAATGGAAAAAAACGGAAGAGAAAAAGAAGTAACAACCGTTGAAAGGCACAAATAAACCCTTAATTTGCGTGAAAACGCGCGACGGGCACGGCTGATGGCCCATGGTCGCGGCCTAACAATGGGGTGGCAGACAAAGGAAGGAAACAAAACCGAGAGAGAGATCATCCACCACGAAGATGCAGTGATGAAATCAGGAGCTGGATGGATTGATGCAAGACGGGGCGGCATAGCTACGGCTTTGGAGAAGCCTTCATCTGGCAGTGAATAGATCGTGGCAACAACAACAACAAAACATCTGGTAGTTCACCAGCTTTGGCTTTCAGCAAAGCTGACACTGCTGGTGAGATGCTGAATGTCGACACCGACCCACAGTTTGCTTCTACAGTTGATCATCAATAATTATCCGGCACGCGATTATCCGGCTTCCAACATTATCCGGCGGTCCCGGGCCGATCCGGCGAAACCAGCCAAGCCGCTCCAAAGGCTGTAGCCAGTCCAGCGATCGTCTCAAACACGTGTTGTTGACGCCAACCAATAATGCAACAGCAGTGGAGGCCATATGAAGTGGAAGGCATTTGCGTTGAGGTTGTCCGAGCGTTGAGTCACGTTTTGTCATAGAAAAAATAATTGTGAAAGAATTCTCCTCGCGTACGAGAGGGATGTGCTTTTGCTTGAGCTTAATTCAAGTTCAAGGTTAACGTTTTTTTGTTGTTTAACCAAGCGAGGAGTCGGAAGACCAGCGATAGGGTCTCATTTGCAAGAGCGTCCTTAGTCTGCCAGTAGGGTTGCGATGACTGCTATTTGTAGTCCCATTTGAGTAATATTCAAATCCCTTTTATTTCATCCACTGCTAGATGAGGGCTCTCCCACATCGTGTGGGTTATACGACCGGGGGCGGGGGGGTTCATCCGGACCAAACCCCGCTTCATTATCCGTTGGCGTAGTGCTGCGTTTTCCTATTGGGCCGCGTGGCAACGGTCGACCTCCGCGGGTCTCACCTCTCCCTCTGCTGCCCCCCCCCTCCCCCAGGGTCACGAGTTGGCCGAGCGCTCGTAGCCCGGGGAGTCCCCGCGGTAAACAAATTAACGGCGCGGCCATAGCGACCATTCCCATCGCTGGCTCGGACCGAGGGAGGGGCGTCGTGTGACCTCTGCACTCTCATCTCTGCGGGTCGCAGCTGAGGGGGGTCCGGGTTTGGCGGCCCCCTTCGGGTCGCCACGGACGCCATGACCTCGCCCGGCCAACCAGGTGAGGTGAAGAGAAAATAATACCCTCCATGTAACCCCCGCAGTGCCGTCCGTTCTCCGCCCGTCACGTGGAAAGTGATTCCCGAAATTGCTGACTTTGCCGGTGGTCTGCGTGAGACGTTATGCGTCCTTGACGTTTGGCTGTTGAGTCGGCGAGTCGGCTGAAAGTGGCTCGAACGGAATTGTGCGACCTTTTCTTTTTTTTTTGCTGTAAAATTCCGCGCGTGGGTTAACGATATCAGTGCGTTGCACTTGCGGGGAAAATGAACGCCTTGCAAATGCGCCGCTGGCAAGAAGTGGAGCATTGACAGGCTGTGGTTACGCCTTTGCTCGCTGTGCCACCCGCTCGGAGTTGATGGGCGACACATTTCCAGCTCAGAAGTTGGGAGTTTCTCACAAAAATATGGCCCGGAGCTTAGCAAAGCAATCATCAATCACTCATTCCGAGTCACCAGCCATTGACATTTTTTAAAGCACTTTTTTTGTTATTTATCTGTATGTGTTATCTTTTTGTTCGCACTGATGTATTACCAAAATGCCAGAGGGGTTTGGTGACAGAGCAAAACGATAATAATAGGCAATTAATGACAATAATGATGATGATAAGTATTGCTGCGTCTGTCCGAGATAGCTTCTCTGAGTGTCTTAAATTATTTTTTTAGGAGAGTTCCATTTTTTAACTTTTCACCGGTTCCTATGTTTGAGAAGGGGTCTGTTTTTGTGTGGCATGAAACTGGAGTGCTGCTGTGAGGCAAGCGCACACGAAACAAAGCAGGTAACTCGTTAAACCCGCCACCACCCGACACGGCCAATTAGTAAGGTTTGTCACGTAAACAGAATGTGCTGATTGGTGACAAGTTCAGTGCACCGGAGTGTTGGGGAGTAAACCCACAACATTTACAGTTGGGTGGGTTTATTCTCAAACACACCGGTGTGCTGAACTCGTAACTAATTGGCACATTTTTTTACATGACAAACCTTACTAAGTGTCGGGTGGCGGTGAGGTTAACAACACATTTATATTTACGAACTATAACCCAAAAACCCTTTATTATGGATATTGGTCGTAAAAGTCTGCATGTTAAACTAAAAGGAAGTAACTCTCACAGAGCTACTGCAGCTCGGCCTCCGACAGGCACCACCGCATTGCCCTGGAGGTGAGCATTTCAAGCAACTGCCATCCCTGTGCGGTGCACCAACCCCACTTTCCATGTTGCTGGATTACAGGCGACCATCGCAGTAGTTGTCTCATAATCGCACAGGATCACGTCTGTGCATAATAACAACTGTCGACTGCCCTCAGGTTGTCCTCATTTTACGGACCTCCTTGAATGAGTGGACACATAACCAGAATGTGCTGTAATCTCAGCCCGGCCCAGCCAGGTTGTAATAAGTTAATATCGCCAATGAAAAAATTGCAGCGTCATTGGTTATTTTTTTTTCGACGCCTCTTCCCCGCTACCGTAACGTCCTCCTGCGAACAGGAACCGGGCAAGCAGCCGTGACCTGTGGCCCGCGCTGCAGAATGACGGAATGAAAAATGCAATTTGTCGGCATCGCGCAAATAAGAGTAGCCCAACGCTCGCGTGCTTGCCGCAGTTTCCTTCTTCCGCCGGCTAAATGGTTTAAGTCCAGGGTGGGACAGTGGGTGGGGAGGTAGGTGGGATGGCGGGTGATTGGCCACGGAGTCGGGAGTGAATCCGCGTTTTGTTGGAGAGCCGGGGACATTTGAGCAGGGAAATTAAGTTGCGGCCAATCCAACGTCATGGCTTAATTAAGGGGCGACTCAATATTTCAGTGTTTGCCTAACTGGTATTTTGGCAACACATTAAGTCAAATTAGCAGAATGTAATATGGACGGTTTCGTGTTTTGCTCGTTAAAAAAAATATTACTCCTGATGGCCAGCTTAACGGGACGGCTTCGTGAGCCGCCTCCGCGCGCACGGTGGGCCACGTTGCCGCTTGTCAGCCTCGTTGGCGTCCGATTATGAGACGCGGGCTAATTTGGTATCGCGTTGCGACCCGCCGCACCATGCAGCTTCACGGACTGTTTTATTAAATTTTTGTCATTTTCAGTGGGCTGGGGTGGGGGGAGGCAATGCCCGGTGTGAAATGGACACTTTGACAAAGGCGGACGGGCAAGCAATCGGCTAATGACCGCACGGCTCCTGTCTATAATTGCTACTGTTTATTTCTCGGCTTGCCCTGCCACCGGGGTATCTGGTTCTCTGGCCGAGCCTGGCGGCTTTTATTGTCTCGGGTTGCCGCTGCGCCGTGGAGTGGGCTGCGCTGTGCCGGCCTTCCCGAAGGAAGGGCTGTGCTTGTTCTCTGTGCCGTGGAGTGGAGGTGTGTAATTCCACCCCGCGGGGGGCATGGAAGGGGGGCAGGGATGGAGGCCATGATGTGGTGGTGGGGGGGCCGGGGGGCAAGGGTGAGAGAGAGAGAGGGAGGAGAGTGAATAGGAGCAGGCTCAACACCCAGTGGAGGAGACCTGAGCAGACAGGGAAAAGAGGGCCTTCGTTGGATCACAATAATAATACGATACAATTCCTTTATTTATATTCTTTGGGTCTTTCGGTAAAGTCACGTAGATAGAACAAAGTATAACAATATAATAAAAATAAAGTTAATAAAAATATCACAACGTTTCAATCGCAACACAAGCATTCGTCATCAGGAGGAAAAAAAAGAGTTTTATTATGATTTGTTATTCACTTTATTTTTATTATTTTATTGTAATTTTTTCAATCTACGTGACTTTACCGAAAGACTCAAATAATATGAATTCCTGCAGTCACGAAAGCTTTAAGTCAAGAATTCCTTTATTGTAAGAAATGTAGGTATGCTTGAAATATGTCCAATGTGTATTGGATGTATAGGCTTGTCTGTTTACATACTAGAACAAGAGTCACCAGAAATATATTTTTCGTGACTTAATTTCTAATTACGCTATGGTCAGTCTAAAACTAACCTGCCTGAGCCAACTTTAACGCTGCATGGAATTTCCAATGTTTTGGCATGTCTCACGTGACGTGGTCATATTTGCTCCCATCGCTCGCACTTGAATGATTTTTTGCTCTTACAATTTAGCGAACCCTAGGTTGCTCTTGCAGTCGAGACTCACCCGGGCTTCTTTGAGTTCCCTCGCCTGGTCCAACAAAATAAATGTTGAACTTGAACGCGTGGGGCAGGGCATGTCGTCCGTCCCTGGGACCGGGGTGTGGGGTGATGGTGTCCGGCGGTGGTCGAGACTGACCAAACATTACGACACGGATCGCTCTGTCGCCGGACTGTGCTAAGTGGCAACGGCTTGCAGAGGCCTTCGTCCACTGTAGCTGATTGATGATGATGATTGATAATAATGGAGGCGCAGTGGTTTCTTGCGCAGTGCTACAAATCTGGCAACCTGAGTTCGATTTCTAGCCATGACTAAAATTGGTGGCCAGTGATCTGTCTCCAACGGTCATCAACACTCACTGACCACCATGGTGAAGTGTGGTCAAACAACTCGCATGTCCGACGCAGCATAGGGAGTTCTTTATCCATTAGTGGAATGAAAAAATGGTTGTACATTTTTCTAGATTTTTATTATTATAACCTTAACTTGTATTCCTATCCCTAACTCTAACCCAACTTCTGTTCCTGACTGTAAGTCTAACTCTAACTGGAACACGCCGGTTATTGTCGGTTCTGGTTTCCCAGCGGAAACAAACAGATGTTTGACTTTTAACTTTTCTGTAACCCAACGAAAAAAACCCCACCCCGTTTTTTTTAGCTCATAAAACTTGAATATGCAAATTTAATTTTGCAGAGGCCAAGTTGGGTTACACGTTCTCTTGACCGGGTTTTAATGTCACAACCACCCAGAGACTGTGCTCGTACTGCGCGTGCGCGCCGGCACGTGCCATACTGTGCTGTTCCGCGTGCACGTGCCGTACCACGCGGACACGCGCCGTATCGCGTATATACATGTCGTACTGCGTGCACGTGCAATGCCGCGCATCTGTGTTGTGTCACGTTTGCGCGGCAGACTCGTACTGCGGAGCGCGTGTGTGCGTCGTGCACGGGGTTTGAGCGATGATGCACCGCCGCTGTGGTCGGCTTGGGCCCTCGACGCTCGCTCCGAAGCATTGGGTTTGCATGTTTTGGTTTACCTCATAAAAACTAAGCTCAACTATTGTTTATTTTTACCAGGGAATGCCCACTGAGCTATGTAGCTCTTTTAAAGATTCGACCTGCTCAGATATGATTGCGCAACAATAAGGCTTACCATCATATGGAAGTTTATAGAAGCCAAATACGCGTGACGTTGATTCTAAACGTGGAGGGAAAAACCAGAGGACCCGGATAAAAATCCACGTGACCACCGGGAGAACATGGAATCGAATTCACGACCTCCTGCATAACACCACGCCACCATGGCACCCCATTCCCTGCGTTGTCCCAGCTGTGGCACAGAGGTTGACATGCGAGCATGTCGCCTAACTGCTGTTAAGCTGTCCGTGTCGTTTTATTGAAATTTACGCTTATCTTTACGAGTCTGAGCGGGCAGCTTTAATGGTTTTGACTCTTCTGTGTACACACAGCCGATCCCTAACCTTGTTTGCTCGCCACCTTTTTACGGATGGAACCCTCAACGGTCTAACGATCCTCTGAGCCGATTTTACATCTTCCCCGTAATGAGTTTTTCCACGGCAATATCCGTAAACTCCAATTGTGGCCGCTTGATTACCGGCACTTCTCTTGTGTTTACCTTCGGGTCCGGCGGTCGCCGTGAGGTCACCTGTACCCTCGCCGTGGGACCCGTCTGCGCGTGCGCACGTGCCGGCCGTGCATTGCACAAGGCTCGGCACATCGCAGGGAAAATGAGATTCATACAGTCTATTCTCCTATAACGTGTAGTTTTACTAACGCAAATTGAATATAACACAATTAATCTATTGGGGAACGTGTGTTTTTATAACCCGATGCGAATTTCATATAACGCGATCGAGTCAACGGAATACATCACGCGAGTAGGAATAAGCAATCTTGATTTGAAGCTTTCGTGATTGCAGGAATCCATACTCTTTGGTTCTTTCGGTAAAGTCACGTAGGTAGAAAATTAACAGATCACGACGTTTCGATCGCAACACAAGCAACCATCATCAGGTGAAACAAACACAGCAGGAGAACTGCTGACGTAGAAGGAGGAGCTGCTGCAACAAAGAGTATGGATTCGGCAGTTGTACGGCTGCCTGGGCGTGGAATCGCACGAGGCGGGATGCTGCTGGATGCTTCTAGATGCTTTGTTCATCCTGCATACATATCTCACGTGTTATCGCGGACTGTGCTTTAACCTATATTATTTGTTATTTATTATAACGCGATTTTTCCATAACGCTGTGTTCTTCAGGAACGCAACTACCGCGTTATAGGAGAACGGGCTGTAATAAGATAATTCACCACCCTTTGTCAATCCGCTATGGGATGAGGGCCCCCTTCCCGTGGCTGTTTTTAGCCGTGGCGAGGGATCGGACTCGGGTCGCCGGCTTCAATAGAGCAGGGCGTGAATTACCGTGGTGGAAGTGTCCGATGGGAATCCATGTCCCAGCCCTGACTGCTGGAAGATCAACCCTGCTCGCTATACCCCCCCACCCCAGGGCCTCCCACCGCCCCCGTATCGTCGCAGTGCTCCGAGTGGACGGCAACAAATGTGCCATTCAGCTCCAATGCAAGGCATTGTGGGCAGGGAGTGGATGGAATGAATAGCGGCAATTACTCTTGTTTGGGCACAGTGCTTCTCAGTACTGAAGTGGCTTTGTTAGGCTCACGTGATTCGCAGCGGAGGCGTTTTGAGTAATGCTGGGGTGGCGGGCCGCCCGGTGGCCTCCGGAGCCGCCGCTGGCGCTCACGGCGGCCGGCACGGAAATCGGCAGAACCTGTGCCGGAACCACTATGCGGCGCGGCGTTTTGTGCGGAACGGCAGGCGGCCGCTGCGCTCCTCTGCCCACGACGGTGCGCCGCTCCACGCGCACGTTGCCATTATTTTGACGCTCTTTTGGTAATGCTGCCACCCCCGCATTCCACTTGTTAAATTTACGAGTCTGCAAATGATGCTGCCGCACGACGGTTTGCCGATTTTGAAAGCGGTGAGCACACCCCGGACGCGCTGTCATTTTTGGCTACGGTACAAAAAGCATGCCCCCTTCCCTGCCGCCCCTCCACCGGATCGGCGATTGATTTTGCAAGAGGGAAATGTGGTCCGCTTTTAATGTCGGCCTGCCACCCGCGGTACGGACCGTCAACCGTCGTTGCCTTGCCTCGTTTCAGATTTGAGTTGCGATTGCGCCAGTCCGCCGCATCAATCTGGTCCCGCGATGACTTAATCCGCGAGAAGCGTTTTTGAGTCCCGTAAACACCGCGTGCGCGCACGTGTGGGCGCCGTTATCGCCGTGCTCCGGCGCGTGCATTAGTTTTTTCGCGGCCGCTCTTGCGGGCGGGAGAGTCGCGCGCGGTTTCCTCACGGGGGTTGCAAGAGAAGCCAGCCCCGGGGACGACGCACGACGCAATAAGCACGCTAAATACAACGAAATCACTCACGCGACTGACTCGGTAAAGGTTTAGTTTTTGTCGAACCCTCTGAGCGCGTACCTGTACGCCGTGTTTGTCGTACGATGTGCGGTGCGGGTTGTTCTGCTTGAAGATGGCGAAACAGCAATTGATGCTTGAATGTGCCTGGACACACTTCACATGTGGACCCCCAGAAATGGGTGGTGGGTTTTATTTGGGATATCTACAGTTTTTCTCCCACATGAAGCCAAACTCTCATCCATGGAATTGGTCAAACATTCCGAAATATAAGTGGTGGGACACTCCTTGGATTCGGCCAGGCCCTCCTGGATAATTGAAGGTCATTATTCTTATAATGACAGCGTGCCTGCAATTGTAAACTTCTTTGGGATAAAATACTTCACATGTCAGTTAAAGTTTTCTTTTTTACGAGCGCCACATTAAACATTCATGCTCATTCACGGCACGGCACGGCACACGTGCCATCGTCAGGTGCTGCTGCCTCTGTAGGCGCCGTCACTACGCTTAAACAGATGATGGGAAATGAAGGAAACACTGCGCCTGCAGAGTTTTTTTTTATCCACGTTGCTGCGAGCGTGGCGCAGAAGCATCAGCATTCAAAACATCCCCCTCCCCTAACCGTACACCACGGCCGCTTCCCCGTCGTGTGGAACTGCGTCCTGTGCGATGCCCGGCAAGTAAATCGTGTGTTGTGTTTTTTTTTCTCTTGCTCCCCCCCCTCCACCTCGCTTTCTCTCTGCCGTCTTAAGGACTTGGGAAGTAGTCCATCTGAAAGCACTTAACAGGCGGGGGGGGGGGGGGGGGTCCCTTTGTCTCGCGTTGTCGAGTCGGCTGACCCAGACTCTTGAGTCTGCATCACATGGACGCGGGGAGCCGCGTTTATTTTTTTCCCCATCGCCAAATAAATTTGCCCGCCAGCCCCCTCGGGCCCCCTGTTGAGCACCGACCGAGCCAAGCTTGCCGTTGAATCTCGAAGGTTCACGCTTTTCTGTCCCATCCTTAGGAGATGGTGCTGCCCAAAGGAAAACATTTAGGGGTTAGGGGTATGGGGGGGGGGGATTGTTGGTTGTGGTGTGGTGGTGGGGTGGTGGGGCCGGTGGTTGTGGGGCCGCATTGGGGGAGGGGATCGGGGGCCGGGTGCACTTATCTCCCCGGGGTTACAAAACCTGCTGCTCACACGGTGTACCAAGTGGCGAAAAACAAGGAACCATGGCTGTCTGGCTGACAACCCACGGCAGCGCACCGAGCGGCACGCCGCCGCTCGTGACTACCGACGACAATTTCCAATTAATTATTTTTCTAAATGTTTGTTGGGTTTTTTTCTTCTCTCTCTTCCTTGGGACGAAGTTCTTTACTTCTTATACAAAGAAAGAGGGTCGGATGTAGAGGAAAATGGAGAGGGAGGGGGAGGATGGACATGACATTTGCAAGCGAGATGTTTGGCTGCCTGTGCATCATTCCCCCGACTTCTTCTCCATGAGCTCTGCTTTCAGGCGACGCCTCCACGCGCTCACCACCGCGTTTACCGGCTTGGCAACAAGGAAAGCTGCAAAATATTGAGAGCTCGATGCAAACTGGCGGCGCTCTGAAATTTCCACACCGATCCCGGATCATGACAACATGAGCGCACCTCACGCAACTGCGTCTTCCTTTTCTTACGCGCATGCCGCTGTCCAGAGGACCTCTTCTTCATTCCTTTGTGTTGAGCATCGTCCCTCGTTTCCGAACTTACGCCGGGAGAGGAACACGTTGACCAGAGAACAAATGCGAATTACAGCTGTGTGGATCGGCAAGTTAAGCATGCTTAGGCAGGACTCGCCGGGAGTAGAAGTGATGATTGCCAGTGGGTGAGACTAACGGCGGAGCGTCTCAGTCGGGAGAGGGAACGTGTCTGGAGAACGTCACCGTGAGAACGGAGGGATGAGATACGCTCCTCTGCAAAACGGCTAATGGCGATCATAATAATGACGATTTTTTTTCTCTATAAACTCCGCAGCTGCCGCACGTTTGCGAGTTATTTTGCAGACTTGTTGTGGGCTGAGGTTGCATGCGCCATCTCATTAACAGTTTGGCATGTTTGTGTAAGTGATTACGTATTGAAATTAAATTTTTATATATTTTTAAAGGAGTAATGATTTTTTAAATAAAAATTTTCTCAATCAATTTCCAACTTTGCGTGCGCCGCCTCTTGAGCCGCACGTATAATAAAGCAAACCTCAGCCAAAAATGGAAGTCCCGCGGTTCCCTTCATTAATTAGAACTGTGAAATGTACCAACTATTTTCTTGCAGAGACCGTTTAATCATTTCTAGAAAACCCGTCGAATCTCACCGGCGGTAATGTGGTTATCGGTCCTACGCACATCAGACTAGCCGGGATATGTTTAAGCTAGTAATTATCACAAATTTACCCCAGTGAGCCCACTGTGGATAATGACTTGGCACGGTATTGTATTGTGACGGATATTAGCGAAAATGTACGTGCGCAGCACTAGAAAGCATCACCGTAATGGAAATATTTGCTGACACATGCCGCCTTAATTTAGCACTCCCAGCCTAGCTAAGCTCGATCAAACTGCTCTGAACTGTAACCTTACGTTATACTTTCTTTTTTTGGCTTTTCAGCAACACAAATATCGACGAGGCCAGCAGAAAAACGCTAGCACGAGGGTTAAAGGACAAGTACGACACGCTTCTCTGTAGTCACCGCCTGCGATAAATATGAAGTATGTATGTTGAACTTCTTTTTCACCGTACGTAGCCAACCGTGTTAATCGGAGGTGCTGGTGGGTGGGGAGGACAAGAAACTAAACACAAAAAGCAGTCTTAAAGAAATTAGCTTTCAATCTAGATTTAAAAGTGGATAGCTCCAGCGGCTACCTGATATCGGAAGGAAGAGCTTTCCGGCCGAAGTGCATCTGGAAGTCTTAGCTCAATTGAGAGGGAAGGATGGGGTGGGGGTGGAAAGATGGGAGGGGATTGGAGCTTTTGGCAACAGAGAAAAAGGGAGAGAGTGGGTGTCGGGCAACTTTGCTGGACCCCTGACCCCAAAGTGTGTGGGCCCCCTGATTTGTTGAGGAGAGACGTCCGTCCGTGCGGTGTGGACGATAGAGGGGCGCGCAAGGCAGGGGGGGGCGGAGTGGGGGGGTGGAGGACATGGGGCCCACGAGGCCTGGCCGAGACGCCCGCAAGCCCCAGGCTTCCCCGGCTATCGAAGTCTGTGGGTGCTCGGTGGCCAGCGCCTGCCAGCCCGCGATAGGGCTGGCGAGTTTTTTTTTGTGTGGACGCTGATCGCAGCGCGGCGATAATGCACGCAGGGGGCCCCGGGAAACGGCTCCCGCGCGCCCGCCCGCGTGCGTCTCGGCCCACCGTGCAAGCGCCGAGATGGCGGCGCTTGCGCCCTTGGTGGACGATGATTTGAGAGTCGGGTGGACGGGACGAAGGTGCGCCCGTTGGTTGCCAGGCCTAATGTAAGAAGGTTCCGCTCACAGTGGGCTGTTTTTGGCGACTTGATTTGGAAGGTGAGAAGACGGTGTTTCACGCATCGCGTCTTAAATGTTAGAGGCGTTCCGCGAGAACTAATCGTACACCCACAAAATGAATGGAGAGCGTCGTTGTTAAGGCTTTGTGTGTGTGCTTGATTTCAGAAGTGACATTTTATTGTCATTGTCTTTCTCTCACTTGGGTTCATTCTCCCGGTTGTAAATTATTTATCAGCTTTTTATCTGGGCACAGTTGGGGCTTGGAACTCCCTTCCTGGTTCTGCATTTTTGATCTAACATAACCCACAGTTCAAGATGCCTGTCAACTCAACCCCACTATACTCCAGCCCACTCTCTTTTTTCGGCCGCTTTGCATCAAAGGCTCGGGATCTCTGCTTGCAATTGGATCGTCATCACTTCATCACAATGTGACAGCTCGGGGAGACCTTCATCCAGCAGTGAGTCGAACCTGGCTCATGATGATGATGTTGTTATCACAGCCTCCCCCCAGCTTGCCGAGCACCACGTGCGTGCCGTTCAAGCGTCTCGTTTGTTGTCGGTTTTCATTTTCCCCATGAGCTTATCTGCCGGGTGTCTTGGTGCGCTGTTCCGCACGTCGACGTTGCCCGTCTGCCCGGGCAGTGCCGTAAGATCGCGTTGCTGTCTCGGCACGCGCGGCACGGCGTGGGAATGTCAGAAATCCCAGCGAGTCGCGCGCGGGGGCTTCGTTGCGCCCAACGTCAACACAGCCATGCGCCGGCAGCCGGCGGCCTGTACGCAGCCACAGGTAGCGCTGCCACCACCCCCCCCCCGCCTTGCCTTTCGCTGGGCCATGTGTGTGCTCGCACGTCAGCCATTCTCTGCGAACCGATCTATTAGTGCAACGCAGCCGTGGCCTGGCATGGCAAAGTGGAGGCCTGGCAGTCTGGCGTGTCAGGCCCAGGACAGCACCTTAGCAGCATCCTCTCACCCCGCCCATGCGCCGCTGTCGGCCTTTCACCGCAGCCCGAGTCGTTGGCGCTACGTCGGCCCGGTTCGGGCCGGTCCGCCGACCCACGGCGCTCCGGGTTGCCGTGGAGCGGGCGGTCGCTTTCCCAGAAAACCGCACGCTTCCCCTCCCTCGCTACCCACCCCACTCGCAGCAGATACGCAGGCCGCAGGCTGTTAGTGTTCGGTGGCAATCTCTCATCTTGGCCTAATTTCAGGAAAAACCCTGCGAGGGAATAACAATGAAGTGAGAATTTCACCCGAGCGCTTGAAACACGGCAGCGGGGTGCTCCTAACTGGACCCAGTCCCATTTTTCAAGTTTTTTTCCCCCCGCTTTTATTATTTCGTCCCTCGCTCCATCAATATTTTATTTAGCGGAAAAATATATACTACCGGCAGCCAGAAAACTTTGCTTAACATTTTTATTAATATGCCTGCTTCATCGAAACTTCAAAGGAGGTTGTTAATTTCGAAATGCGGCATTTCATGAAACATTCAAAAACCCATAGTCTGGAAGGAGTCGTGTGTTTTATACTTAATTGGATCTTGGCCATTATTCATCTTCATTGCCGTGGACGTTTGAGCTTTGAGATGCTGCGGGCGGCGAGAGCGTGCCCACGCGCGCTCTCGGCTGGCCGGGAGCCACGGGAGGAAGAAGCGGAGGAAGAGAAGGTGGCGGCGTTTCGATACTTGATGGGTTGTTTTGAAGGCACTCGCCCACGTTCCCCAGAGGCACGCGCGGGCGCGCGCACGACTCCCGGACGGGTTTCCTTACCCCCACGTGCGTCGCTCCATCGGCATAACCCGAGCTCCCCCGCAAATCTACACCTTCCAGATGGGAGCTGATAGGGGGGGCTCGTGGCAGAAAGGGGGGGCGGTTGCTGGACCACAGCTGTGGTGGGGAGGGGCACTTAGCCGCACACACACACACACCTGCCTCGCTTCTCTGTAATCTGTGCCCCCCACCCTTCTCCCCCCACACACATGCACGTGGAGGAAACACGGGGAAATTCCTAGAACTCCTCTTCGTGCGCTATTTTAACACGGCCCGGGCACTCGCGGGCCTTGTGTCCCGTGGATACTCGCTGCGGTGACGCTCGCCGTCACGTTGCCTGCGGCCCCCCGGTGAATGCCGGGGGTCGCCGCCCCCGGTGGGGGAGCCGCCGCTTGCAGTGCTGCTGTTTACCGCCTGGGCCAATTTTGTAATTGAAGCGAGCGTCGCACGCGCCCCTCTCTCGCCGCGGGTGATTGATCGATGGTCGATCGCATTTTCGTTGGCCCGGGCTGTGATGATGAAGATGATGAAAAGCCACGGCGTTGATGCACGAACTCGTAATCGAGCTGTAACTTACGGAGGCCTGCCGCTGGTACGTCCGCACGCGCGGGAGGGGTGGTTAAGTGGAAATGAAACGCCTTCGGTGTGTCCACCGCCCACCCCCACCACCCCTCACCGCCTGACGAGATGAGCTGCCCGCTAACGAGTGCAGAGAAGTGTATTCGGACCCCGGTGCGGTTGGAGCTTTCGATACGATCGATGCCGTGGGTCACCTGCGAGGAAATCGGCGCAACGCCTGTGCAGCGGGCGGTGGCTTGTTTTTGTCAGGATTCATTCGGTCCCAATGATCGTCCCCTCAGGGAACCCTGCGAATCCTGATTGAGCCTTGCTCCAGTTCTACACAGTGTCAGGAATTAACGCCGAATCCTAAGAATTCTATCCGAGTCCGGAACACGGAACCCAGGCGAGTGCTGCTGGCGCCAGCGACGATCTGTGGCCCGGCGCTCTACCGTCAGTCGTGCCACTCACCCCGCGCTCACTTGCCACGCTCGCCCCGCTCTCATCCCACCCTCGCCCCACATTTGCCCCACATTCTCCCCACAATCGTCCCAAACTCGCCCCACGCTCACTCGTCCCACGCTCGCCCCACACTCTTCTCATACACGCCCCATACTCGCTCATCTTACACTCGCTCGTCCCACGCTGGCCCCACACTCGCCCCGCACACACACCACATTCTCCCCACACTCGTCCCAAACTCGCCCTACACTCGCCCCACACTCACCTCACACTCGCCCCATAATCACTCGCCCCACACTCACTCGCCCCACACTCGTCTGGGAGCCTTCTGCTGCTGCCTGCGGTGTCCCCGAGTCAGATCCCGCCGCTGGCGGCGGCTGCGTTTGATAGCGGCGCCCGTGGGGGTAAGTGACAGTGACGCTGCCTGTTATGTCGCTGGCTATTTTGCGTTTTGAAGAGCGCGGGTGGGATCGAGCGCGCCTCTGATCTCCGTCTGACGGCCGAATTCATCGTTTTCCTTTTGCGAGCGTTCATGGGGGCACCTTGATACGTTGTCCCCAAGCAATAGAAACAAATCATTCCACCGTCTTGACCTTTTCGAGGTTTTGGTAGAGGCCCGTCGACGTGGACCTCCGTGTGTGTGGGGGAGATGTTAAACTGTGCTCCTGTTGGTTTGCATTCCTGCCGCCGCGAGTCTTTTGGAAATATTGCTGCCCGGTCACGTGACCGACGTCCACCTCAACATTTGGTCGGCCACCAACACGAGGACCGGCCGGCGCGTTGACTTCTTTAAAAACGACGCGCCGTAAATTCTCACGGCGCATTTGCGTAATGTCCCGCAGTCCGCACTGTACTTTGGCAGCTGTGAGCCCGTGGCTTGTTTTCGGCCCATTTACAGATTGCTTTTTCGCCTCTTGGCTTTATGCGCGAGCGGAGAAAATTTAATTCGGCGGCGAGCTGTGGACATAACCGAGCGGGGCGAAGCGAGCGAGCGAGCGAACAGCACGCTGTGCCTCTCTTTCAAATGCAAAACACGGCGGTGGCCAATAAATAAATTGCACGGCGCGGAAGCGGCTTTGAGTAGCTGTCAGGTGTACGGAGCCACGGCCGCTGGGTCGCGCGCCTCCCCATTGGACTGCGAGCGGAGCGGCACCGCTGTCGCCACCCTGCAAGCTCCTCCCCGCCATCGCCCCTCCTCCCAGCTGCCCATCACGCAGCGCCTATTTTTAGCTCCCCCTTTCCCAGGGGCAGCTTTTGTCTGCAGCCCATGATTCATCATGAGCAGCACTCTCCCTCCCTACCCTTGCCCGTGCTCTCCCTCCCTCCGTCCCTCCCCTCCCCTCTGCTCGCTCGCTTTCACACTCTTCCTTTCTTCCCATCCCGGAGCGGGCGGCGCACACGGGAAGTCTCGCCTCGCATGCCGAGGCGGTGCGACGCGGTGCGATGAGCCTCAAGCGCGGTGCCCCCGCATGTTAATGGTCGGCAGCGCCCACGAGCAGCGTGTTCTCATTGTTTAGTCCACACCTGGCGCTTGGAGCGGCCGATAAGCAGGTGAAGCGCTCGTGTTTACACCCGCTCGCCAGCAGCCAGACGCTCTGCAAGAGCCAGGCTGCGTGCGTGCGTGCGCCCGATTTCACACGCCGACTGAGCAGCTGTTTCCCAGAAACAATTCGGTTATCTCACTTTGTAAAACGTTTATGAGCAAACGGCTGCGGTAATTTTATCAGTAGGTGACGGAAAGCGTTTTGCAATGACAGTGTTTCATTTATTTTGTGTCCGATTTGGATGTGTGCCTCTATTTGCCCCCACGATGTGTGCATGTACACTCTTGACCGTGCCGCGCACACACACAGCAGGCGCTTGGGGGGGGGGGGATTGTAGCGTCCTGCGCCTTGCCGCGTCCGCGAGGTCCACGCGTTTTCCACGCCCGCGGGGTCAGCGCGCCGTCGCGTTTGCTATCGCACGTTATGTCCGCCGCGCCGCTAGCTCGCTCACACACGTGGCCGCCTCTGTCTCCTCGGTTTGCAGACAGCTTGCCTGGACGCGAGCAAGTCGGGGAGCTGACGTCTCACCGCCAGCCCACCGCCGCCGCTGCCGCCGCGTGCTCCGGCCCGGGTAAGGAGGCCACGTGCGCAGGGCGACCAAGCGGCGTCTTTGGTGGTGGCGGGGGGCGGCGGGGAGCGGGGGAGGTCCACCCGCACCCCCTTCTCCCCCCATGCTGCGCGGGGCTCGGCCTCGCGCTTCCGAGAGCAGCGCTCGAGGAGTTCGTTGGCACCCGTCGGCAGGCGACGCGGCACGACGGGAGCGTTTGGTGTTCTTCGCGTCGATTTTAGCCGGCGACTCTGAAGACTTTTGTCTTTTTTTAGGTCCCTTGTTTATGTGGCCACTCGTTTGGGGGGTGGGGGAGGGCTGGCTGGGGGCGGGAGGGGGGTTGCCAACAGCCTTGACCGGGTGGTGGTGACCGGCCGCTGGTAACCGGCCGCATTTAAACAGAGCCTCCCTATTCTTGGCCCGAGTCACGGACCCTCGGAATGACAATGGGATAACCCTCCTGGGGTCGCGACCTGCGTGTTGGGAAGCGCCGCTGCACAGGAGGCTGCCCATGGTCGTGGTGGGGGGAAGAGGCTCACGGTGGAGCGTGAAGTGCACCGTTCAATGCATTTCTTTTGTATATTTTTTTATGGGCGCCGTGGTGGCGAGATATCAAGTACCTCGCCTGGTATGGAGGAGGTCGTGGGTTCGATCCTGTATACCTGGAGTTTGCATGTTCTGCCCGTGGTCGCGTGGATTTTTCTCCGGGTCCTTTGGTTTTTCCCTCCACATTGAGAAACACGTTTCGACTATTTGGCTGCGCTAAATTTCCACGTGATAAGCCACTTGGTTGAGCTTTCATTTGTGGCCACGTCGCTTCTGAAAAGCCCTATACAGCTCAGTGAGCCTTAACTGGTAAAACAAAACTAGTTTATCCACATTTGTAAGTTTAAAAACATGTATCTTTTGGGAGGGACACTGGACAAATTTGATTCCGTTCTCCAGGATATTAACTCCATTCGTTGTGCGCGGCGAGGGAAAGACAAAAACGTAAGCGTCGTGAAATGTTAACGAGGGGAAAGGGGGTCGGTGCGCGTGGTCAAATTGACGGCTGGCGGCAGAGTGCGGGAGGGGGCAGCAGAGGAGAGGAAGCAGCTACACACATTGCCCCCGGCCGCCCTCGGCGTCGAGCGTGAGGAGGAGGAGGTGTCAGTGTTTGCTGGAGCAGACAAAGCTAAGCGGGGAGTGGGGTGAGGAATCGGTGGTGGGGGGGTGGTCCCAGGTTCCGTGAGAGCAATCTCCGCGCGGCGCGAGCGAGAGAGTGGCCCCCTGCGCGTTGTTACCACCGTCCAGGGACTGGTGCTGCCGTGGGTAGGGGGGGAAGGGTGGGGGGGGAGCTCGGCCTCGCCTGGCGGTCGCGTGACAAGAGTGGAATGAACGCCGAGTGCCCGCCGGCCAAGACGGTGCGTGAATTGTGGAGCCGATAACGGCGGCTCCATCCCATTGTGACGTTACAACGCCGAGGCACGAGGTCACCCTCACTCCCCACCCGACCCCCCTACCCGACACCCCCCACCGTCAACCAGAGCACCGTCCCTCCCGCCAGCCCGTCCGTGTTTATCTCGCGCTAAATAGAAAGGGCCTTGTTTCATGTGCGTCTATTCTGGTCGGAGCTATTGCTGGGGGGACAAACGCGTGCTGTGTTCAGAAATGACAGGAACGTGAGCAGGGCCCGGCCAGATGCACGGCCCGTTTGTGTCACGCATCTAAAAATATTTAATCTGCTTCTCATCCTTAATCCCCCGCCATCTGGCCGTTCGCATGCACCATTCTCCTCCGACCCTTGTACGTGGCCAGAGCACGCACGCGCTAAGCAGCCACCTCGCGCTGATGGGGAGCGCGCGAGCCTCGCGCATTCCACCTGTTGATTTTATACATTTTTTTTTATGGCCACGCAGACGTGGATTTTAATATTGATAAGTGTGACTTGCACTGTAAATGCGCCCTTTACTGCGCAAGGCAGGGCGCCCAGCGTAGCCTGGCGTACACAGATGATCTGTAAATATTGACCGACACGGAGCGTTTTTGTGTGTAGGGGGGGGGGGTGTCGGGGTGGGCGGGCATGGCTTCTGCCAGTCGAAGGATCGACGTGATGAGAGATTGGTAGAGCTCTCGTCTACGTGGGAGGCTGGGCTTCAGATATCCGCTCGCTTGGGAGCCAGTGATCACGGCCAGAATCTCTTGGAACGGCACCAGCATCAGGAGCGGTGGCCCGTTCTTTGAATGATGAGGTGTGCCACCTTTCACGGCAGCAATCGATAATCAAGGCAAGCTAGGAAAGATCCGTGCATAAGCGCATGGCTTATGTAACGCTTTGACACGTGCGTTTGCCTTCGGAAGTATTTAATTATCAGCATCGAAGCTATGATGGGGAGCTATCGGGCTAAAATGTCTTTGTGCATGTTAGCAAGGAGTGGTTTTAGCACTGCTACTGTGGGTCTCTGAAGTCTTGGCCAACACTTTCACCAGTTTGGCCGTTTTTCAAGCAGGCCATTCATGAATAGCAGCACAAATTTGCGCTGCAGGTTCGTTCGTATGATGGCATCTCAACAAAAGTTACCATGCCCCCCCTACCACCCCCCCCCCTCATTACAAACGTTTAGGAGAACGCTGACGGTCGACGCTTTGGTCCGCTCCGCAGGAGTTGACGTTACCTCACCGAAACCAGCGATACCTGGGAGGTCGCTGCGTGAATTTTAATTAGCAACCACATTCCAGAGGGGGTACGTTGCGCGTACATTAATTTTAGCGTCAGAGGCGGTCTCCCGGGAGAAGGCGAAGAAGCCACAGAGGCAACGAGAGCGCCCCACCAATTTTAAACGCGCGCTAATCCCCGCGCAACAGTCGTGCGTGTGGCGCGTGCTGCCCACCGCCCGGCGGGGGCTGTGAGAAGTGGGGACCAGCTGTTTTGGCACGGGCGTCGTGCCACGCACGTCTCGTGCCACACGCGTAGCGGCGGTGGCGCGCCCGCGTCTTGAACTATTCCGCCTGAAAACAACAATCTTGCCGTCGCAAAAAAGCTTTTGAGCCTTCTTTTCCGAAGAGAAGGGTGTGTACGTTTTTATTCAAACTGTTTTACTCTAATCACGCTCTCGGTGGCATTGGGGGCAGCAACATATGAGAGCAATGCTCGTCAGAGGACAATCAAACCGATGTTGTGTTATTCTCATAGCTGGAATTTAGCCAAATTGGGAGCAGAACCAAATTTACTGTGACGGATGGTTTTGTGTGGTTGTTGGAGAGATTCTGGCTCCGGGACCCAGAATCTCTGCAGGTGCCATCTCAGCTGTCTGAACTGCGAATCCAATTGACAGGCGAAATTCGCCGGGCGGAACGCACGCACGCACGTGCCTCAGTTAAGATGGCAAACAACCGCGTCGCGGCCGGAATTTGCCCCGTCCTGCCCGTCGCTCGCCCCCCACCCCCCCACCACGTTGCGCGAGCCGCTGCGGCCGACGCTGGAGGGAGAAAGTGCCGCTCCTGGGCTTGAGAAGCGTTCACCTTTACAAGAAACGCCATTAGGAGAGAGAGAGAGAGAAAAAGCCCGAGAACAAAGGAGCCGTCCGCGGGAGTTGGTGTGTGACCTGGGGGCATTGAATCATTGATTTTTCGGGGGTGATGCCATTCTAAATATAGAGGAGCAGCCACGGCCGTCCTGGTAGAAAGCTTTTAAACGATGCATTATGTATGAGCCGGTGCGAGCGGCCCAGCAGCGCGGGCCTGCGTGCGCGAGGCTCGTGCATCCGTGTGCGTGACTGCATGCGTGACTGCATACGTGACTGCTGCATCAGTGTGTGTGTGAGTGGTGCATCAGTGTGTGTGTGAGTGGTGCATCAGTGAGTGTGTGAGTGGTGCATCAGTGAGCGTGTGAGTGGTGCATCAGTGTGTGAGTGAGTGGTGCATAAGTGTGTGAGTGGTGCATCAGTGTGTGTGTGTGAGTGGTGCATCAGTGTGTGTGTGAGTGGTGCATCAGTGTGTGTGTGAGTGGTGCATCAGTGTGTGTGTGAGTGCTGCATCAGTGTGTGAGTGAGTGGTGCATCAGTGTGTGTGTGTGAGTGGTGCATCAGTGTGTGTGTGAGTGGTGCATCAGTGTGTGTGTGAGTGGTGCATCAGTGTGTGTGTGAGTGCTGCATCAGTGTGTGTGTGTGAGTGGTGCATCAGTGTGTGTGTGAGTGCTGCATCAGTGTGTGAGTGAGTGGTGCATCAGTGTGTGTGTGAGTGGTGCATCAGTGTGTGTGTGCGTGCTGCATCAGTGTGTGTGTGACTGCTGCATCAGTGTGTGTGTGAGTGGTGCATCAGTGTGTGAGTGAGTGGTGCATCAGTGTGTGTGTGAGTGGTGCATCAGTGTGTGTGTGAGTGGTGCATCAGTGTGTGTGTGAGTGCTGCATCAGTGTGTGTGTGAGTGGTGCATCAGTGTGTGTGTGAGTGCTGCATCAGTGTGTGAGTGAGTGGTGCATCAGTGTGTGTGTGAGTGGTGCATCAGTGTGTGTGTGCGTGCTGCATCAGTGTGTGTGTGACTGCTGCATCAGTGTGTGTGTGAGTGGTGCATCAGTGTGTGAGTGAGTGGTGCATCAGTGTGTGTGTGTGAGTGGTGCATCAGTGTGTGTGTGAGTGGTGCATCAGTGTGTGTGTGTGAGTGGTGCATCAGTGTGCGTGTGAGTGGTGCATCAGTGTGTGTGTGAGTGGTGCATCAGTGTGTGTGTGAGTGCTGCATCAGTGTGTGATGTGAGTGGTGCATCAGTGTGTGTGTGTGAGTGGTGCATCAGTGTGTGTGTGAGTGGTGCATCAGTGTGTGTGTGAGTGGTGCATCAGTGTGTGTGTGAGTGCTGCATCAGTGTGTGTGTGTGAGTGGTGCATCAGTGTGTGTGTGAGTGCTGCATCAGTGTGTGAGTGAGTGGTGCATCAGTGTGTGTGTGAGTGGTGCATCAGTGTGTGTGTGAGTGGTGCATCAGTGTGTGTGTGAGTGCTGCATCAGTGTGTGTGGGTGATTGGTGCATCAGTGTGTGTGTGAGTGGTGCATCAGTGTGTGTGTGTGAGTGGTGCATCCGTGTGTGTGTGAGTGGTGCATCAGTGTGTGTGTGAGTGGTGCATCAGTGTGTGTGTGTGAGTGGTGCATCAGTGTGTGTGTAAGTGGTGCATCAGTGTGTGTGTGAGTGGTGCATCAGTGTGTGTGTGAGTGGTGCATCAGTGTGTGTGTGAGTGGTGCATCAGTGTGTGTGCGAGTGGTGCATCAGTGTGTGTGCGAGTGGTGCATCAGTGTGTGTGTGAGTGGTGCATCAGTGTGTGTGTGAGTGGTGCATCAGTGTGTGTGTGAGTGGTGCATCAGTGTGTGTGAGTGGTGCATCAGTGTGTGTCTGAGTGGTGCATCCGTGTGTGTGTGAGTGGTGCATCAGTGTGTGTGTGACTGCTGCATCAGTGTGTGTGTGAGTGGTGCATCAGTGTGTGTGAGTGGTGCATCAGTGTGTGTGCGAGTGGTGCATCAGTGTGTGTGTAAGTGGTGCATCAGTGTGTGTGTGAGTGGTGCATCAGTGTGTGTGTGAGTGGTGCATCAGTGTGTGTGTGAATGGTGCATCAGTGTGTGTGCGAGTGGTGCATCAGTGTGTGTGTGAGTGCTGCATCAGTGTGTGTGTGAGTAGTGCATCAGTGTGTGTGTGTGGTGCATCAGTGTGCGTGTGAGTGGTGCATCAGTGTGCGTGTGAGTGGTGCATCAGTGTGTGTGTGAGTGGTGCATCAGTGTGTGTGACTGCTGCATCAGTGTGTGTGTGAGTGGTGCATCAGTGTGTGTGTGAGTGGTGCATCAATGTGTGTGTGAGTGGTGCATCAGTGTGTGTGTGAGTGGTGCATCAGTGTGCGTGTGAGTGGTGCATCAGAGAGTGTGTGAGTGGTGCATCAGTGTGTGTGAGTGGTGCATCAGTGTGTGTGTGAGTGTGTGTGAGTGGTGCATCAGTGTGTGTGTGAGTGGTGCATCAGTGTGTGTGAGTGGTGCATCAGTGTGTGTGTGAGTGCTGCATCAGTGTGTGTGTGAGTGGTGCATCAGTGTGTGTGTGTGGTGCATCAGTGTGTGTGTGGTGCATCAGTGTGTGTGTGAGTGCTGCATCAGAGTGTGTGTGAGTGGTGCATCAGTGAGTGTGTGAGTGGTGCATCAGTGAGTGTGGCTGCTGCATCAGTGTGTGTGTGAGTGCTGCATCAGTGTGTGTGTGAGTGGTGCATCAGTGTGTGTGTGTGACTGCTGCATCAGTGTGTGTGTGACTGCTGCATCAGTGTGTGTGAGTGCTGCATCAGTGTGTGTGTGAGTGGTGCATCAGTGTGTGTGTGTGTGACTGCTGCATCAGTGTGTGTGTGACTGGTGCATCAGTGTGTGTGTGACTGGTGCATCAGTGTGTGTGTGACTGCTGCATCAGTGTGTGTGTGAGCGGTGCATCAGTGTGTGTGTGTGAGTGGTGCGTCAGTGTGTGTGTGAGTGGTGCATCTGTGTGTGTGAGTGCTGCATCAGTGTGTGTGTGTGAGTGGTGCATCAGTGTGCGTGTGAGTGGTGCATCAGTGTGTGTGTGAGTGGTGCATCAGTGTGTGTGTGAGTGGTGCATCAGTGTGTGTGTGAGTGGTGCATCAGTGTGTGTGTGAGTGGTGCATCAGTGTGTGTGTGAGTGCTGCATCAGTGTGTGTGTGTGAGCGGTGCATCAGTGTGTGTGTGAGTGGTGCATCAGTGTGTGTTCGAGTGGTGCATCAGTGTGTGTGTGAGTGGTGCATCCGTGTGTGTGTGAGTGGTGCATCAGTGTGTGTGTGAGTGGTGCATCAGTGTGTGTGTGTGAGTGGTGCATCAGTGTGTGTGTGAGTGGTGCATCAGTGTGTGTGTGAGTGGTGCATCAGTATGTGTGTGAGTGGTGCATCAGTGTGTGTGTGAGTGGTGCATCAGTGTGTGTGTGAGTGGTGCATCAGTGTGTGTGCGAGTGGTGCATCAGTGTGTGTGTGAGTGGTGCATCAGTGTGTGTGTGAGTGGTGCATCAGTGTGTATGAGTGGTGCATCCGTGTGTGTGTGAGTGGTGCATCAGTGTGTGTGTGAGTGGTGCATCAGTGTGCGTGTGAGTGGTGCATCAGTGTGCGTGTGAGTGGTGCATCAGAGAGTGTGTGAGTGGTGCATCAGTGTGTGTGAGTGGTGCATCAGTGTGTGTGTGAGTGGTGCATCAGTGTGGGTGAGTGGTGCATCAGTGTGTGTGTGAGTGGTGCATCAGTGTGTGTGAGTGGTGCATCAGTGTGTGTGTGAGTGCTGCATCAGTGTGTGTGTGAGTGCTGCGTCAGTGTGTGTGTGAGTGGTGCATCAGTGTGTGTGTGTGGTGCATCAGTGTGTGTGTGGTGCATCAGTGTGTGTGTGAGTGCTGCATCAGTGTGTGTGAGTGGTGCATCAGTGAGTGTGTGAGTGGTGCATCAGTGAGTGTGTGAGTGGTGCATCAGTGAGTGTGACTGCTGCATCATTGTGTGTGTGAGTGCTGCATCAGTGTGTGTGTGAGTGGTGCATCAGTGTGTGTGTGTGACTGCTGCATCAGTGTGTGTGTGACTGCTGCATCAGTGTGTGTGAGTGCTGCATCAGTGTGTGTGTGAGTGGTGCATCAGTGTGTGTGTGAGTGGTGCATCAGTGTGTGTGTGAGTGGTGCATCAGTGTGTGTGTGACTGCTGCATCAGTGTGTGTGTGACTGGTGCATCAGTGTGTGTGTGACTGCTGCATCAGTGTGTGTGTGAGCGGTGCATCAGTGTGTGTGTGACTGCTGCATCAGTGTGTGAGTGGTGCATCAGTGTGTGTGAGTGGTGCATCAGTGTGTGAGTGAGTGGTGCATCAGTGTGTGTGAGTGGTGCATCAGTGTGTGTGTGACTGCTGCATCAGTGTGTGACTGTTGCATCAGTGTGTGTGTGAGTGGTGCATCAGTGTGTGTGTGAGTGGTGCATCAGTGTGTGTGTGAGTGGTGCATCAGTGTGTGTGTGTGAGTGGTGCATCAGTGTCTGTGTGAGTGGTGCATCAGTGTGTGTGTGTGGTGCATCAGTGTGTGTGTGTGAGTGCTGCATCAGTGTGTGTGTGAGTGGTGCATCAGTGTGTGTGTGAGTGGTGCATCAGTGTGTGTGAGTGGTGCATCAGTGTGTGTGTGTGAGTGGTGCATCAGTGAGTGTGTGTGAGTGCTGCATCGGTGTGTGTGTGAGTGGTGCATCAGTGTGTGAGTGAGTGGTGCATCAGTGAGTGTGTGAGTGGTGCATCAGTGAGTGTGTGTGAGTGCTGCATCAGTGTGTGTGTGAGTGGTGCATCAGTGTGTGAGTGAGTGGTGCATCAGTGTGTGTGTGTGTGTGAGTGCTGCATCAGTGTGTGTGTGAGTGGTGCATCAGTGTGTGTGCGAGTGGTGCATCAGTGTGTGTGTGAGTGGTGCATCAGTATGTGTGTGAGTGGTGCATCAGTGTGTGTGAGTGGTGCATCAGTGTGTGTGTGAGTGGTGCATCCGTGCGTGTGTGAGTGGTGCATCAGTGTGTGTGTGAGTGGTGCATCAGTGTGTGTGTGAGTGGTGCATCAGTGTGCGTGTGAGTGGTGCATCAGAGAGTGTGTGAGTGGTGCATCAGTGTGTGTGAGTGGTGCATCAGTGTGTGTGAGTGGTGCATCAGTGTGGGTGAGTGGTGCATCAGTGTGTGTGTGAGTGGCAGTGTGTGTGAGTGGTGCATCAGTGTGTGTGTGAGTGCTGCATCAGTGTGTGTGTGAGTGCTGCGTCAGTGTGTGTGTGAGTGGTGCATCAGTGTGTGTGTGTGGTGCATCAGTGTGTGTGTGGTGCATCAGTGTCTGTGTGAGTGCTGCATCAGTGTGTGTGAGTGGTGCATCAGTGAGTGTGTGAGTGGTGCATCAGTGAGTGTGACTGCTGCATCAGTGTGTGTGTGAGTGCTGCATCATTGTGTGTGTGAGTGGTGCATCAGTGTGTGTGTGTGACTGCTGCATCAGTGTGTGTGTGACTGCTGCATCAGTGTGTGTGAGTGCTGCATCAGTGTGTGTGTGAGTGGTGCATCAGTGTGTGTGTGAGTGGTGCATCAGTGTGTGTGTGAGTGGTGCATCAGTGTGTGTGTGACTGCTGCATCAGTGTGTGTGTGACTGGTGCATCAGTGTGTGTGTGACTGCTGCATCAGTGTGTGTGTGAGCGGTGCATCAGTGTGTGTGTGACTGCTGCATCAGTGTGTGAGTGGTGCATCAGTGTGTGTGAGTGGTGCATCAGTGTGTGTGAGTGGTGCATCAGTGTGTGAGTGAGTGGTGCATCAGTGTGTGTGAGTGGTGCATCAGTGTGTGTGTGACGGCTGCATCAGTGTGTGACTGTTGCATCAGTGTGTGTGTGAGTGGTGCATCAGTGTGTGTGTGAGTGGTGCATCAGTGTGTGTGTGAGTGGTGCATCAGTGTGTGTGTGTGAGTGGTGCATCAGTGTCTGTGTGAGTGGTGCATCAGTGTCTGTGTGAGTGGTGCATCAGTGTGTGCGAGTGGTGCATCAGTGTGTGTGAGTGGTGCATCAGTGAGTGTGTGTGAGTGCTGCATCGGTGTGTGTGTGAGTGGTGCATCAGTGTGTGAGTGAGTGGTGCATCAGTGAGTGTGTGAGTGGTGCATCAGTGAGTGTGTGAGTGGTGCATCAGTGAGTGTGTGTGAGTGCTGCATCAGTGTGTGTGTGAGTGGTGCATCAGTGTGTGAGTGAGTGGTGCATCAGTGTGTGTGTGTGTGAGTGCTGCATCAGTGTGTGTGTGACTGCTGCATCAGTGTGTGTGTGAGTGGTGCATCAGTGTGTGTGTGAGTGGTGCATCAGTGTGAGTGTGAGTGGTGCATCAGTGTGTGTGAGTGGTGCATCAGTGTGTGTGAGTGGTGCATCAGTGTGTGTGAGTGGTGCATCAGTGTGTGTGTGAGTGGTGCATCAGTGTGTGTGTGAGTGGTGCATCAGTGTGTGTGTGAGTGGTGCATCAGTGTGTGTGTGAGTGGTGCATCAGTGTGTGTGTGAGTGGTGCATCAGTGTGTGTGTGACTGCTGCATCAGTGTGTGTGTGAGTGGTGCATCAGTGTGAGTGTGAGTGGTGCATCAGTGTGTGTGAGTGCTGCATCAGTGTGTGTGTGACTGCTGCATCAGTGTGTGTGTGAGTGGTGCATCAGTGTGTGTGTGAGTGGTTCATCAGTGTGTGTGTGAGTGGTGCATCAGTGTGAGTGTGAGTGGTGCATCAGTGTGTGTGAGTGGTGCATCAATGTGTGTGTGACTGCTGCATCAGTGTGTGTGTGAGTGGTGCATCAGTGTGTGTGTGAGTGGTGCATCAGTGTGTGTGTGAGTGGTGCATCAGTGTGTGTGTGAGTGGTGCATCAGTGTGAGTGTGAGTGGTGCATCAGTGTGTGTGTGAGTGGTGCATCAGTGTGTGTGTGAGTGGTGCATCAGTGTGTGTGTGAGTGGTGCATCAGTATGTGTGTGAGTGGTGCATCAGTGTGAGTGTGAGTGGTGCATCAGTGTGTGTGAGTGCTGCATCAGTGTGTGTGAGTGCTGCATCAGTGTGTGTGTGAGTGGTGCATCAGTGTGTGTGTGAGTGGTGCATCAGTGTGTGTGTGATTGGTGCAGCAGTGTGTGTGTGACTGCTGCATCAGTGTGTGAGTGAGTGGTGCATCAGTGTGTGTGTGACTGCTGCATCAGTGTGTGTGTGAGTGGTGCATCAGTGTGTGTGACTGCTGCATCAGTGTGTGTGTGAGTGGTGCATCAGTGAGTGTGTGAGTGCTGCATCAGTGTGTGAGTGAGTGGTGCATCAGTGTGTGTGTGTGAGTGGTGCATCAGTGAGTGTGTGACTGCTGCATCAGTGTGTGTGTGTGAGTGGTGCATCAGTGTGTGTGTGAGTGGTGCATCAGTGTGTGTGTGAGTGGTGCATCAGTGTGTGTGTGTGAGTGGTGCATCAGTGGGTGTGTGACTGCTGCATCAGTGTGTGAGTGCTGCATCAGTGTGTGTGTGACTGCTGCATCAGTGTGTGTGTGAGTGGTGCATCAGTGTGTGTGTGACTGCTACATCAGTGTGTGTGTGACTGCTGCATCAGTGTGTGTGTGAGTGGTGCATCAGTGTGTGTGTGAGTGGTGCATCAGTGTGTGTGTGACTGCTGCATCAGTGTGTGTGTGACTGCTGCATCAGTGTGTGTGTGACTGCTGCATCAGTGAGTGTGTGAGTGGTGCATCAGTGTGTGTGTGAGTGCTGCATCAGTGTGTGTGAGTGGTGCATCAGTGTGTGTGTGAGTGGTGCATCAGTGTGTGTGTGTGAGTGGTGCATCAGTGTCTGTGTGAGTGGTGCATCAGTGTGTGTGTGTGGTGCATCAGTGTGTGTGTGTGAGTGCTGCATCAGTGTGTGTGTGAGTGGTGCATCAGTGTGTGTGTGAGTGGTGCATCAGTGTGTGAGTGAGTGGTGCATCAGTGAGTGTGTGAGTGGTGCATCAGTGAGTGTGTGTGAGTGCTGCATCAGTGTGTGTGTGAGTGGTGCATCAGTGTGTCAGTGAGTGGTGCATCAGTGTGTGTCTGTGTGAGTGCTGCATCAGTGTGTGTGTGACTGCTGCATCAGTGTGTGAGTGGTGCATCAGTGTGTGTGTGAGTGGTGCATCAGTGTGAGTGTGAGTGGTGCATCAGTGTGTGTGAGTGGTGCATCAGTGTGAGTGTGAGTGGTGCATCAGTGTGTGTGTGAGTGGTGCATCAGTGTGTGTGTGAGTGGTGCATCAGTGTGTGTGTGAGTGGTGCATCATTGTGTGTGTGAGTGGTGCATCAGTGTGTGTGTGAGTGGTGCATCAGTGTGTGTGGTGCATCAGTGTGTGTGTGACTGCTGCATCAGTGTGTGTGTGAGTGGTGCATCAGTGTGTGTGAGTGGTGCATCAGTGTGAGTGTGAGTGGTGCATCAGTGTGTGTGAGTGCTGCATCAGTGTGTGTGTGACTGCTGCATCAGTGTGTGTGTGAGTGGTGCATCAGTGTGTGTGTGAGTGGTGCATCAGTGTGTGTGTGAGTGGTGCATCAGTGTGAGTGTGAGTGGTGCATCAGTGTGTGTGTGAGTGGTGCATCAGTGTGTGTGTGAGTGGTGCATCAGTGTGTGTGTGAGTGGTGCATCAGTGTGTGTGTGAGTGGTGCATCAGTGTGTGTTTGACTGCTGCATCAGTGTGAGTGTGAGTGGTGCATCAGTGTGTGTGAGTGCTGCATCAGTGTGTGTGAGTGCTGCATCAGTGTGTGTGTGACTGCTGCATCAGTGTGTGTGTGAGTGGTGCATCAGTGTGTGTGTGAGTGGTGCAGCAGTGTGTGTGTGACTGCTGCATCAGTGTGTGAGTGAGTGGTGCATCAGTGTGTGTGTGACTGCTGCATCAGTGTGTGTGTGAGTGGTGCATCAGTGTGTGTGACTGCTGCATCAGTGTGTGTGTGAGTGGTGCATCAGTGAGTGTGTGAGTGCTGCATCAGTGTGTGAGTGAGTGGTGCATCAGTGTGTGTGTGTGAGTGGTGCATCAGTGAGTGTGTGACTGCTGCATCAGTGTGTGTGTGTGAGTGGTGCATCAGTGTGTGTGTGAGTGGTGCATCAGTGTGTGTGTGAGTGGTGCATCAGTGTGTGTGTGTGAGTGGTGCATCAGTGGGTGTGTGACTGCTGCATCAGTGTGTGAGTGCTGCATCAGTGTGTGTGTGACTGCTGCATCAGTGTTTGTGTGAGTGGTGCATCAGTGTGTGTGTGACTGCTACATCAGTGTGTGTGTGAGTGGTGCATCAGTGTGTGTGTGAGTGGTGCATCAGTGTGTGTGTGACTGCTGCATCAGTGTGTGTGTGACTGCTGCATCAGTGTGTGTGTGACTGCTGCATCAGTGAGTGTGTGAGTGGTGCATCAGTGTGTGTGTGAGTGGTGCATCAGTGAGTGTGTGAGTGGTGCATCAGTGTGTGTGTGAGTGGTGCATCAGTGTGTGTGTGGTGCATCAGTGTGTGTGTGTGAGTGGTGCATCAGTGTGTGTGAGTGGTGCATCAGTGTGTGTGTGTGAGTGGTGCATCAGTGTGTGTGAGTGGTGCATCAGTGTGTGTGTAAGTGGTGTATCAGTATGTGTGTGCCTGCTGCATCAGTGAGTGTGTGACTGCTGCATCAGTGTGTGTGCCTGCTGCATCAGTGAGTGTGTGACTGCTGCATCAGTGTGTGTGACTGCTGCATCAGTGAGTGTGTGACTGCTGCATCAGTGAGTGTGTGACTGCTGCATCAGTGTGTGTGTGACTGCTGCATCAGTGTGTGTGTGACTGCTGCATCAGTGTGTGTGTGACTGGTGCATCAGTGTGTGTGAGTGGTGCATCAGTGTGTGTGAGTGGTGCATCAGTGTGTGTGTGAGTGGTGCATCAGTGTGTGTGTGACTGCTGCATCAGTGTGTGTGTGAGTGGTGCATCAGTGTGAGTGGTGCATCAGTGTGTGTGAGTGGTGCATCAGTGTGAGTGTGAGTGGTGCATCAGTGTGTGTGAGTGCTGCATCAGTGTGTGTGTGACTGCTGCATCAGTGTGTGTGTGAGTGGTGCATCAGTGTGTGTGTGAGTGGTGCATCAGTGTGTGTGTGATTGGTGAATCAGTGTGAGTGGTGCATCAGTGTGTGTGAGTGGTGCATCAATGTGTGTGTGACTGCTGCATCAGTGTGTGTGTGAGTGGTGCATCAGTGTGTGTGTGAGTGGTGCATCAGTGTGTGTGTGAGTGGTGCATCAGTGTGGGTGTGAGTGGTGCATCAGTGTGTGTGTGACTGCTGCATCAGTGTGTGTGTGAGTGGTGCATCAGTGTGTGTGTGAGTGGTGCATCAGTGTGAGTGGTGCATCAGTGTGTGTGAGTGCTGCATCAGTGTGTGTGTGACTGCTGCATCAGTGTGTGTGTGAGTGGTGCATCAGTGTGTGTGTGAGTGGTGCATCAGTGTGTGTGTGAGTGGTGCATCAGTGTGTGTGTGAGTGGTGCATCAGTGTGTGTGTGAGTGGTGCATCAGTGTGTGTGTGAGTGGTGCATCAGTGTGTGTGTGACTGCTGCATCAGTGTGTGTGTGAGTGGTGCATCACTGTGAGTGTGAGTGGTGCATCAGTGTGTGTGAGTGCTGCATCAGTGTGTGTGTGACTGCTGCATCAGTGTGTGTGTGAGTGGTGCATCAGTGTGTGTGTGAGTGGTGCATCAGTGTGTGTGTGAGTGGTGCATCAGTGTGAGTGTGAGTGGTGCATCAGTGTGTGTGTGAGTGGTGCATCAGTGTGTGTGTGAGTGGTGCATCAGTATGTGTGTGAGTGGTGCATCAGTGTGAGTGTGAGTGGTGCATTAGTGTGTGTGAGTGCTGCATCAGTGTGTGTGAGTGCTGCATCAGTGTGTGTGTGAGTGGTGCATCAGTGTGTGTGTGAGTGGTGCATCAGTGTGTGTGTGAGTGGTGCAGCAGTGTGTGTGTGACTGCTGCATCAGTGTGTGAGTGAGTGGTGCATCAGTGTGTGTGTGACTGCTGCATCAGTGTGTGTGTGAGTGGTGCATCAGTGTGTGTGACTGCTGCATCAGTGTGTGTGTGAGTGGTGCATCAGTGAGTGTGTGAGTGCTGCATCAGTGTGTGAGTGAGTGGTGCATCAGTGTGTGTGTGTGAGTGGTGCATCAGTGAGTGTGTGACTGCTGCATCAGTGTGTGTGTGTGTGAGTGGTGCATCAGTGTGTGTGTGAGTGGTGCATCAGTGTGTGTGTGTGAGTGGTGCATCAGTGGGTGTGTGACTGCTGCATCAGTGTGTGAGTGCTGCATCAGTGTGTGTGTGACTGCTGCATCAGTGTGTGTGTGAGTGGTGCATCAGTGTGTGTGTGAGTGGTGCATCAGTGTGTGTGTGACTGCTGCATCAGTGTGTGTGTGACTGCTGCATCAGTGTGTGTGTGACTGCTGCATCAGTGAGTGTGTGAGTGGTGCATCAGTGTGTGTGTGAGTGGTGCATCAGTGAGTGTGAGTGGTGCATCAGTGTGTGTGTGAGTGGTGCATCAGTGTGTGTGTGTGAGTGGTGCATCAGTGTCTGTGTGAGTTGTGCATCAGTGTGTGTGTGTGGTGCATCAGTGTGTGTGTGTGAGTGCTGCATCAGTGTGTGTGTGAGTGGTGCATCAGTGTGTGTGTGAGTGGTGCATCAGTGTGTGTGAGTGGTGCATCAGTGTGTGTGTGAGTGGTGCATCAGTGAGTGTGTGTGAGTGCTGCATCGGTGTGTGTGTGAGTGGTGCATCAGTGTGTGAGTGAGTGGTGCATCAGTGAGTGTGTGAGTGGTGCATCAGTGAGTGTGTGTGAGTGCTGCATCAGTGTGTGTGTGAGTGGTGCATCAGTGTGTCAGTGAGTGGTGCATCAGTGTGTGTGTGTGTGAGTGCTGCATCAGTGTGTGTGTGACTGCTGCATCAGTGTGTGAGTGGTGCATCAGTGTGTGTGTGAGTGGTGCATCAGTGTGAGTGTGAGTGGTGCATCAGTGTGTGTGAGTGGTGCATCAGTGTGAGTGTGAGTGGTGCATCAGTGTGTGTGTGAGTGGTGCATCAGTGTGTGTGTGAGTGGTGCATCAGTGTGTGTGTGAGTGGTGCATCAGTGTGTGTGGTGCATCAGTGTGTGTGTGACTGCTGCATCAGTGTGTGTGTGAGTGGTGCATCAGTGTGTGTGAGTGGTGCATCAGTGTGAGTGTGAGTGGTGCATCAGTGTGTGTGAGTGCTGCATCAGTGTGTGTGTGACTGCTGCATCAGTGTGTGTGTGAGTGGTGCATCAGTGTGTGTGTGAGTGGTGCATCAGTGTGTGTGTGAGTGGTGCATCAGTGTGAGTGTGAGTGGTGCATCAGTGTGTGTGAGTGGTGCATCAGTGTGTGTGTGAGTGGTGCATCAGTGTGTGTGTGAGTGGTGCATCAGTGTGTGTGTGAGTGGTGCATCAGTGTGTGTGTGAGTGGTGCATCAGTGTGTGTTTGACTGCTGCATCAGTGTGTGTGTGAGTGGTGCATCAGTGTGAGTGTGAGTGGTGCATCAGTGTGTGTGAGTGCTGCATCAGTGTGTGTGTGACTGCTGCATCAGTGTGTGTGTGACTGCTGCATCAGTGTGTGTGTGAGTGGTGCATCAGTGTGTGTGTGAGTGGTGCAGCAGTGTGTGTGTGACTGCTGCATCAGTGTGTGAGTGAGTGGTGCATCAGTGTGTGTGTGACTGCTGCATCAGTGTGTGTGTGAGTGGTGCATCAGTGTGTGTGACTGCTGCATCAGTGTGTGAGTGAGTGGTGCATCAGTGTGTGTGTGTGAGTGGTGCATCAGTGAGTGTGTGACTGCTGCATCAGTGTGTGTGTGTGAGTGGTGCATCAGTGTGTGTGTGAGTGGTGCATCAGTGCGTGTGTGAGTGGTGCATCAGTGTGTGTGTGTGAGTGGTGCATCAGTGGGTGTGTGACTGCTGCATCAGTGTGTGAGTGCTGCATCAGTGTGTGTGTGACTGCTGCATCAGTGTTTGTGTGAGTGGTGCATCAGTGTGTGTGTGACTGCTACATCAGTGTGTGTGTGAGTGGTGCATCAGTGTGTGTGTGAGTGGTGCATCAGTGTGTGTGTGACTGCTGCATCAGTGTGTGTGTGACTGCTGCATCAGTGTGTGTGTGACTGCTGCATCAGTGAGTGTGTGAGTGGTGCATCAGTGTGTGTGTGAGTGGTGCATCAGTGAGTGTGTGAGTGGTGCATCAGTGTGTGTGTGAGTGGTGCATCAGTGTGTGTGTGGTGCATCAGTGTGTGTGTGTGAGTGGTGCATCAGTGTGTGTGAGTGGTGCATCAGTGTGTGTGTGTGAGTGGTGCATCAGTGTGTGTGAGTGGTGCATCAGTGTGTGTGTAAGTGGTGTATCAGTATGTGTGTGCCTGCTGCATCAGTGAGTGTGTGACTGCTGCATCAGTGTGTGTGACTGCTGCATCAGTGAGTGTGTGACTGCTGCATCAGTGAGTGTGTGACTGCTGCATCAGTGTGTGTGTGACTGCTGCATCAGTGTGTGTGTGACTGCTGCATCAGTGTGTGTGTGACTGGTGCATCAGTGTGTGTGAGTGGTGCATCAGTGTGTGTGAGTGGTGCATCAGTGTGTGTGTGAGTGGTGCTTCAGTGTGTGTGTGACTGCTGCATCAGTGTGTGTGTGAGTGGTGCATCAGTGTGAGTGGTGCATCAGTGTGTGTGAGTGGTGCATCAGTGTGAGTGTGAGTGGTGCATCAGTGTGTGTGAGTGCTGCATCAGTGTGTGTGTGACTGCTGCATCAGTGTGTGTGTGAGTGGTGCATCAGTGTGTGTGTGAGTGGTGCCTCAGTGTGTGTGTGAGTGGTGAATCAGTGTGAGTGTGAGTGGTGCATCAGTGTGTGTGAGTGGTGCATCAATGTGTGTGTGACTGCTGCATCAGTGTGTGTGTGAGTGGTGCATCAGTGTGTGTGTGAGTGGTGCATCAGTGGGTGTGTGACTGCTGCATCAGTGTGTGAGTGCTGCATCAGTGTGTGTGTGACTGCTGCATCAGTGTTTGTGTGAGTGGTGCATCAGTGTGTGTGTGAGTGGTGCATCAGTGTGTGTGTGAGTGGTGCATCAGTGTGTGTGTGAGTGGTGCATCAGTGTGTGTGTGAGTGGTGCATCAGTGTGTGTGTGAGTGGTGCATCAGTGAGTGTGTGAGTGGTGCATCAGTGTGGGTGTGAGTGGTGCATCAGTGTGTGTGTGACTGCTGCATCAGTGTGTGTGTGAGTGGTGCATCAGTGTGTGTGTGAGTGGTGCATCAGTGTGAGTGGTGCATCAGTGTGTGTGAGTGCTGCATCAGTGTGTGTGTGACTGCTGCATCAGTGTGTGTGTGAGTGGTGCATCAGTGTGTGTGTGTGAGTGGTGCATCAGTATGTGTGTGAGTGGTGCAGCAGTGTGTGTGTGACTGCTGCATCAGTGTGTGTAAGTGCTGCATCAGTGTGTGTGAGTGCTGCATCAGTGTGTGTGTGACTGCTGCATCAGTGTGTGTGTGACTGCTGCATCAGTGTGTGTGTGAGTGGTGCATCAGTGTGTGTGTGAGTGGTGCAGCAGTGTGTGTGTGACTGCTGCATCAGTGTGTGAGTGAGTGGTGCATCAGTGTGTGTGTGACTGCTGCATCAGTGTGTGTGTGAGTGGTGCATCAGTGTGTGTGACTGCTGCATCAGTGTGTGTGTGAGTGGTGCATCAGTGAGTGTGTGAGTGCTGCATCAGTGTGTGAGTGAGTGGTGCATCAGTGTGTGTGTGTGAGTGGTGCATCAGTGAGTGTTGAACTGCTGCATCAGTGTGTGTGTGTGTGAGTGGTGCATCAGTGTGTGTGTGAGTGGTGCATCAGTGTGTGTGTGAGTGGTGCATCAGTGTGTGTGTGTGAGTGGTGCATCAGTGGGTGTGTGACTGCTGCATCAGTGTGTGAGTGCTGCATCAGTGTGTGTGTGACTGCTGCATCAGTGTTTGTGTGAGTGGTGCATCAGTGTGTGTGTGAGTGGTGCATCAGTGTGTGTGTGAGTGGTGCATCAGTGTGTGTGTGAGTGGTGCATCAGTGTGTGTGTGAGTGGTGCATCAGTGTGTGTGTGAGTGGTGCATCAGTGAGTGTGTGAGTGGTGCATCAGTGTGTGTGTGAGTGGTGCATCAGTGTGTGTGTGAGTGGTGCATCAGTGTGTGTGTGGTGCATCAGTGTGTGTGTGTGAGTGGTGCATCAGTGTGTGTGAGTGGTGCATCAGTGTGTGTGTGTGAGTGGTGCATCAGTGTGTGCGAGTGGTGCATCAGTGTGTGTGTAAGTGGTGTATCAGTATGTGTGTGCCTGCTGCATCAGTGAGTGTGTGACTGCTGCATCAGTGTGTGTGACTGCTGCATCAGTGAGTGTGTGACTGCTGCATCAGTGAGTGTGTGACTGCTGCATCAGTGTGTGTGACTGCTGCATCAGTGTGTGTGTGACTGCTGCATCAGTGTGTGTGTGACTGGTGCATCAGTGTGTGTGAGTGGTGCATCAGTGTGTGTGAGTGGTGCATCAGTGTGTGTGTGAGTAGTGCATCAGTGTGTGTGTGAGTGACTGCTGCATCAGTGTGTGTGTGAGTGGTGCATCAGTGTGAGTGTGAGTGGTGCATCAGTGTGTGTGAGTGGTGCATCAGTGTGAGTGTGAGTGGTGCATCAGTGTGTGTGAGTGCTGCATCAGTGTGTGTGTGACTGCTGCATCAGTGTGTGTGTGAGTGGTGCATCAGTGTGTGTGTGAGTGGTGCATCAGTGAGTGTGTGAGTGCTGCATCAGTGTGTGAGTGAGTGGTGCATCAGTGTGTGTGTGTGAGTGGTGCATCAGTGAGTGTGTGACTGCTGCATCAGTGTGTGTGTGTGTGAGTGGTGCATCAGTCTGTGTGTGAGTGGTGCATCAGTGTGTGTGTGAGTGGTGCATCAGTGTGTGTGTGTGAGTGGTGCATCAGTGTGTGTGTGACTGCTGCATCAGTGTGTGAGTGCTGCATCAGTGTGTGTGTGACTGCTGCATCAGTGTGTGTGTGAGTGGTGCATCAGTGTGTGTGTGACTGCTGCATCAGTGTGTGTGTGAGTGCTGCATCAGTGTGTGTGTGAATGGTGCATCAGTGTGTGTGTGAGTGGTGCATCAGTGTGTGTGTGACTGCTGCATCAGTGTGTGTGTGACTGCTGCATCAGTGTGTGTGTGACTGCTGCATCAGTGAGTGTGTGAGTGGTGCATCAGTGTGTGTGTGAGTGGTGCATCAGTGTGTGTGTGACTGCTGCATCAGTGTGTGTGTGACTGCTGCATCAGTGTGTGTGTGACTGCTGCATCAGTGTGTGTGTGACTGCTGCATCAGTGTGTGTGTGAGTGGTGCATCAGTGTGTGTGAGTGGTGCATCAGTGAGTGTGTGAGTGGTGCATCAGTGTGTGTGACTGCTGCATCAGTGTGTGTGTGTGTGAGTGGTGCATCAGTCTGTGTGTGAGTGGTGCATCAGTGTGTGTGTGAGTGGTGCATCAGTGTGTGTGTGTGAGTGGTGCATCAGTGTGTGTGTGACTGCTGCATCAGTGTGTGAGTGCTGCATCAGTGTGTGTGTGACTGCTGCATCAGTGTGTGTGTGAGTGGTGCATCAGTGTGTGTGTGACTGCTGCATCAGTGTGTGTGTGAGTGCTGCATCAGTGTGTGTGTGAGTGGTGCATCAGTGTGTGTGTGAGTGGTGCATCAGTGTGTGTGTGACTGCTGCATCAGTGTGTGTGTGACTGCTGCATCAGTGTGTGTGTGACTGCTGCATCAGTGAGTGTGTGAGTGGTGCATCAGTGTGTGTGTGAGTGGTGCATCAGTGTGGTGTGTGACTGCTGCATCAGTGTGTGTGTGACTGCTGCATCAGTGTGTGTGTGACTGCTGCATCAGTGTGTGTGTGAGTGGTGCATCAGTGTGTGTGTGAGTGGTGCATCAGTGAGTGTGTGAGTGGTGCATCAGTGTGTGTGTGAGTGGTACATCAGTGTGTGTGTGTGTGTGGTGCGTCAGTGTGTGTGAGTGGTGCATCAGTGTGTGTGTGTGAGTGGTGCATCAGTGTGTGTGAGTGGTGCATCAGTGTGTGTGTGAGTGGTGCATCAGTGTGTGTGTGAGTGCTGCATCAGTGTGTGTGTGACTGCTGCATCAGTGTGTGTGTGACTGCTGCATCAGTGTGTGTGTGACTGCTGCATCAGTGTGTGTGTGAGTGGTGCATCAGTGTGTGTGTGAGTGGTGCATCAGTGAGTGTGTGAGTGGTGCATCAGTGTGTGTGTGACTGCTGCATCAGTGTGTGTGTGAGTGGTGCATCAGTGTGTGTGTGTGTGAGTGGTGCATCAGTCTGTGTGTGAGTGGTGCATGAGTGGTGCATCAGTGTGTGTGTGTGAGTGGTGCATCAGTGTGTGTGTGACTGCTGCATCAGTGTGTGAGTGCTGCATCAGTGTGTGTGTGACTGCTGCATCAGTGTGTGTGTGAGTGGTGCATCAGTGTGTGTGTGACTGCTGCATCAGTGTGTGTGTGAGTGCTGCATCAGTGTGTGTGTGAGTGGTGCATCAGTGTGTGTGTGAGTGGTGCATCAGTGTGTGTGTGACTGCTGCATCAGTGTGTGTGTGACTGCTGCATCAGTGTGTGTGTGACTGCTGCATCAGTGAGTGTGTGAGTGGTGCATCAGTGTGTGTGTGAGTGGTGCATCAGTGTGTGTGTGACTGCTGCATCAGTGTGTGTGTGACTGCTGCATCAGTGTGTGTGTGACTGCTGCATCAGTGTGTGTGTGAGTGGTGCATCAGTGTGTGTGTGAGTGGTGCATCAGTGAGTGTGTGAGTGGTGCATCAGTGTGTGTGTGTGTGTGGTGCGTCAGTGTGTGTGAGTGGTGCATCAGTGTGTGTGTGTGTGAGTGGTGCATCAGTGTGTGTGAGTGGTGCATCAGTGTGTGTGTGTGAGTGGTGCATCAGTGTGTGTGAGTGGTGCATCAGTGTGTGTGTGAGTGGTGTATCAGTGTGTGTGTGTGACTGCTGCATCAGTGTGTGTGACTGCTGCATCAGTGAGTGTGTGACTGCTGCATCAGTGTGTGTGTGACTGCTGCATCAGTGTGTGTGTGACTGCTGCATCAGTGTGTGTGTGACTGGTGCATCAGTGTGTGTGACTGCTGCATCAGTGTGTGTGACTGCTGCATCAGTGAGTGTGTGACTGCTGCATCAGTGTGTGTGTGACTGCTGCATCAGTGAGTGTGTGACTGCTGCATCAGTGTGTGTGACTGCTGCATCAGTGAGTGCGTGACTGCTGCATCAGTGAGTGTGCGACTGCTGCATCAGTGTGTGTGTGACTGCTGCATCAGTGTGTGTGTGACTGCTGCATCAGTGTGTGTGTGACTGCTGCATCAGTGTGTGTGTGAGTGGTGCATCAGTGTTTGTGACTGCTGCATCAGTGTGTGTGTGTGTGGTGCATCAGTGTGTGTGATTGTGTGCGTGATTGGTACAGTGAGGGAAAAAAGTATTTGATCCCCTGCTGATTTTGTACGTTTGCCCACTGACAAAGAAATGATCAGTCTATAATTTTAATGGTAGGTTTATTTGAACAGTGAGAGACAGAATAACAACTAAATCCAGAAAAACGCATGTCAAAAATGTTATAAATTGATTTGCATTTTAATGAGGGAAATAAGTATTTGACCCCTCTGCAAAACATGACTTAGTACTTGGTGGCAAAACCCTTGTTGGCAATCACAGAGGTCAGACGTTTCTCGTAGTTGGCCACCAGGATTGCACACATCTCAGGAGGGATTTTGTCCCACTCCTCTTTGCAGATCTTCTCCAAGTCATTAAGGTTTCGAGGCTGACGTTTGGCAACTCGAACCTTCAGCTCCCTCCACAGATGTTCTATGGGATTAAGGTCTGGGAGACTGGCTAGGCCACTCCAGGACCTTAATGTGCTTTTTCTTGAGCCACTCCTTTGTTGCCTTGGTCGTGTGTTTTGGGTCATTGTCATGCTGGCATACCCATCCACGACCCATTTTCAATGCCCTGGCTGAGGGAAGGAGGTTTTCACCCAAGATTTGACGGTACATGGCGCCGTCCATCGTCCCTTTGATGCGGTGAAGTTGTCCTGTCCCCTTAGCAGAAACGCACCCCCAAAGCATAATGTTTCCACCTCTATGTTTGACGGTGGGGATGGTGTTCTTGGGGTCATAGGCAGCATTCCTCCTCCTCCAAACACGACGAGTTGAGTTGATGCCAAAGAGCTCCATTTTGGTCTCATCTGACCACAACACTTTCACCCAGTTGTCCTCTGAATCATTCAGATGTTCATTGTCAAACTGCAGACGGGCATGTATATGTGCGTTCTTGAGCAGGGGGACCTTGCGGGCGCTGCAGGATTTCAGTCCTTCACGGCGTAGTGTGTTACCAACTGTTTTCTTGATGACTATGGTCCCAGCTGCCTTGAGATCATTGACAAGATCCTCCCGTGTAGTTCTGGGCTGATTCCTCACCGTTCTCATGATCATTGCAACTCCACGAGGTGAGATCTTGCATGGAGCCCAAGGCCGAGGGAGATTGACAGTTCTTTTGTATTTCTTCCATTTGCGAATAATCGCACCAACTGTTGTCACCTTGATAATTGGTTCTTTACCCTTCTATCTGGCAACAAAACTGACACCTTTTTGCAAGGAGTCATGTTTGCATAGACCGCAATACCTGCAGTCATAATACAAACAAAATAACATAACTCTGATAATGTGCACTGTCCTTGAAGTTGATTGGTCCACACCCGAGACAGCTTTCCTTCGAGCCTAGTCTCATATGGGTTGGACCAGATGACGCCAAAAGGCGCCTTTTGGCGTCATCTGGTCCAACCCATATGAGACTAGGCTCGAAGGAAAGCTGTCTCGGGTGTGGACCAATCAACTTCAAGGACAGTGCACATTATCAGAGTTATGTTCTTTTGTTTGTATTATGACTGCAGGTATTGCGGTCTATGCAAACATGACTCCTTGCAAAAAGGTGTCAGTTTTGTTGCCAGATAGAAGGGTAAAGAACCAATTATCATATTTTTACTGGCAAATGAGGTCCCCATAGTGTTGTCACCTTCTCACCAAGCTGCTTGGCGATGGTCTTGTAGCCCATTCCAGCCTTGTGTAGGTCTACAATCTTGTCCCTGACATCCTCGGGGAGCTCTTTGGTCTTGGCCATGGTGGAGAGTTTGGAATCTGATTGATTGATTGCTTCTGTGAACAGGTGTCTTTTATACAGGTAACAAGCTGAGATTAGGAGCACTCCCTTTAAGAGTGTGCTCCTAATCTCAGCTCGTTACTTGTATAAAAGACAAGCTGAGATTAGGAGCACTCCCTTTAAGAGTGTGCTCCTAATCTCAGCTCGTTACCTGTATAAAAGACACCTGGGAGCCAGAAATCTTTCTGATTGAGAGGGGGTCAAATACTTATTTCCCTCATTAAAATGCAAATCAATTTATAACGTTTTGACATGCGTTTTTCTGAATTTTTGTTGTTGTTATTCTGTCTCTCACTGTTCAAATAAACCTACCATTAAAATTATAGACTGATCATTTCTTTGACAGTGGGCAAACGTACAAAATCATCAGGGGATCAAATACTTTTTCCCTCACTGTACATCTGTGTGCGTGATTGTGTGCGTGGCCGCTGCACTGTGTGCATGCGTCGTGCATTCATTTGGAATATTTCAGTTGATGGAGTCTTCGTACATATGCGCATTTTAAATGTAACCACAAAAAAAGGACTGCACTTGTAATGTTCTTTTTACTTTTTAGCATTATTTCAAAATCCTTGTTTTACACACTATATTTCGATTTAAAGCTTTCGTGACTGCAGGGATTCATCTTCTTTACTCCGTAAATGTAAGTCCGCACTCGCAGTTATTCGTATAGTTTCTTGTTCTGCGGTTCTTTGTACGGTGCCGCGCATGCGGGTCCTGTCTTGTGTCTGTTGCGTTTGAGTTTGTATATGTACAAAGTCCCTGTGGTGTTTATTCGTGTGTATTTCTGTTGGCGTGGCCCTTTCTGTAATTCTTAGTCTTGAAAATGTTATCCTCATTCATCGACGAGGTCTGATGCTCCACAGCAGCAGCGGCAGCAGCAGTAGCACAGACGTAAGACATGACTGTAAAGCTTTTCCATCAGCCAGGCTGGGCCTGTGTATGTACCAGTTGTGTGTGGTGGGGGGGGTTGTGAGGAGATAATGAAATTGCCTAAGATGTACGGTAGATTTCGTGTTGTGTCATGTCTGGCGGTTTGAATTCTGATCATAAAAAAATAATAAAAATAAACCTATTTTCAGTGCCTGCGGGTGAGTGCGTTTGGCAGTTCAATTTTTGTGAAAAATTGCGCTATGATATTTTCCTGCCAAAACTGGCCGCGCGCTCCCACACTCTGCCGGAAGGTTCCATTTCTGGCTACGGCTCTCCACCTGTGGGGTCTGCACGCTTCCCTTTGTCGCCCGCGGCAAAGTGTCTCTCGCCTGTAAATAACGCCGGGGTGATCGTAAAAGTTCCCCCGTATCGCACGGACCGGCTCGACGGGCCGATACGCGCACTGACGAGACGTCGCGTCGAGTTTTTCTGTAAAAATGTAAAATAGTCGTTTGGTTTTAGTTGAATAAACGTACCCCATATGTTTTGCATGTACATTTCATAATTCTTTCGAATGCCGGTCGGCAAACGCACTCCCACTCCGATCTGGAGTGTGGTCGGCCACCACCTGTGAAAAGCGCAGGTACAAGGCCTGTTTCTTCATACGGCAGTCACCGAATCACTCCAGTACGGAGTCGTAGTGTGTTCGCGACCGGCGTATGAAAACTGGCCCTAGCGTAAGCACAAATCCTGTTACAAGTCTCTGCGAGACACATTTAGTTGGGAAATCGTTCGTATAGCAGTGGTCGTATCACGAGATTAAGCTCGCCGTTGAGTTACACGACACGACATTGGCTCGTTTTCCAGGGCCAACCTGGGCTGTGTGGTGGCACCATTGTAATCCGACTTCGTTCTGAGCAAGTGAGAGCCCAATGCGATTATAGAGGCCTGCAACAAAATCACCCTGAATGCAACCAAATCGCCTTGGATCTTGGAAGCTAAGCACAGTTGAGCTTGGCTGCTACCAATACGTGCATGGGGGGGGGGGCGCTTCTTGGGACTACCAGGTGTTTTAATCTTAGTGACCAGTAAGATACCAGTACAGCAAAGGATCCTTCGATGTTTGGTACTTTGCAGGTATTTTGGTTTCCCTCGATAATGGAATTGTCCAAACATCTCTTATTCGGTACGACCGTTGTGAAAAGTATTGAGGCTTTAACTAGGTAAATATAGGGCATTTTTCTTGGTATTATTTGATTAAGGGAGAGCGTATCAAGTCAGTGATAACTTTCAGCATTGGATGAGAGGTTCAGTCAGGATCACCCTAGGCTCAATCAGAGCCTGCTCACGGTGGCCCAGGTGCCATGGCTCCCAGGGCAAACAGGGAATGCACCTAGCCCGTCACCCAGGTTGCTGCTGCCACCCAGTGGCTCCGAGAGGCAAAAGCTTTCGCGAAAACCTTGGAGGCCTGCGTTTCCCTTCACTGCCATAGACAACAGGGGGACGTGGTGGCATCGCCGTCGGCTCGCTGTGCTATGAACCCGGACCGGGAGACTAGCGTTTGAGTCCAAGCCACGGCTATCATTATTGGCAAGTGACATCCAGAATGGCCCCGGACATCCACGACACCAATCCACATTGACCAGCACAGTCCAGTGATGTGTGGTCAAACAACCTCCCATGACCGACACTGCGCGGCACAGCATTCATCCAGCAGCAGATTGACAAATGGCTGTAAATATCCTGGGCAATGGGCAGCTGTTTAAGCTACACTATCTCCTGCACCAGTCTTTGGCCTCCCCTAGGTCAACCGTGCCTTAAAAACGAGTTCGTGCTGTGAGTGTCTGGTCATCGGCACTGGGGGAGGCAAAGGCGGCCTGGCGTGGCTCCATCCACACCAACCTCATTTCTTTAGAACCACTTTTTGTGCTTCGTTGTCCTTCCCTCGCACCTCCGATTAGCGCCTTTGGCTACGCACGGCGCGAAATAACTTCTACGTACAGACGCGTACGTACGCAACCGTGCGCCGGCCTTCAAAGGTGCTCGCGAATAGCACTTGCCCCGACATTACGTTAAGGATGTGCCGGGCCGGGGGGGGGGGGCGGTGGATCTTCGTGTTTGTGCGCAGCGGAGGCACGTGCTGGCGCCGAGATGGCGGCACGCGAGGCTGGCGGCGGCGGCGACCAGCAGATGCAGGCCGAGCTGCTGGTGCTGAAGCAGCGGCAGCAGCTGCAGCAGCAGCTGCTCCTGGCCGAGTTCCACAAGCAGCAGGAGGAGCTGGCGCGGCAGCACCAGGCGCAGATTCAGCAGCACCTGCAGGTGCGGCGCGGACGCCCCCCCCGAAGGGCACGAGTTTTTTTGTGCAGTGTGTGTTTGCGAGCCGTGTGTGTTTGTCCTTGTCTTTGTTACGTATGGTGTATGTGTGCCATGTGCAACCTGTGTGTCGTGTGTGTGTGGTTTGTGTGTGTGTGGTTTGTGTGTCGTGTGTGTGTGGTTTGTGTGTGTGTGCGTGCCATGTGTATTGTGTGTATATGCCATGTGTGGTGTCTTTGCGTGTGAGTGGTAGTGTCGCAGTTAGTGCGCTGCACTACGAACCCGGCGTAGAGCAGCGCGCTGAGCGGTAGTGTAGCGGTTAGCCGGGTTCGTAGTGTAGCACGCTACCCGCTACCGGCCGTTGTGTCGGCCACCCTAACCCCTGGTGTGCTGTGCCGGTCTTCATAGGTGCTCGCTAACAGCACATGCTCGTCTAGTCTGTTAAGTCTATAAGGGGGATCTTTGTTTTTGTCTTTGTGTGTGTATGACATGTGTGGTGTGTAATGTGTGTGTGTGCCATGTGTGAGGTGTTTGTGCTACGTTGGCCGGGCATGACCAGGCATGGTGCTAGCCCCACCACCTTTTAAAGCACTGAGCTGTGAGCAACTACGGGCATCTTTCTAGGTACATGTCTGTACGTATATGTACTGTGTGCTCACATATTCACGTGTGTGGGTATATGAACCTTATAAACGGAAGTCAAAATCGTAATGAATTAATTTATTTTTGGCGACCCCGTCCCACCGCGCACATCAACGCCGCGACCCGCCTGGCGCGGATCGCTCCGTTGTCGTGTCGTCCAAGCGCAGCGGCGAGGACGAATGCGCAGAAGAAACACAACTTTGAAACTTTGATTCACGCATCGATTAGAGCTTATCGAGAGGAATAGATCGCCGTGTCGTTCGCCTTCAACAGACATAAAATGACGTCGCAACGCAGTTTATGCGAGAGCCAGGGCCTTATGGGACCCCGAGGTCCCGCCATAAGGTTCAAATGCGAGTCAAAATGGTTATCACACTGTGCTAAGATTTTGGCAAACGATGGTTTTAATCCAAGCCATGACATGTAACAAGATTCTTCCAACTGAAGAATATCTTAATCAGGTCCGGGATTCTCCTAGGTCAGCTCAGCCTAAACAAATGAGTACATCAGCACCTGGTGCGGTCAACATCGGTGCCCCTTAAGCCGGGTCCACATTGCGCAAATGAATCGCCTGCAACTGCTTTTCTGGCCCACATATGAGCGAATGGTTGCGCAACAATGGAAATGAAACCTAATGACACCCGCGTATTCAGGACTCTTGCGACCACGATCACAGTTGTGGAAACGTCGTATCACTGCAGCCATGAAACGCGTCGCTGCAATGCCCGGAGCAGATTGGCGCCTCGAAAAGTAGCGTCCGTCTTTACCGCGGAGCGACCCGTCGTGGCAGAGACGTGCCGCTTGCGTGCAAAGCGGCGCCGGTTTTCGCGCAAGCGCTCGCGCCCCGGCGACCCGGCTCGACGGGATTGCCTCGCCAGCCTTTAATAGGCGCTCGCCGACAGCACAACGGGGGGCGTTCGTTTCCGTGCGTCCGCCTGCAGCAGCGGCAGGAGCTGCTGGAGCAGCAGCAGCGGCTGGAGCAGCAGCAGCGCGAGCAGGAGCTGGAGCGCCGTCGCTTGGAGCAGAAGCTCACGCAGATCAAGAACAAGCAGAAGGGTCAGGAGAGTAAGCGGAGTGCGCACACGCGCCGAGCGCTCGGTTACGGCGCACCCCCCACCCCCCACCCCCTCCGCCAATCGATGCATCCGGTGGGGGGGCTGGTGTATATATGTCCATAGTAGAGGGTTTTTTGGGTTATATCGCGTAAATGTATAAACGTGTCGTTAAACCCGCCACCACCCGACACAGCCAATTAGTAAGGTTTGTCACGTAAACAGAACATCTCAATTCGTTACTAGTACAGCAAAACCGGTGTGTTGGAGAGCAAAGCCACAACATTTACAATCTGAGTACCACATTTCGCATTTATATATTGGGGGGTGGTGGGGCATCTCATCCAGCAGTTGATATTAGCACGGTTGGCTACGTACGCTACATTCAGCGTACTTCCGGCTGACAAAAAGCTGTACCACTGAGGGAGAATGAAAATGATATTATACGAATGAGTGGATAAACGTGAGACTCTAAAGAATCAATAATCAAGCCGTGACTGATTCATGGCGGGTCATCAAATTGCTGGGGGTGGTCAACCATTCGCTCTTATTTTCTCTGAGAAAATAAGAACTTGCGTCGGACGCATTTAACCTTAACGAACACTCGGGCAGCATTTGGTGATTTTTGTGTGTTATTTTTATCGAAGTAAATATAGAAACGGTGTTTGCTCCTCGCTCCCCCCCCTTTGCTGCCAGGTGCCATGGCGAGTGTGGAGGTGAAGCAGAAGCTGCAGGAGTTTGTTCTCAACAAGAAGAAGCGGGAGGCTGGCAACCTGAACCACTCCGTCCCGCACCACCCGCGCCTCTGGCACATGTACGTGGGGAGCTACCCCCGAGTCGCACGACGGAGTCGCTGCCGGGCGGTGCCGTGGCTTTCTCTCCTCTCTCCTCTCTCCCTCTCGTGCCTAATGCCCAGACCCCCCCCCCCCCTCCACTTCCCACCACCGCACCGCCACCTCTGCGTGAACGTAGGTGTTGAGCTTTGCAAAGCGTCTGAATGGAGACGGGTGTGCACTCGTGCACTGAGACGCTGCGTTAAACTAAAAACGGTGCCCGTGAATGTTGCCGTGTGTCCGCTCTCGTCGCCGCATCGCCGTCTCACTTTGTCCCTTGACGCTGGATTGTTAATCCTTTACAACAACATTAACGGCGGCGTTTAAATGTTGTAAGGCAGCATTGGAAGGGGGTCGTAAGGGGGGGGGGGTCAGGGTAGGGAAGCACGGGAGAGAGGAGAGAGAGCAACACACCCCGGCACAGTTCCGCAAGAAAACATCTGGGGCTCAGCACCATCATCAACAACAACAACATCAACAACAACAACGAGCCTCGGGCGCTACACCAAGCCGAGTGTTCCCGGCCGCATTTTGTGCTCGATTGCCGTGACGCCGCGACGATCGTCCCTCGTTGGTGGCAATTCTACAGGGGTGGGGGGGGGGGGGGGGGGCGAGGGTCCACCCAGCGACATTACCGAGTGGTGCGCTGCCGCCCAGAACAACGCGTTCCGCTGCACAGACGCTCGCCCCCCCCCCCCCCCCACTTCGCAGTGACGTCGCCAGAGTTATTTTTCGTTACACGAGCATATTTGTCGAGTATCGCTTTACGGCCTTGAAAGTGGCGTGAGCGCGTGCACTTTCCCGCGCATTGTTCCTCATTACTGCTGCCGCTGCTGCCCTTGTTGCTGCTGTATGTTTGCTGAACTTCTTTCGCACCAAATGTAGCCAACCATGCTAATCGGAGGTGCCCTTCCCTTTGCTGCTGCTGCTGTTCCTGTTGTTTCTGCCATTGCTGCTGCTGCTGCTGCTGCTGTGTCCACGGCTCAGGACGGGCCATCACGGCTCACTGGACCAGAGTCTCCCTCCGCGCACTAGCCCGTCGGCACCGTACCAGCACCCCGGCCTCGGCACGTACGAGTCTCAGAGCGACTTCCCGCTGCGTAAGACCGGTGAGTGCCGCCGTACTCGCCTCAGTGGCATGGTTTTGGTGGTGGTGACATTGGCGTTGCGACCCGGAGAGACGCGTTGTGTGCACGACGCCGCCGCTCCTCGTATCAACGGCACAACACCACACAAGCGCCCCATAATGCAACGCGTCACTGGTGCGGCTCAGCATATTGAGGCAATTCCATTCGTAATCCCTGACCCTGGATTTTTTTGGAAGTGTTCTTCTATTGCCGAGACGATGGCTTCACCTAAAATCTGAACACGTTTTTTTTTCTATGGTCGGTGGTCGTTCAGGAACGGCCGGGTTCTTGGTTTTATTCGTTTGTTCGTTCGTTAGCGGCTCCTTGCGTGCAGCAGAGATTCCTCCACGCATCAAAGGGCGGCCGGGCATGTCGGCACCGAATGCTTGTGAACAACAGGGACACGCGACGATGGTAGCGTGGGTATATATAGAGAGATATGCAGATATGCAAGTCAGCTGGCTGTTTTGACAAAGAACAAACACACGCATGAGTGGGCACATATCACATGCGCTGGCCGCACAATGGCTCCATAGGCCACGTTTTCATCTTGTCAAATGTTTATTTTTACGTCCAATATTCAGCAAAAGGTTGATGATTGAATTGCCCAGAATGCACCCGATATCATCGATTGAGCCTGAATATTGCTATAAGCTGTAAGAGAGCAGTGCAGCGAAATCCAAATTTGTGCTGTCCTCTATGCTCCCCGGCTTCACCATCCACGCTGACACGTGGTAGGTTTTAGTGCGGTCAAAATGATATCCTCCACCCACACGGCATCCAGCAGTGGATCGACAAAAGGGGCTCGGCGAGTAGGAACACGTTCTGTCTTCTTTCGGAGCGGTGTTGTTCAAAAGGCATGTGGATGAACCTACAGTGCCCCCTAGTGTATACGTCAGATCTAAACCACAGACTTTATGGAAATGGGATAGTTGGTTCTGCTGTGACGCACTAATGCATGGGAATGGGTTGCGAAATACAGCAGATACAGTCCTAGCCTTTGGGTTATTTTCAAATGCCACGTGAAAGAATGCATGATGTGAAATGTATGGTAATTCACAGCCCTTTTTCAATCCGATGCTGGATGAGCCTTGCTCGCGCCGTGTCGGGCGTGGAGTTTGTTTGACCATACTTCACCACCCTGACCATTGCGGTTTAAGGAAGGCGTGTGCATCCAAGACCCCTCTGTAAGACGCCACTCGCCACTGATGGTTGCCACGGCTAAGAATCTTACTCGGGTCATTAGGCTCAGAGAGCAGTTCGCTCATCACTGTGCCACCAATCCACCCTACATTACATTTGTAGAATTTTCCGTGCATATTAATGCTCGCTGCCTATATATAATCAATGGCAAGTTGCTGAAAATATCAGGTTTTTTTATTGTGTTATTGAGAGGGAAACGGGATCATGATATTTTGGCCTTCGTATCATTCAGTTCGCCTACTAAGTCATTGTGCGAGGTGTCGGAGCAACATGATGTAAAATTCGCCCCCAACTGAAAATCGGTCAAACGCTCTCTCTGCTCTGCAAACCAAGGGTCGTCGCCCGAAACGTAGGCCAGCTTGTGCACGTTTCGATTGCGAGGCAGCGTTAATGATGGGACGGCGGTGAGATTATTGTGTTTGTTTAAAGCCACTGAAGGAGCCACTTTACCCCCCCCCCCCTCCCCACACTGAGCGTAATGCATCTCAGCGAACGTAAAAAGCCAAGCGAACTCTGGCTGGGCATTGCGCAACAGCTGACTGACGTAACACAAAGCCCTCTTGTGTCAGGGGGGCTTAAAGGGTCTCGTACGGTGCTGGCAAACCATTTCATTTTAAAACCTTTTATTATTATTGTTATTACTTCTCATTTAAATGATATAGAACTCAAATTTAAAATAACAAGGGCAGGACGGATCAATGTGAAAGCCATCGTGCCTTAATGCCGAGAATCGGCTAATCCTGCACAACCATTGAGTGCCGCTCAGATTGACGGCTGCAATAAAAAAAAACGTGGCGCTTTTTTAAACGAAACCAGCTGGCAGCTCGTTACGCACGGGCGGAGTCGAGGGCCCGCGGAATCCTCTGTGGGGGCCCCGAGGTAATTGCCCTTTCCCTGAAACGCTCCCCTGTTTTCCGGTCGCGGAATTATTACGAAATGGAGCGGGGATTTACAAAAAAAACGCGGGGAGCGTGCGACCGACGGAACGGATCTTAGTCGAAGTGCGCGGCCCCGGTTGGCACCGAGCATCGCGGGCGAGAATCGCTGGTGTGGGGCGGGGGGAGGATGCGGAGGAACCGCGCCAGGTCGGGTCTTACACACGGGGACGTTCCCCGCGCTGGCCATCGAACAAAGACGGTCACCGCATCGCGCGGCGCTTTCAGATGCACTTCTGCGGGCGTCTGGAGCACTCTTCCTTCCGATATTAAGAAGCCACTGGGAGCTATGCACGTTTGAATCTTCTGTATTGAAAACTCATTTCGTTAAAATTGTTTTTTGTGTTTAGTTTGTTGTCCTTCCCCCGCATATCCAATTGGCATTGTTGGCTACGTACGGTGCAAAAGAAGTTCAACATCCATACATACATGCATGCTGAGTGCGGAGAGAGAGTGTTATTACCTCTTTCCCTCCCCTCCTGCCTGCCTCTCCCTTTCCCTCCCTTCCACGGTGGTTCGCTAATATCCTCACGATTCAATACGAGAACCGGTTTTGTTGTGTTACATCGCAGTGAATGGTAGTGCCTCCGGTGGCTGCATCGGTGACACGTTAACCCCATGACATTCACATCGCTAACGTGAGCGTCGGTAAGGAACCAATCGAAGTGTGGGTTGGGTTAGTGCCATGCCGTGCAAGCAGCGTGTGGCTGAATCGAGCTCCGGCTCCTTGTGTACGCACCGTTGCGTTCTCGCCCGGTGATCCGGAGCGCATTCGGCCCGGTGGCAGGAGCACCGCTCTTTTTATGCCGGCGAGCCACCACGATTAGCGACCGAGCGCCCCCACAGGGAGCGCGTCGCCAGCTCCGTGCACATTTTTGGGATGCGGAGTCCTTCAGTTGATTTTGCGGGAAGAAAAGCGTTCCCGTCACGCGTGCGGCAGATGAAAAACCGTGGATTCCGTGAAGCCAAACCCGTTCAAAGTACGACTTGTCTCGCTGCTGCTCGTTTTGTTATGACCGCGCTTCAAGGATATATTTCTTTATTTTTTTCATTTCAAAGCCTTTTTCTCATTTTAACAAAGCCCTCCTGTAAATGCAACCAATCTCCACGTTTGCCTTTGAGGGATTCTCAGGTTGTTTATGTCGGCACCAGAATTGTAAAAGATTTCATGTTTGCGTGTAATGCAGAGAGATTCCACGTAAAATCTCTGCTGAGGGCAGGACGCATTTGGGGGGTTTTTCATCTGCAAGTTTTCCTTTCCCCCAAAAAAATTATGTTTATTTTGGATTCAACAAAAGGAGATGGCCATTGCCAAACGTGGCGAGTTTAGTCTAGCGCCTACATTTCTCAGTCTCTCACGAGTTTAATCATCTTCGTGTTTTCTCTTTAAAAAAAAGTTTTCCTTGAAGCCCGCTGTGCCGCGCGCTCTCTCTTTCATCACCTTCATCCCAGGGTCACGTTTGACCTTTTACCCCCTGTGACCCCCCCCCCCCCCGACTCCTGCGCAGCATCGGAGCCCAACCTGAAGCTGCGGCACCGTCTGAGCAAGAAGGGGGCCGACCGCTTGCGGGGGAGTCCCCTACTCCGCCGGAAAGACGGGGGGCTCCCCGCCGGGAAGAAGCGACCGCACGAGGCCACCGGTGAGAGCCTCCCCGACCCAGCCCCCCAACCTGGCCATGACAGCTGCCCCCCCCTCCTACTCGCCCCCTCCCCCGACACTTCAAATTGCGAGAGCCCCTTCTCCCCCGTTATGGCCCGTGCGTTCGCTTGCTTTCCATCCCACAAACTCCGGTCATCCTCCCAGCAGCGGCTTTTTGCTCAGCCATCGAACAAAGACGGTCACCGCATCGCGTGGCGCTTTCAGATGCGCTTCTGCGGCCGTCTGGAACGCTCTTCCTTCCGATGTTAGGGAACCACTGGAGCTGCACACTTTTAAATCTATATTGACAACGCATTTCTTTAGAACTGCTTGTTGTGTTGAGTTTGTTGTCCTTCCTTCGGACCTCCGATTAGCGCGGTTGGCTACGTATTGTGAAAGAAGTTCAACATACATACATACATTAAGCCCTTCCTACTGCCCAGGCTGCTAATTATTAGGCCACCTTCATGATTCGGTGAATTGTTTGATTCAGAGGTTGGGATTTGACTTGACAATCGGTGCTGTTTGTTTGCCGTTGTCGTGATCGTAGACCGCTGTTTCTCAACTCCAGTCCTTGCGACCCCCTCCCTCCCTGCCACTTTTGTGCGCCCTTTTTTTTTGTCAATGAACAATGTCTTCTATTCTCATGCAAATGAAGCTGCCCACCATGTACTTGACGTGCCTGATAGGTTGGTAATCACGGAGAGAGTTGGCTTTTTTGCGAGGACTGGATTTGAGAAATGCTGATGTATGAAGCCTCAAATGGCTGGAAGGGTTTATGTGAACCAATTCACACATAATCGATTCTCACGTGCACCATTCAATGTGGATATGACAAGCAGCACAATCGGACTTGGATCGATTGAGTCCATCCGTACGTCCGTCCGTCCCCACGCGCCCGAGGTCAGCAGAGGGCAGTGCAGCAAAACCCATTGCTGTGTCTTATCTTCTTGGTTCTTTCGGTAAAGTCACGTAGAAGGGAAATAATTAAATAATAAGAATATAACATAATAAAATACAATTCTCACGACGTTTCGGCCACAACGCAAGCAGCTGTCCTCAGGTGAAGAACAGGTCTGTCGGAAAGACAGCGTCTGAATGAACACCATTGCTGTGTTGCACCGAGTTGCAAAGCGTCTGCCCCCCCCCTCCCCCGCCTTCACCAACCTGCTCTGACAAGCTTGGTGAAGTATGGTCAAACAACCCCAATGAACCAAACGCACGGCATTGAGAAGGCCGTCATCCAGCAGTGGATTGCCCCGTCCAGTCGTTGCATGGTTACGAGCCAGCTGGGTATGCCCGGGCCCTGTCAGCAGAGGGAGCCACGTGCTGTGGCCTGCGATGTTGAATTTGTCTGCTGCACCTCCCACTCAACCACAGCCGCTAATGAACACAAAGATAAAGATCCCCCGTATATCCCCAAACAGACTTTTGGGGCAACTGCTGTTAGCGAGCATGAAGGCCAGAACGGCACACGAGGGGGTGGGTGGGTGGCCAGCACCACGTCCGGCCGCCTTTGTCTCCCTCGGGGTCGATGTTTAAACATCGCACCAGGTACTCATTTGAGGCTAAGTCGACCTGTGGGAGGCCCAGAACCACTTATAAATGTCACCACAACAAATAAAACGCGCGCACAACGAGGCGCGCTCGTGTAGGCGCGCGGCACGCAACGACGGCCGTGTTCGTGGTGGCGCCCCCCCCCTTTGCCGGACAAGCACCGGGCTCCGCCGCGGTTGAGACGCCGACTCCCTTTTGCCTCCCCGCGTTGGGCAGAGGCCTCCATGAAGGACGCGGCGGTCAGCTCGGGACCGGACTCACCGAGCAACGGTGTGGAGAACGGCCTAGGCCCCCACGCGCCCTCCGAGGTGAGGCCACTCACCGCCATTGCGGACGGCGATGGAGTGTGAGGGATGGATTGGATGGATTGCATTGCAGATTAAGTGTGTTGAGGATGGATTGCGTTGCGAATGGATTGTGTTGTGGATGCAGTGTGTTGAGGATGGATTGCATTGTGGAGGGATTGCAATACCATTGGATTGCATTGCGGATTGGGTGCGTTGATGATGGATTGTGTTGCGAGTGGATTGCATTGTGGACGAACGACATGCCCCTCCTACAGGCGGTTGCTCCTGGTCACCGCCCTCTGAGCCGCGAGGGCTCGGGCCCTGCTCAGGAGAGTCTCTACATGTCTCCGTCTCTGCCCAACATCTCCCTGGGCCTCCCCGCCAACGTGAGACCCCCCCCCCCCCCCCCCATCTGCCACCCTGCACTCTCGCTCCACTCCACGTTGCGTTGTGAGCCGGGGCCCCCTCTGCCTTGCGTTCTGGGCATTTGTGTTTTAATGACCCGGAAATAAAATGACGATCCCATGGGCTGTCTGCCCATGGATCATGATGACGATGATGATGACCTGGAGTGTTTTTGTCGTCCGAGTGGGGGCAAGCAAGATGTCATTGCTGGCGTAGCTGCTCTGTTTTACTGAGGATGGAGCTGGAACTTTTGTGGCTGTGTTGACCTAATTGTGTCCATCTACGTGGCTGTGTGTATACTTGCGTGTGTCTGTGTATATAGTGTATTTTGTGTGCGTGTATGACTGTTTCAGTGTGCCTTGTGTGTGCATCCATGGCCATCTGTACCTGTGCACGTGCGCATGACTATTTATTATTACATCAATGCATTGGAGTGTGTGTATATACACACCCCCTCGTGTGCCTTGCCGGCCCCCATAGGTGCTCGCTAACATCACTTGCCCCAAGGAGTCTGTTAAAGCTGTACGGGAAGGATCTTTGTCTTTGTTGTTCGTGCCCATCCGGTCACCGTCCTGCGCGCGTGCGCCTGCCGCCTCCGCAGGGCTCCGGCACTCAGGGAGACCCCGAGGGCCAGCAGCATCTGCCCCACCACCCCTCCCAGAGCCACCACGGCCGCGTGCAGCAGCCGCTGGGCCACAGCCTCTCGCTGCCACTGCCCTACACGGCGTCGGCCAGCGGCGACGCGGACAGGGGCGGCGCGGGGCGGCCCTCCCTGCTGCAGCAGCACCTGCTCGTGCTGGACCAGCACCGCATGCTCAACGCAGGCAAGGGCCGAGTGTGCGTGTGCGTGCACGCGTGTTTCATCGTGTATGTATGTGTGTGTGGGGAGCGGTAACGCAGCGGTTAGCGTGCTGCGCTACGAACCCGACCACCCGAGTTTGATTTCCCGCTCGTGGCCAACACCAGTGACAATTATCTGAACCTAGTGTGGTGTGAAAACATCGCCACTAGGGAGACAAAGGCTGCCAGGCGTGGTGATGGCCACCCACCCCCTCGTGTGCCATGCCAGCCTTCATAGGTGCTACTTGCTAACGGCACTTGCCCAAGCAGTCTGTTCAGGCTATGTGGGGGATCTTTGTTTTCTGAGCGGTAGTGTCACGGTTAGCGCACTTCGTTATGAACCTGGCGACCCGAGTTCGATTCCCGCTCACGGTCAACATCAGCGACAAATATTTGAACTGGTCCAGGGCGCTCATCCTTACATAAGTGCAACATCAACATTGGGGAGACAATGGGTGTGGTGTTGGCCACCTAGCGCATCATGTGCTTTCATAGGTGCTCACTGACAGCACTTGCCCCAACTGTCTGTTAAAGGCCACACTGGGGGGTGGGGATGTTTGCCTTTTTTTTTGCAGGTGTGGGGGGTTTGCCGCTGCCCCCCCGGGGCCCGCTGCTGGGGCCCGAGAGGAACCCCTCACGGCACCGGCCTCTGAGCCGCACGCAGTCGGCGCCGCTGCCCATGCAGCCGCGCTCGCACGCCCACTTCCTGGACCGGGGCAAGCCGCTGGGCACGGTGAGCGCCGCTCTCACGTCGGGTCTTGACCCCGGGGTCAGAATTCTCCATATTATTTGAACCCCCCCAGTCGGTCGGGGTCATTCAACTTCTCTCCTGTCATGATGTTGTGAGTTAGCGTATTAGTCCTGTAGCTCAACACAGACAAGAGACGATACGAACCCGACTTTTGGAAGCATTGCGTTGATGACACTAGCCCAAATTATAATCTTTTTAGTGTTCTTGACTCTTACGGCGGCGTGGGAGTCATATTGCCGTAATTGTATTTATACACTGGGGTTCGAATAATATATGTAGCGTGTTTTTATCTTCGAATTATTTGGGGTCAAAATCTCATCTCGTACTGGGACAGATGGCCAGGAAATAGTAACCACCATGTCAGATATTCAGGTACAATGGTCAGTTGGTACGACTGACCGCTGTGAAAATTAGGCTCGGTTGTGTTAAACTTCCACAGAGAAGGGGTGGTGAAATAATGTATCGTATTCTGACCCCAAGTGTGGGCGGCCACGGGTCAGAATTCTACGGGGGGTGTCAAAATACTATCTCACCCTGAGCCATCTGTGCCGGGCGTTCGTCCTGAGTGGTCGGTCTGCGGCCTGGCTAACCGCTACAAGCAGCACTCACCGGCTGTCGTCTATGTGCCGACCGTCTGCCCGCGGCTGTCCGCCGGAGCTGTCCGCGCCGCACCCGGGGTTGCGGGGCCTCGGCATCCACCGACCCGGTCGCCCCCCCGTGTGATACCCGGCCGATTCTGCGGCAGCTGCGGTCCCGGTTGGAGTGGCGGTGGGGGGCGCGGTTATTTGCGCGGCCATCCTTCGAAGCAGGAACTCGGTGCCGATCCGAAAGCGGACGGGGCGGTGACGGCCTCTTCAGAAGTGGAAACTGGAATAAAGTTTGAAAACGAGCGAACAGCCTCGGCCACCTGCGCGATTGGTATTGCGTTCTAAGCACTCGTGTAATCCAACATCAAGACCGCTGCTAAATGCGCTGTGGGGAAATTAGCAATTCCTACCTTGACCCGCAGATTAGGAATGCAGAGCTGCGGCGTGCGCGTTGCGTGCGCATGTGGATGTTCGTCATGTGCACGCACTTGGTTGTTGCGGCCGGTCCAGGTGCCTTAGCTCACCCGTGCATGTCAGCATGCGTGTGCGATTGCGAGTGTTTGAGTGCGTGTGCGTACACACTTGCACAGACTAATCGGCTGCCTACTCGCACCCATGCCTGTGTATTTAGATGCATGCATGCGTCTTGCGGTGTACACGGATGTCTATAAGTGTGTGTGTGCATGTTCACACCGCGCGTGCATATGTAGCGCGGTGGGGAGCGCAGGCAGTGCATCTGTCGATCAACTCAGTCAATCAACCCCATAACACCTGGGTTTGTCCTGTGACCTAGCAGCGAGCCTTCCACACTTCCATGCACCTGGCCTGGCAGAAGCGCCGTGATGATGTCACCGGCGAATGGCGGCTGATGTTGATGATGTTGAGCGCGAGTGTATTGTGTGCGTGTGTGCATTCGTACACGTGTTTGCGTGTGTGGGTGTACCCGTGTGTGTGTGTGGGTCGCGTGCTCGCGTGCTTTGCTCACGCTCGTGGCTCACGCCGACCGGCCACCACATTTCCAGATGACGGAGGAGGAGCTGGCGTGTGCGGGCGGTGGCGGCGACTCCGAGAGGGGCGTGCGGATCAAGCAGGAGCTGCCCGACGGAGACGGGGATGCAGAGGGGGGGGCGGAGGGCGGCGGCGACCCAGCAGTCAGGCACAGCCAGGTAGCCCCCCCCCCACCCTCGCAGTCCTCGCGCGCGGCCACTGGGTGTGTCAGCGGCACACCCCTCTAATGCAGAAACCACAATAATAATATTGCCAACAATGCCCTAGGGTGGCTCTTGCTGCCCTCCCGTTCCAATCAATACCTTTACAGCTCTGTAGGCAGGGAATGGTACGTGAACACACGTCGCTGAGTTCATGTGGTCTTTTTTGAAAAGTACTTTACAAAACTATGATGCTCTTTATCCAGGGAAGCCTCGCAGAGTCTCAATACCTTGTCAGGAAGGTTGCTGCTACTCTCGTGCCTGGCTTTCACGTGAGAGCAAATGGGCGAGAGCCCAGATGAAACCCCCACGACGTACACCCCACGACGTACACCCCACCACGTACACCCCACGACGTACACCCCACCATGTACACCCCACCACGTACACCCCACTACGTACACCCCACGACGTACACCCCACTACGTACACCCCACGACGTACACCCCACCACGTACACCCCACCACGTACACCCCACGACGTACACCCCACGACGTACACCCCACCACGTACACCCCACCACGTACACCCCACCACGTACACCCCACGACGTACACCCCACGACGTACACCCCACGACGTACACCCCACGACGTACAACCCCACCACGTACACCCCACCACGTACACCCTACGACGTACACCCCACCACGTACACCCCACCACGTACACCCCACGACGTACACCCCACCACGTACACCCCACCACGTACACCCCACGACGTACACCCCACGACGTACACCCCACCACGTACACCCCACCACGTACACCCCACGACGTACACCCCACCACGTACACCCCACCACGTACACCCCACCACGTACACCCCACCACGTACACCCCACCACGTACACCCACGGAGATAGGATGGAGCTGCCACCTTCTGGCCACCTCGCAGCCTAAGCCAACCACAACCGGAGTTCCCGGGTAGTGTCCTGTCCGAGTACACAGCAGGTTATTTTGTTACGTAGATTTGACAAAGTGGTGCCTGTGGGAGAGAGGAGTACAGCAAGTCGGTTACTCTTGAATCCAGTAGCTTTTCAAATACAGAGAATGAGGAGTGCACACGTCAAGAATTACCGTGCATTTTAGGCCGTAAGACACGGAGTAATGTTCACCACCGTAACAGAGAGTCGCCATTATGAAGCCCATGAAGCTCGGGCAGCTGCACCGACAATGCGGGCGGACAGCAGCAAACCATTGCAAGGGTGCCGCACAGGCCAGCTCTGTTGGCGTGTTTATCGCGAGCGCAACCTCGTGATGCTGCGCAGCCACCGTGCCCGCGTGCGTGCGCAGGAGAGACATTCCTCGCGTGGCGCTGTGAGGGGGACGCGCTGGCCCGGACGGTGACACGCGTTATTATTATTATTATTTATGTGTCGCTGCTCGGGACGTCGCGGTGATACAAACCTGCGCTGCTTCACCACTGCCAACACGGCGTCTGAACACCCACCGGTAAAAGGTGCAGCCCTGCAAGTGCTTGCTTACGGTACTGCTGGCGGGAAGACCTCTGTTAGATGCCCCTCTTAAGAGAGGGTGTTTTTTAGCCTTCACTTCAGCACTTTTCCAGACGCCTCAGGAGAGGAGACGCTATTGTACGAGAGTTGCCGTGATCAATCGCCAGGCCATTGATGGCCTGGGCTGGCGCACGGCTTAGGCCATCGCCCTTTTGCACAGGCAGCAGTTGAAGCAGTGGCGGCACTTGCCGATGTTTGTGTGGCCTGTTCCGTGTTAGCTCCTAATTAGTGGTTTCAGTCAGCGATCGGCTTATCTCCTTTCCCAGGGGCTAATGCCCAATAAGCCTCCAGAGCCCTTCCTACACTAATAGTGCTTTTCCTAGCATCCCACCTCTCTTATTTTCAATCCAAACATCGTCGCCACTGCTTGTTTTAAGTTCGGCGAAGCAATCTCCCTATCTCTCAAAGAGAAACCCCAACTTAATCCTCTAATCTGAAGTCAAGCGTTTTAAAATGTAGTTCTAATCTAGACGCACCCGAAACGTTTTTGGGCAGGCGGGCGGGCGGGCGCCGTTATCTTTGACGCGAGGTCCATTTCCCATGTCTGGGCCCGCGCGAGGGCCGGTCACGGACGGGGCCGAAGGATCGGCCCGGCAAACACAACGGCGGCATTAATAACCCTTCACTTTCTCTTATCGAGCGGCGGGGCAGGTTTCAAATTTCCGAATTCTTTTCTCCCCGCAAGCAAGCAAAAAAAAACGACAAAAATTGGAGCGAAAGAGAAATTGCGCACGATGTCGTTTCCGCTTTCCATAAAACCGCGGGGCTAGTTACGGGTTTTCTCCTTTTTTGGCATAAATTGATGACCGTGCGCGGGGAGGGCACAAGAGCGGCACTGTTCTCGGGGCCATACCGGGACCGGCGGGGCTTGCCGGGCCAGGGCCACCGCCTCCGTCTTGACAAACTAATAGGGGGGCCCTACACGAGCCGCTGGCAGGGCCCGCTCACCGGCCCCTCTTCCGCCGCGCAATTATGTCAGCGGGCGGCGGTAATTGGGCGTGCGGTGCCCTTGCGAGGGCCCTCGGCCCCGCACCGGAATGACCCCGCGTGGCCGACGGCGCGCACGTAACCGCGAAATCGCTTGGGCCTCCACACCCACACGCCGCTCCCCTGCCCCCCCCCCCCACCTTCGTCAGAGGGGTATGTCTTTAATTAGGGTCCGATCCCCCGCCCCCCCCCCCTACTGAGGGGGATGATGCGTCCATCCCTGCCGGCAGGAGCAGCTTAGCCCGAGTAATGGGCTGATCGTGGCAGGGGGTGGTGTGGGACTGAAACGGTGTTTATGCAGCAGCTGGAAATAGCGCCTGCCACTGTCGTCATCTTGAAAACTAATTAAAGGAAAATGTTTTGTTTTGTGAGCGCGTCCCTTAAGCGCGGCGATCAGATATCGGGAGACGTGGCGTTGCGTTGGTGTGGGGTCGTTGGTGCTTTTTTGCGTCAGCCGGGCTTTACGACCGGTGCCGTTGCTCGTGCGCACCCCGGCGGAGAGAGGTCACCGTGGCCTTTGTGAAGCAATTAATTCGTCCCTTTCACGCAGGGGGGCCGGCTCCTGGCATTCTCCCGCGAGAGCCGCTTGCCACCGCAAGCAGTGACATTTTGAGTCGCCTCGTCAAAAGGGCACAGCAAGCTCCCTGATCAGTCGAACGATGGGGTAATGTTTATCTCCATCTAAGCCAGTGGTGGAAATTCCTTGTTGTCGTGGTGGAGAACAGTCTCACCCACAGGGTGACTTCCGTTGACCTCCTTAAAAGTGGTTAGTAGTTGTATCTGCTGCGGAGAGGTGGCGTTGCGAGACGCTCAGTTGACCGCCGACTATCATTTCAAGAGACACTCGGACAAACCGACAAACACAAGGACACATGCCGACTTGTGAGTGCGCACACAAGCACAGACTGTTGGGGCAAATGCGATCACCATTAACGCCGGTACAGCACATGAGGGAGTGGTGTGGTCTCAGCACCATGCTCAGCAGTCTCCGTAGTTCTGATGTTTACTCTCTGCCCCAGAATCTCAATTCAGGCTGATTTCCACCTCAGGAAGGCCCAGGACCAGGTCAGATAATCACCACTGATATTGGCCGTGAGCGGGGACCGAACTCGGGTCGCCAGGTTTGTTGCGCGGTGTGCTGAACATTTAACCACCGGATGAGATGAAGAGCACTCAGGATAGATTGTGATGCCACTGGTCAGAGTAGCCAATCGCTGAGCGGTCACGGCGACAGTGGCGACAGTGGCGACAGTGGCGACAGTGGCGACAGTGGCGACAGTGGTAGTGGAGCCGATTGCTCGGTCAGCGTCTCCCGACATCCCTGCCCCAGTGGCGGGGTGACAAGGGGTCACGCCACCACCGCCCACCCCGCTCCTCCTGCCAGTGCCACTCTGCCGCAGCAGATATCGAGTTCCTCGGATCCAATCGCCGCTGATTGAGCTGATCAAAGCGCCGTTCTGCCGTGCTGCCCGTAAGTGGAGAAGCGCCACGTTTTTTTTTTTCTCCCCGGGCAGAGACGGGAACTGTATCGAGCGTGGCGCATGCAGCGGGGGCGTTGCGAGACGGCCCAGCGCCCGCACTGTAATTCCCGGGCCACATGCCTGGACCTGTCACGCGAGGTTTTATGCCAGAAATTGCCTGCTTTATTGGAGCACGTTTTTCTGTTTTGTTTTTCAAACGAAAAACATGTTGCTTTCATAAATTGTCTTCATTGTCTTATTCAAATGCTCTCCTCGCTGCGGCTTACACCAAGCAAAGCGGCCAGATAGCCGCTCTGCGTCTCCTGCACGTTAATTGTTGCGTTTAGCCACGGGAATGTTCCCGCAACCCCGGGACCGCTGGCTGCCGTGGCCTCGCAGCCTTAACAACAACCTTCCCCTTGCCGGTGCTGAAACGACTCGGCTTTAATGGAACGCTGCTCCCCCTGCTCTGCCCAGGAGACCCCCCCCCCCCCCCCCCGCAATCTCGGCCTGGGGGTCTGCCTCTTCTCTGAGCAAGAGCCACCCCCGCACGACCCAATTGGCCCTTGCCATTCACACGAGGAACCTGCCTCCTCTCAGATCGTGGACCCCACCGGACGGGTCCGGGGCCACCCGCAAACCGGGGTCGAGAACCGCCCTCCCCGGGGGGCGCCGGGCGCTACCGCTAGCGCCGTTCCCCCCCCCTGGTGACCGCTCGTGCTGCCCGTGTACCCCCCTCTCCCCCCCCCCTCTCCCACCGTGTGCCCAGGGTCACCTGCTGGAGCAGCAGAGAATTCAGCAGCTGCACCTGTACCAGGCGCAGCTGGCGGCATCGGGGGTAGCGGCAGGGCTGACGGCGCACCGCCCGCTCATCCGCACGCGCTCCTCGCCCGCGTACACCAGTCTAGCGCCGGCGCCCGAGCCCCCGCGCCCGCTCCGCTTCACCACAGGTGTGCGGGCACGGTGGTGGCGGCGGCACGCACACGTTCATGCCCGACCTGTGTGTGCCTTTGGGATTGCTGCTGGAGGAGGCCCTCATCCCGCAGCGGATTGATATAAGGGATGCACGTCAATGAGTGCCTCTTGTAAAACACTGTTTCTGTACATTTTCTGTCGACGCACGATACGTTCCCTACCCTCGCGTAGAGACCCTCGGCTCCCTGCCCCTGTTCAAGCCCAGCTATTGTAACTTGCTTTTGTAAATTAAATTACTGAAAGAACCAATTACCGAAAGAACCAAGAATAAGTCTACATTATAGACTGCCAGTACAATCACCAAACTTAATAACCATTGCTACAGTCTACATTATAGACTGCCAGTACACTCACCAAGATTCATAACCATTGCTACAGTCTACATTATAGACTGCCAGTACACTCACCAAACTTAATAACCAGGCTACAGTGTACATTATAGACTGCCAGTACACTCACTCCGATTAAGAACCAGACTACAGTCTACATTAGTGGTTTGTATTTTATTATTATTTTATTTTTATTACCTTTATTTTTGATTATTTTTCTATCTACGTGACTTTACCGAAAGAACCAAAGAACGTGAATTTGCTTTTGTACGTCGCCCTGAGATGCGGGCGCGTCTCGACGCTGTGTTGACCCGCGTCGCGCTGTCCTGTGTCGTGCTGCCCGCCCCCCCGGTCACGCACGCAGGCCTGGCGTATGACACGCAGATGCAGAAGCACCAGTGCAGCTGCGGAGATAACACGTTCCACCCGGAGCACGCCGGGCGCATCCAGAGCATCTGGTCGCGCCTGCAGGAGACGGGGCTCGCCACACAGTGCGAGGTGAGTGTCTTTGACGTCGGCCGTGTTCCGTCCACCGCTGGATGGAAGGCCCTCCGCTAAAGCCGCCTCCGCCATCTTTCGCGGTCCTGTGATCTCAGTGATTTGTCACCTGCCAACGAGTTTCGTTTGTTGTCCTTCTCCCATAACTCCGATTAGCATGGATGGCTATGTATGGTGCAAAAGAAGTTCAGTACCTTGCTCCGTCCCCACGGTGTACGAATTCTCAGGCGTGTTCGCTCCTCTGGCCTGCCACTCGTGAGACTCGTCCACTGGGGATTGATGCTTCAAGCGAAACGTTCTGCCCAAGCCCGTTGGCTTGTCTTTTGAGCCATTATGATGTTGCAGACTAGCTTATGTGAGTGTTAGGCAGAGGTGGGACAAAGTCATTGTTATGCAAGTCCAAGTCGAGTCTGAAGTCATCAAATTCATGACTCGAGTCTGACTCGAGTCCAAGTCACATGACTCGAGTCCACACCTCAGAGGTGGGACAAAGTCATTGTTATGCAAGTCCAAGTCGAGTCTGAAGTCATCAAATTCATGACTCGAGTCTGACTCGAGTCCAAGTCACATGACTCGAGTCCACACCTCTGGTGTTAGGCAGTATTATTCATGAATGTTATTTGGGAGTGGTCGTACAGTGGGTTTAGCGCATTGCCCTACAAACCCGGCAACCCGAGTTTGATTCTCGCTCGTATATTTGTACTAGTTCCGGGCCTCCCCTAGGTCAACTGCACCTTCAATGAGCACGTGGTGCGTTGTATTGACATCAACAGTGGGGGAGACAGATACGTCTCGGGGTGGTGCAGGCCGCGCCAAACGCTTTGCGTGCCATGCAGACCTTGACATCCCTTAGCCCTGCAGCCTGTTAACACCGTTAACGTTGTGCCGGCATACCCACGCACCTGTGTGTGTGCGCGCTTGTGCGAGTGTGTGCGCATGTCCTGCGCACGTGTGTTCCCACGCTCGAGGTAAACGCGTTCCCACAAACCACTCGTATCGCTCGCTCCGTGCGGCGCCTTTCATTTGTGGAAGCGCGAGGTCGTTTGGGGCAAAGGTGAACGCGGCGTCGCGTTTCTGGGTTTTCGCCCACGACCGTCGGCCTAATTTGTCAAAATCTCGTTCAGTGGCGGCACCTTGCGTAAGAGTGTGCAATGCACGTGTGTGCTTGTGCACTAGTTCATACACGTGTGTTTGTTTGTGACATCTGAACTGTGGGGAGCGGCAGTGTAGCGGTTAGCGCGCTGCGCTACAAACCCGGTGACCTGAGTTCGATTCCGCTCACGGCCAATACCAGTGATGATTATCTGAATGGGTCATGGACTCCCCAAGGTTGACTCAGCCTCAAATGAGAACTTGGTGTGGTGTGTAAACATCACCACTAGGGCGTGGTGTTGGCCACCCATCTCCTCGTGTGCCGTGCCGGCCTTCAAAGGTGCTGCTCGCTAACGACACTTGCACCAACAGTCTGTTAAGGCTACACGGGGGGGGGGGATCTTTGTCTTTTGCCTTTGCCGTAGCGCGTACGGCCACGGAAAGCCACGCTGGAGGAGATCCAGTCGGTGCACTCCGAGCGCTACACTCTGCTCTACGGCGCCAGCTCGCTCAGCCAGCACCGTCTCGACAAGAAGCTGCTCGGTACTGCCATGCGTGGGCCGATCCCCCGCCCATCCCAACTGTGCCGTGTGCCCCCGGTGTACCTCTACCGCCCCTCCTCCTCTTCTCTGCACGCAGCTCACCCCAGCGCGCCCCCCTCCCCTCGCTGTGCATCTTGAGCCCCCCCCCCCACTACCCACCCCCACCTCTCCAGCAGTAGCCAATTTTTGTGGCGCTCTCCTGCCTCGCTTCCCTCGCTGCCGCCCCTCCCCCGCCGCTGCTGCTCTCTCGGACTCCTTCCGCTCTGCTGTCGCTGCCCGCTCGTGACCAACGCCGCTGCCGGCAGGCACGCGCGGCCCGGCCTAATTTGGCTTGTTTGTCACCTGTGGTAAAAACAAATAAAATAAAAAAAAAACAAGCCAATCCCCGAATCTCGGATTTTAAAGAAGCCCAACGCTAGCCAGCGCCTGAGTGGATTATATTGCGGACGCGTAATTGAGTGTCAAAACTTGCGTTGCAGCTGCCATCACGAAAAGCCTGTTTTCCATCTCTTCATCATTTATGAGGAGCTCCTACCTAGAGGGCCTTCACCCTCCGCAGGCCCACAGGCCATGCGTCTCCCACATGACCGGTCGGTCACAGCGCCGGCGCTCCCCCGGCGATCCCGTCCTGCACCGCCCCGCCCCGCCCCCTCCCCCGCCCGCGTGGCCGCGTCCCCCCGCGTTAACGCAACGCGGCAACGCCCAAACCACCATTCTGGTGTTCAGCTTGGCCTCCCTCCTTCAAGCCACCGCAATTTCTGTGGCGCCCCTCCCGCCCTGCTGTTGGCTTGGGGACGGCCGCTGCCGCTCGTGGTCGCACGAGTCGCTCATTGTTTGTGGGGAGAGAGCTCCTCCGCAAGAATCCTTCTCCCCCCCCGCTCTCCGTTCCCCCTCTCTCTGCCCGCTTGGTCCCAGCTTGGGTTTTACTATCGGCGGTGTTTTTGTTTCGGTCTGCAAACTTAAAAAAACACAAATAAACGAAACGCAATACTAAAATAAACGACACGACCGCTTCCCATCAAAATGGCCTCCTATGTTCTCTCGGCGATGCGGCTTTTGTGGTTTTCGTTTTTTTGGCAGCTCCCTTCAGAGAAACGTTCTTTGTGAACGCCGGTTTAGCGGCAGGTCGAGGCGTGCGCCGCCAACAGAGCCGCGACTGCGGCGACGCTGACCCGCGCGATAAACCAAATTACGGTTTCGTTGAAACGGCGCGTCCGTCCGTCTCTGTACCCCCCCCCGCCTCTCCCCACCCCAGGGCCGTCGTCTCAGAAGACCTTGGTGATGCTGCCGTGCGGAGGCCTCGGGGTGAGTTTGTGATTCCTGCCAAAGAGCCTGAGCGAGAGCCCGCGCTGCGAGGCTCAAGGGTCCTTCAGGGGAACCTGACCACGTGATTGGCAAAGCAATTGGAGCTGCCACTCACCCGTCCATGCCGAGTCCTGATGGGTTAAATGCATGCTCCCGGGTTTCTCCGAGAGAGATCAAACACGCTATTTCGTGCTTCCTAGCTTATTGCAAAAACAGCGACGGAGCGGAGTGTGGGAACAACTCGGCTAGCAGCCCCGGCTTGGGAGCTCTTCCCAGTTGGATTCAAATTCTTCTGAATCCTGCAGACAATCCCGAATTCCACTCTTCATCACCCAGGCTGCTCCGTCTTTCCGGTTCGCGTTCACGTCATGGCGGCCCTATGATTGGCGTATATAATGGTACCAGCCTCTTTGACCTCGACACGGCTAATGATGAATATACAAAGTGGGTGCGACACGTTGGGAGAGGATTTGGCTTCGCCTTGTGTGCGTGCATGTGTGCTTGGGTGCGTGCGTGCATGTGTGCGCGGGGTACGTGCGTGCATGCACGTACGTATGGGTGCGTGCGTGGGTGCACGGGTGCGCGCGTGGGTGTGCGCGCGCGTACTAAATTTGTAAAACATTTGCGGAACGTGCGCTGTACGGTTTGGAATGGGGGGGGCGCCCTGCGACTCGGCGTGCGCTCTCCGACCGTGGATTTGTCTCATTACGCGTGGAAACCCAAGTAGCCGCTCTATTCGGGGACTTGAAATCCACTTAGGTTAGACATTGCTAAATGAGTGCACCTTGGCCGAGCCCCAGAGGAAGCTGTAAGTGCGTGTGGAATGAACTCACCGTTGGGGGCTTGCGAGCTGGCGAGTTCACCCGCACTGTGCGTGCCACACCTGCGCGAACCCTCCGCTCGCTCACCGCCCGCTCACCCCCCTCTCCCACCCCCATCCACTCTCACCCCTCACCGCTCACCGCAGCAGGAGAGGAGTGCGTGTGCATGCCTCCCGCGAGACCACGGGCTTCCAAATGCAGGAACCAGAGCCCCTCGCGCCGCACTTGGCCTTGTTGTTGTTGTCGTTTGAGCGGGGATCTTAAACACAATCGGGCAAGCGAGGAGCCAGGCGTGCGGGCGGGGACGAGCGAGGAGACGTTTTTAATCTGGAAACTTACGCTATAAATAAACTCGTTCGTAATCGTTATGCACGAGGCTGCCTCAAACCGTTGAGCGCGAATTGAACGCCCCCCCCCCCCCCCCCGTGCAGGCGAAAATTGAATGTGGATGTAGCGAAGCTAAAAGCAGCAAAATCCAATTGAATCAAATAATAACGTTTTTATCTCATTCCCCTGATGGGTCGGCTTTAAATGGCCGGAGCCAATGTAAACACGCGGAGGCTCTGCAGCCTATTTGTTAATTTACTCAGTAATAGGAGGAATCGTGCAAACCACGCTGCCGCCTCACTCGATCTGGCACATGCGTCTTTATTCAATTCAGCTATTTTTATTTTACCAGGTAAGGCCCACCGAGCTATGCAGTTCTTTGTCAGAAGCGACCTGGCCCACATGAAAGCTCAACGAAGCAGCCAAATACCCTAAATGCGTCGTTTGTTCGTTCCTCAATCCGCTTGTCCTGGTGAGGGTCCCGGCGGCAGCGTGTTGAGTAGGGCAGTCCAGATTTCCCTTTCCCTGGTGTGTCCTGGGCCAGCCCTGGGGCTGGCCCAGGACATGCCCGGCAGAGTTCCAGGGGGAGTCTAGTGGGGGACATCCTTACCAAGTGCCCAAACCTCCTCAACTAGCTCCTCTCATTCCAGAAGAGCAGCGACTCGAATCTGAGGCTCTTCCCGGATTGCCAAGCTGCTCACCCGATCACGGAGAGTGAGCCCGGAAACCCTGCGGAGAAACGTCATTTCGTTCCCTGGTACCCGCGATCTCATCCTTTCCGTCGTTTCCTAAAGCTCATGACCATAGGTGAGGGTGGGAATGTAGATCGACCTGTAAACCAAGAGCTTTGTTCGAGAACTCAGCTTCCGCTTCACTACCACAGAACGGTACAGCGCCCGCATCACTGCGGACACCGCACCGATCCGCCAGCCGATCTCCCGCTCACTCGCAAAAGAGACCCCGAGGTACTTAAACTTTTCCACTAAGGGCAGCTGTTCCCCCCTCACCTGGAGACCACACTCCAGTCTCCCGGGAGTGAAGCATGCATGTTGATTGTAAATGTCGAGGGGAAAACTGGAGGACCCAGAGAAAAATCCACATGCTCACCGGGAGAGAAACGTGCAAACTCCAAATATACAGCAGGCGTTCGGGTTGGGATTGAACCCAGGACCTCCTGTATACCAGGCGAGGTAGTTAACATCTCACTTCCATGGCACCCCACGGTCCCCTCTGTAACGCGCACGGCGCTCAGTAACTCGCGTGCTCATTTCTGTCGTTCGAAGCAGGCAAGGAGACGTTGGGGCCGAGGCCCGCTTGACTTTGTCGGGAGCCAAGGGAAACACCAGCATTTTGTGTTCCCTTTGAGTTGAGCGAAACAAAAGAATCAAAACAAAGCTACGTTTTTCATGAGACTCTTTAGGACACGATGTGTTATTTTCCTCCCATTCTTGTCTCCCATCCGTGGCTTTTGCCGAACCCCCCCCCCCCGCCTTCCATCTGATCCCCTGCACGTGCTAAATCATTCTTAGTTTTACAGACATGAAAGGGCCCCTTCTCAAAACGGCACTTCAAAGTGCACAAACAACATCAATTTTAACGTTTTTTTTGTTTTTATTTTTCTTCCAAAGAATCAGTGACAAGCGGTGGCTCTCGGCCAAACCGTAAGCAGTCCCCCCCTCCTCCCCATTTTGCGCGTCAGCGTTATTCAAACCCCCTGTTTGCGTCGAGCGAGGACGCGCTATCGGCGCGTCCGCCCCTCGTTCCGATATCGGTTTTTTTCCCGCTGTTGTCGGTCGTGCCACCCGCCCCGCCCCGCCAACGCGGCTCGCAAACAGGGCGCCGGCTTGCGCGCCGTTCCGCCTGGCGCGCGTAATTGATTGGTGGCGCCACGCGCGCTGTTGCCGGCCCGTGCGCCCGGGCGGCGCTCATGGCCGCGCGCGTGCGCTCGCGACACCGAATGCAATTATCGCCGCGGGAACGCAAACGGATGGGAAACACATGGGGCCACGGCCACTGCCTTTGCAGCGCAGGCATTCCTTGCTGATGAGCCGAGTCCCATTGGTCGATCGACTTCCTTCCTTTAGCGAGTCCTATTGTTGAGCTCGGAGGTTCCGCCCCCATCGCTTGCTCTCGTGCCCCAGGATGAACATCCTGGCGAGTCGAGTCGCTGGGTTTAGGCGTGGCCACCTGTAAGTGAAAGGTAACATTCTATGCACCTATGGCACGTTGGATATTTTTGTTTATTTTCTTGTCGGTGCGTTGTTGGCAAAGTCAAAAGTCTCGGGGACCCGAGTGGTGTGAGCAATCCCCCATGAGAAGAGAAGGTTTCACCCTGGCGCCATCTCACCTGTTCGATTCGATTTACGCATTGCACGACATTTGTTAGTTGGAGCTCCTGTTGAGCTGGAGGCGGCGCCGTGTGACACACGTTGGTGAGAGACGCCAACATTCGTGTCACACGAGACGGCGCCGTCGCTCACTCGCACCACACTTGACGTCCGCCGACAGCTGCCCCAGTCGCCGCCGCCGCCACCGCCGCCCGTCGGTGTTTGTGTTGGTTTAGGGCGAGGAATCTTTTGTTTCTCGTAAACTGCGCGTAAAACGGTGCCGCTCTGCCGCCCCGCTAGAAGCGGGGGAGAGCGGCGTGGGGGAGGAGACCGCAGTTTAGTGTCGAACGCCTCCGCTCCGCCATAAATCACCAAACCTGGCTCTTGCCGCCGTCGTCGCCGCGCTGTTCCGCGACGCATCGGCGAACGTCCACGTGGTGCTCGTGGGGCACCTCCGGCCGCGATCGTCCCGCTCCGACGCAGCCGCGCCTACGGCGGACGCGCAAACAAATCACGAGAATCGCACCGCAGCCTGGGCCCGTGAACTTTGTAGAGCCGGCTAGGGAATGATTTTGGGGTTGTTGGGTTGTAGGGGGGTGGGTTATGAGGTCTGCATGCGTGCCCCCCCCCCCGCCCTCCCCGTGCTCGTGCCCCCTCCTGTCTCCCTGCAGGGGGTGGGAGCCGGGCCCCCACAGGAGGTTAGATTGACGCCATCTGCCACAGGAGGCCGGAACTGTGGGGGGCAGGGGGCGGGGGGAATGAGGAGGAGGAGGAGTTCATGGGGATCTCCTCCGTGGTGGGGGTGGAGGGCTCATTCTGTTCACATGAGCTTGGCGCTTGGCCTTTGATGATGGCCCTGGGTTTGTTTTTGTTTGTTTTCTTGGCTTCTGTCCGCACAAAGCGAAATGCGTTTTTTTTATTCTTGAGCGTTTTTTGCTCTCTCTTCGACGACGCGCGTTTCGAGGAAGAATTCTTTCTGGAATGAAATCATCGTGTGTACGCGCGCATGCTTGCACGAATTCCCATCCCGCGCTTGTTTCAGCGTGCGTGAAGTAAATAAATTACAGCTGTGGAAAAATGCATCCTCGGTTTTACAATTTCCACCAGCTGAGTAGCAACGCTAATGCAAAACTAATTTGAGCAAATTTCCTGGGTTTTGCTCACGAGGCTACACAATCCGTAACCTCATTAGGCTGTTGTGACGTTCTCTTAAGCTGTGCGTGTGTTTGGCTCGTGTGTTTCAACAGCCTGTAAGCTAATCGTGACATCTTTGTGTGTGTCTGTGTAAATGACACGGTGAGCGGTAGCAGAGTGGTTACCATACCTCGCTACGAAGTTCGATACCCACTCGTGACCAATAACAGTGGTGAATATTTCAGTTTTTCTCAGTTTCATTTATTTGGTATAGCCCTGTGAGCCATTCGGCTCTTGCATCGGGTGCAACTGCAACAAAAAAGCATGAACAAGAAAACATCTTAAAGTGACTATGCGCAAACAGAAAAATCCAGGAAAAAACTGCAAAGTCTTTCATAAAAAAAGCACCGTACACCAACGCTGTGCAAAAATCCCAGTGGGATGCAAGTCAAACAACAACAACAACCACAAAACAACTTAGATTAAAGCCATCATTCTAACTCCGTACTACAACAAACAAACATGGCCAAACCAAAAACTTTTCGAAATCACCAAAATAAAGCCATAAGCAATGTAAATTCAACCGGTCCTGGGTCTCCCCTCAAATGAGTACCTGGTTGCTGTGTGTAAACATCAACACTGAGGAGACAGAGGCAACCAGGCGTTGTGCAGGCCACCCACCTCCCTCGTGTGCCGTGTTAGCCTTCACAGGTGCTCGCTAACAGCGCTTGCCCCGACAGTCTGTTAAAGGCTCCGCGGGAAATCTTTGTCTTTGTGCGTGTTATTTGGCCTTGGTGTGATGCTGGATACCCCAACACTTAATTTGTCGTGCCAGTCTGAATGGCTGCTCACTAACAGCGCTTTCCCTTACTATCTGTAGAGCATCAGCACCAATTGTGCTGTCAAACACCTGCCTCTGTTCCAGGCTCAAGACTTTCCCTTCCTGTGCCCATGACCGATTGCTGCTCTGAAAAATAAAAATGCCTGTACAGTGTCTTCAGATGCAGTCGCATTTGAATGCTAAAGAAATGGAAATAGAATATCCAGTCGTGGTTTTTGCTTAATGCAAGCTTTTGGGCCTGGATTAAGCTTACCGCTGATAACCGGTGACCGCCGCTAACCGCCCGCTAACTCCAGCGCTTTTGTCGTCGTTGGCCAGGTGGACAGCGACACGATCTGGAACGAGGCCCACTCGGCCATGGCGGCGCGGCTCGCCGTGGGCTCTGTCCTCGAGGTTGCCTTCAAGGTGGCCACCGGGGAGCTCAAGGTGAGGCCGGCGGCGGCGGCGGCAGCGCCCACCGGGAGGCAGCGCAGGGCAGTGGCGGCGAGGCCTGGCAGCCCGGGCCGTGACGCCCATAGACGGGTGGAGTGAGCTAACGCGACGTCGGCCAACCCAGCACCTGGCCCCGCACCCCACCCCCCTCGTGCATTGTTCTGGCCTTAATAGGTGCTCGCTAACGGCACTTGCCCCAACCGTCCCTAATGATAAATGGAGGATTATTGTCCACCTGTGAATGCGCGCATGTGTAGTTACGCGCGAGTGTGCCCGCGTGTGCGTCTTGTCGTTGCCAGAACGGCTTTGCTGTGGTGCGGCCTCCAGGACACCACGCGGAGGAGTCTCTCGCCATGTGAGTGCTGCTCGGTGGCGTTCATCTCTTAGCGCTCGGGCATGTGAGTGGGTGACGGCCTCCACTCGTAACCAAGCGAGAGCTTAATTGAGACTCGACAGTTCTGTTTGCAAAGGAAGACCTGGTATAGCTGCAGAGCGCCACGGCACGATTGTGGGGTCGAGTGCTTGTTTGTGATGCCGCCCGGCTGGGTGGGCGATGGTAAATGTGTAACTACAATTTGTCGAGTCTTGCGATCACGCCGTCAGACCGTGCATGTGCACATTGAGGATTTATTCAAATGACGTGCAAATTATAAAAATTTGCGTCCACGAACTAGATGGATTGTTGCGTCACAAGACTGACTGCAAGAGATGGCAATGGCATGCGGAGACCTTCATTCGTCAGTGGATGTCAACGTTATCCAGGACAAGATTGAAACAAGCCTATTGTTAACATTACTCCAATTGTTGTTCCGCCGCTGCTTCTGCTGCCGCAGTTGTTGATCACATGACATCGTGTTCCCCCGCCCTCCCCCCCACCCTCCTCTGGCCTTGATCGATTGTCCGCAGGGGCTTCTGCATCTTCAACTCCGTGGCGGTCACTGCACGGATGCTTCAGCAGCGCCTGCACCTGAGCCGCATCCTCATCGTGGACTGGGTGAGCATTGCCCATCACCCCCCCCCATAGTCACTCCCGTCGCTCATTCCCTATGCCCCCTGTCCCCTACCGCTCTCGCCCTGACGTACGGTGCTCATCTTCCTGGGTCGCCCCGTTCCTCACGATGGCCGTTGAGTTGTTGGGATCCAGGGGAGAAGGCAGGGAGAACGTGGACTGGCATCCGATGCTTGTGAAAGTGTCATTCCTGGGGCCCTCGCAGCTATAAATGACCGATTCGAAAGGCACGAACATTGTCCACATTGGCACATTGAGGAGACATCGCATGTGTGAAATGTTACACGCGGGTGTAAAGTGCTTGTAATGGCAGGCACCAGTGTTCAAGTGTTAATTAAAGTGCCTGAAATAGAAATATAAACATCAGTGGAAAAGTGTCTTAAACCATAAATATGAATAACAGTGCCTTAGAAGGCAGACATCAATAGGAAAATACCTTAAATAAAATACTGAAATAGTCGAGGGCCTTAAAAGGCAAGCACCAATGGCAAAGTGCCTTAAACATAAACACAAATAGCGAAGTGCCTTAAACAGCAGCCACCAATGGTGAAGTGCCTCATAAAGACAGATGCACACTGCAGTCCCTCCTCACAAGGGCAGGCGCTGAGGCCTAGGCGGAGTTGAGGCAAGAGATTGGCGCGGCGGTTTCACGGAAGGGACGGCATTTGATCTGTTTGGAAAGCCTAAGCCCCGGCAGGAGGCCGCAGATTTCAGAACCGCCGACCCCTCGCTCCCCGCGGGGCCCCCGGCCGTGCACAAACAGCCCCGGGGCCCCCGCGGCGCTCGCTGGGAAAACGGCCAGGCCTTCACTAGGCCCCGGCCGCGCCCTGCCATCGTCATTAACTTAAATCAACACCGAGGCTTCCCCGCTTCGTGTGAAGGAGCGTTTTTGTCTCTGGGGCTGATGAGCCCCCTTACTCGCTCGTGCGGCTTTGAGGGTCCTTTGACCCCCCCCACCCCCGCAGCCTCTGCCGGAAGCGAGGTGTTTTCCAGTGATGCCAACTCGGCGATTTATCGGCAAATCCAGTGGCTTTCTGGTTTGCCCTGGGTGAAGGCATCTTGTCAAAACGACAAGTGACGTATCGAGTGGTTGTCCGAGACAAGGGGCATAATTAGGTTCTAGTAGCAATTCCAGGTGTGAATTAAGGATTCTGTATCACCAATAATAAAATTTTAAAAATCATACATTAGGCTCCTGTATCACTTTACTATGCGTAACACTTGGTAAATTACCGACTGATATCTTTAGTATCTATCTTGAGCTTCACCGTATGTAGCCATCCGTGCTAATCGGAGGTGCGGCGGAAGGACTAACAAACTAATCGCAACAACAAGGAGTTGTAAAGAAATTAGTTTTCAATTTAGATGTAAAAGTGCATAGCTCCAGAGGCTTTAAGAATGTCTATCTGGTGACATTTTGAGGTTCGTTTGGTAACTTTCCACTTTAAAGAGTTGGCAACGCTGGGTGGGGTGGGGTGTGAGGCTCAGCCTGGAGATCGCTGGGCACGATATGGCCCGGGTAGCGGTGGATCGTCCTCGTGCGGCTGATGGGGCTGGTGGACACCTTTTTGGTGGACTCACCCACACCCACTGATCCACCACAGACGGCACTGAACACCGCGCCCTCGTGGTGCAAATGAGCAAGTGCAGTGACTCACCGTTCCCTGTTAAGCCGCTATCACATTCTCGCTGCGCTGATTCTGTGGTGTGGCTAGCATTGCATGTCTGAAAGCAGTTTCATCCTGTGCATACATAACGCTGAGTATTTGTATGAATGTCCAGCAAACTAATTACTGGCATTGCCTGTGCTCCTTTTTAAGTGTTGGTATTCCATGAATATTGTTTACTCTGGGCCAAAGCCTGACTGGTAAATGTGTTTGTGCATTTTATTGTGTGTGTCTCTGTTCTCACATGTGCGTGTGTGTGTATATACACAAACACATTTGCGTGTGCGTGTGTTTGTGTGCTGAGCAGTGGTGCAGTAGTTTTCACACTGCACTATAAACGCGGTCATTTGAGTTCATTTCATGGTTAACTTCAAATACATTTGGTATCTGAACCAGTCCTGGGCCTCCCTTAGGTAGAGCAAGCAATAAATGAATAGCGGGTGCGGTGTGTATACATCAGCACTGGGGAGATAACGGTGGCCAAGTATGTTGTTCATTGTGTGTTCATCACCGATGTGTGCTTGTGCGTCTTTTTGCTTATTTCTATGTTCTTGCATTTGTATGTGTCTGTTATTGTGTTTAAGCATATGTTTGTGTTTTAGTGTCCATGCGGATGTTGTCGCGTGTGTATCCGAGCATATCCGCGCATATTCGTGTGTATGTACGTTCACGTGCCGCGTTTGTTCGAGCGCGTGCGTCTGTGTTTTATTTGCGCGTTGCCGTGCGTGTTGGTGTGTTCCTGTGCACTTCAATGTTTCATTCCCACGTGTTCACGCTTGTGCGTGCGTGCGTGTGTGCGTGCGCGTGCTTCAGGACGTGCACCACGGCAACGGCACCCAGCAGGCGTTCTACAGCGACCCCGGCGTCCTCTACGTCTCGCTGCACCGCTACGACAACGGGAACTTCTTCCCAGGCAGCGGGGCTCCCGAGGAGGTGAGGCTGCTTGCATGCGTACGGGACCGCGCGCGTGCGGGACCACGCGCGTGCGGGATCGCGCGCGTGCGGGATCGCGCGTGTACGGGACCGCGCGCGTGCGGGATCGCGTGCGTGCGGGACCGCGCGCGTGCGGGATCGCGTGCGTGCGGGACCGCGCGCGTGCGGGATCGCGCGCGTGTGGGATTGCGTGCGTGCGGGACCGCGCGCGTGCGGGATCGCGTGCGTGCGGGACCGCGCGCGTGCGGGATCGCGCGTGCGGGATCGCGCGTGTGGGATTGCGTGCGTACAGGACCGCATGCGTGTGGGATCTCACGGGTGCCCCCAACTCGCCAAGGCCTTACTCGTCTTCGCAGAAGTCAGAGGTGCGCCATGGTGGCGAGATGTCAACTACCTCACCCGGTATACAGGAGGTCGTGGGTTCCATCCTGACCCTGACTCCTGCTGTATATTTGGGGTTTGCATGTCTCTCTCCCCGTGGTCGCGCAGATTTTGTATCCGGGTCCTCCGGTTTTTCCCTCCACATTTATAAACGTGCGTTTAGAGTATTGGCTGCTATACATGTTCCACGTGATAAGCCATTTCTGGCCAGGTCGTTTCTGAAAAAGAGCTACATAGCTCAGTGGGCCTTACCTGGTAAAATAAAATTAGTTTAGTAAAGAATTTTTTTAAATAGTTCTTTGTTGTGTCTCATCTCCCCGCACTGCGGTCTGGGAGCCCTGTCCCCCCACCCCCCGTGGCACCGCGTGGAGGTCTCGGTTGGTGGCAGCGGAGACTCACGGGAAGCCAGGACTATGTTCTCCTGTCATTGCTTTTAGCTTTTTATGGCCGCTGTGCGTTTCTGTGCACTCGTTATGCGCCGTGTTCAGAATCCCGTGTTCAGTGTGTGTTCTGTGAGATGTCTCCTCATGTACACAGTTATTCTTGTGGGCCCACAGCATTTGGCTTATTCTGCAGTTGGAGTTTAATTTGTCTTTGTTACTACTTGTACAACAACAACAACTGCCATTCGCCACTATGTGGTGGTGATGTCACCATGGCGCTTGTGCCAGGCTATGCACTTTAAGGCCACGTTAGGTGTCAAACACCTGTTGGCAGGTAATGGGACAGACCCAGGTGCCATGGGTTGACTGACTGATATGACTACTTGTATACGTACACTCACACGCATATCAGAAAATGTTATTTTGGTGACTATGATAATCATGATGACAATGGTGTCTACAATAATTATGATGATGGCCATGATGATGGCAATGACGATAATGACCCTGATGATAATGACAATAAGATGGTGGTGGTGATGATAATGATCATGATGGTGCCTGTGACGACGATGACAGGTGGGCACAGGGCCTGGCGTGGGCTTCACGGTGAACGTGGCGTGGACGGGAGGGGTGGACCCACCCATGGGCGACGCCGAGTACCTCGCCGCGTTCAGGTAACGGCGTCCGCCATCAACCGGCAGCCCTCGCTGTCGTCGCGCCACCGTCGCGCTGCCGTCGCTCGCCGGCACGTGTAATGGTGACCGGCCGCTGGCTCTGTCGACGCGGTCCCCCCCCCCCCCCCCCCTTTCCGGTAGTTTAAACGCCGAAATGTCAGCCAGTCCGCATGCCTTGCCTGCGCGGAGGCCCCCGGCTCACCGGCCGCGAGATGAAAGCGATGGCTAGTGGTGGGGGCGGGGGGCGGTAGCAGTGGGGGGGTGGGGGGGGGTTAAGGTCGCCGATTTGGGGCGGGCTGGTGGGACTGCCTGCTCGTCCCTGGTTGGCTGGGCTGGCCCGGGATGGTCTAGCGCTGCGTTGAGCTGGGCTGAAGCGAGGAGGGGAGAGCTTCGAGCTGGATGTACTTGACGCTAATTCAGACCATACGGCTCGGTTTGTTTTCCGTCCAGCCTGGCAGCACGCGGACTGTTTCCAATTTAGCCGTAATCTGCCCGTGCCGCCGGTTTAGCCCGGGGCCTTGCACGCCGCGTTTCATGTGTGAGGACTTTGCCGCTCCCCACCCCCAACCCCCCCCCCCGTCCCTGCCTCCCTCCCTCCCCCTACCACCACCACACACCCAACAACCCTCCCCTCCCACAACCTCTCCTGCCGCCTGTCCATTTTAACCCCCTCCCACTGCGAGTTCCCCTGCTGAGAGTGCACACTAATAGGTCACGTCTGCAACAACTGGCCGCGTACGGTTACCGCCGTTATTGCCGTCCCGTAAGCCGGTGCGGTGATTGTGGCAAGGGTCCTGAAATTGATTTTGCGTTGAAACGAAGTTGAGTAAAAAAGAAAAGTACAGGGGAGTTGTCCGAGATTGCGATCCGACCAGGTATGGGTTTCTGGGAGCGAGGTTGCTCGTGCTCGCAGCAATTTCCATCCGAGACGCGGAGAAGTCTGCATTGCTCGCTCGTAATCATTTTCAGCTTAATCGCAGAAGTCAGAATTTGAGCGTCAGCCCGAGCAAGCTGCAGCCCTGCCATGCGTCAACGGAGATTAGGGCAAAAACTCTCCTTTTTTTTTGCTGCTCCCCAAATACAGTATTACAGAAAAGAATATTAACACCGCACAAAGCCAATTTATCAATTTAACGGATTTGACAACTCATTTTGACAACTCACAATCACGCCTCGCCCACCTACGGCGTTGGAGTGCGGCGCACGCGCTTATGAATCTCACGGCGTAATGGCAAACAGCTGCCCCGGCGCGGCACCGAGCCATCGGCGGCTTTGGCAACGAGCGCCGCGCTCTGCTGCTCTGATGCCGGCCCCGCCGTTTGAACCAAGATGAATAAAAAGGGGGTCCCGAGTGTCCGCCCTCCGTCTCTGCCGATCACCGACAGTTTACGTGACGGTGCTCAAAATGCTCGCGCCGAAATTGAAGGGCCGTGTGCTTTTTATTTGGGCACATTTTTGCGTCGTTGCCTTTTATCTCCGCGTCGCGGGACGGTTGAGCGTTTGCAGCGATCCCGGCAGCCGCGGCAGTGGCCGTGCACGCGAGCAGCTGCACGCACGCCGCTCTGCGGTACACGCACGCTGTGCCGTGCGTGCTGTGCGCGTGTGCGCGCACTTGAGCGAGTGCACACGTCGGATAAGTGCGCCGTGCATGCGATGAGCGGTGCATTGCTCTGCGTGCCGCATTGGTGGTGTGCGTATTGTGTTTGTGCGTATCAGGTGATCGCGCTGCGCATGTTCCGTGTCACGGTGCACTGTGCCACCGCTGCGAGTGTTTTGGAGCCGTCGCTCCGGTTTTACGTCTCGCCGCGTTTTATTCTCCAGCTGTAAAACGTCACCGCGGAGAGAACCGATTCGGACGTTTGTAGGGACCTGGGGGGGCAGTCAACCCAGGGCTGGGTCTGTCCACGCTCACCTTCCTCTTGATCTGGGTCGGGCAGGCCCTGGGTCCCAGGAGGGGGTGGCGTGAGCAGGAAGGGCGGACAGCAATGCTGGTGGTGCGTATAAAGAAGACATTCATGGCTCGGCCGTCAGCATTTGTTAGCGGTTAGCGAGATTCTTTTAAACAAACGCCGGCACCTTGTCACTTGCGAGCGCGTGATTTTCGCCGGACGTCACGGTGCCCGCGGGATTTCCTGTGTTGAACGCCGCACAGTAACCGCGTGGAGGTTGGATGTGGGCGCAGTCGCGTGGTCGGCAACTCGGCTGATGAAACGACGAGGGTTGTCAATCTCGGAGGGCGTGTGAATGATGTGAAATAATAAATAAAGTGAGCAAAAAAGGGAGGAGTTTCGAGGGCAGTTTAACTTATTTATTCTCGTCAGTTCGTGTGTATTGTGTGTACTGATTGTGAGCAGTGTATTTGTATCGTAATTACTTCCTTCCTTTGTGATTCGCTGGTAATTATCTCAAACACCGCTTTCTTTCCGACTCCTCAATATGCACTGCGTGGGAGGCGCGGAAATAAAAATAATAAACGATGCCGATTGTCCACCTCCTGACCCCCGACCCCGGTCCCCGCAGGACGGTGGTGATGCCGATCGCGGGGGAGTTTGCGCCGGAGCTGGTGCTCGTGTCGGCCGGGTTCGATGCCGTCGAGGGTCACCCGCCGCAGCTCGGCGGCTACAGCGTCTCCGCTAAGTGTGCGTCCTGCACGCCGCCACTGCCACCTTACCCCTTGTCCCCCTCCCCCACAGCTCCCGTCCGTCACTCCCACCGTACAACCCCCGGGCCGAACTCGCCCGGCGCCTCCTTGCCCCCGTGTCCCCGCGACCTCTTGACGGCGCCAGCGGGAGAAATGCGAACGCCGGCCGCGGTGAACTCTGAACCCTGGGAGGCCCCTGTGGTGGCACCGTTCGCTCCATGCTGGAGCTCGGGGTACATTCCCCCTTGGCTACCCCCGACGAGTGGCGACGCTACGCCATGGTTGGTCACTCAAGGGGGGCGATGTTCATACTGGGGTTGAGGTCGGGATTTGGCTGAGGTCAAGGTCAGAGCCAAGGTCAGGTTTGGGGGTTGTTGGGTCAGCGCCAGCGCGCTCGTTGCTGGCCGCAGTGGCATCGCCGGCACCGGCTCCCTGTGTCTCCTTTGCGTGTCCCTTCTTCTCCAGCCCCACAGCCGATTCTTCTCCTCTCTCACACCGTGCCAAAGAAAAAATGGAAAAGCTATTAGCTGTGAAATTATTTGCGCGACGTTTCTAAGCTTCATTTGTTATATTTACGCACTGCAAAATTGCCTGGCCTTTGCCCGCTGTTTATGTCCCCCAAGTTGAATGGTTTTCACATCAAAACGCTGTCTGCTTTATAAAGCAAATTGTTTAAAAACGGTTCTGTGTTTACTTGGGAGCGGGATGGATCCCACGCACATTTGCACCTTCCCACCGCCCACTGCCAAGGCCCATGCACGGGCGCCACGCTCACATCCGGACACAATCGCTGGCAACATCATTACTCCAGCCCGGCCGCACGCCGCAGCCTTGGTTCTCTCTCTCTTTCTGTACGTTTGTGTGCACGTGTGTCTCACTCCGCCCCTCTGTCGTACTCTCCCTCCGTGCCTCTCATCCAGTTTGAGATGGGTCGCCCGTTCGCGACTGTAAATACCTCGCTGCACTTGAGCGTTGGAGGTTAGCGTTTGGATTATTGTTACGGCAATTAGTTTTACATTGGGCTTAGGTATCGTTCATCATGTGAGTTTTTTCAATCGGCCACTCCCAAAACTCCTTATTCAACGCAGACGTCGCTTGAGCGGACGTTGAGCAGAGCTCTCTCGCCGCGTCAAGCTTGCGGCGAGCAGCGCCACATTTCTCAGCTCGATTTTTTTGCAGATTTTTTGTTAGTTTTTTTTTCCCCAAATCGCCGGCAAAAACCCAGATGGTCAAGGCCACCCGCGATCCCCCACTAGGGGCCCGAGGCCTGGCCCTGCCCCAACCGACAGCGTCGAAAGTGGCCAGGGGGGCCCGATGGCCGAGCGTGCGGGGCGAGGTGGTTTGTACCTCCCTGCCGTGCCCGCCCGGGCGCCCCCGTGGGCGTCGATTTGAAAGGGAGGGGCGGGGTCACGAGGAGCCCGGGACTTGGGGAGAGAAGTCGGGGAGGAGAAGGAGATGGGAGAGGTGGCGGGGGTGCTGACGGAGAGACATCTGTTAACCGATTCCAACACTTACTTAACCTACCCCCCCCCAACCCTCCCAGCCTAGCTCCCTCCCGACTCGGTCTGTTTATCTCATCAGCGTACCGCAGCTGTGCGGTGCGATGAGTGGGTGCGTTAGGGGGGGGGAGGGTGCCGTCCTCCCGCCCGCCCGTCCGCACGGATGGGGATGAGTGCGTTGCGTGGGGGGACGAGGAGTCTGGAGTGCCGTTCCAACACACCCGGCCCAGCCTCCGTGCCGCACGCCCCTCGTGGTGCGGGCGATGACGACTCCCGCAATCAGCAGCAGACGGCGGGGAGGCCGTGAGTGGTTTTCCTTGCGGTGGTGAGAGCGCCGCTGGGAAATGCTGCGTCACACTTTCTGCTGCTGCTGCCGCCGCCGCCGCTGCTGCTGCTACCGCGTGATCCTGGGGGGGGCTGCGGTTGGGAACGGCGCGACCTGCAGACCGCCGTTGACGAGGGCGCCGTGACGCACGTGTCACGTTGCCATAACGTGGACGTTGTACTTGAGATGACGGTGAACCTGATGACGCTGCTCACAGTGTGGATACTGACGTTGCTGTTGCTGCTGCTGGACATCTGTGAAAAATGGCATCGCTCTTTGGATTCCTCCAGTGTAAATAAATATTCTGATTCTGCTGCTTCTATCATGCTGCTCATGCTGCTGATGACCATCATGTTCTTACTGCAGATGGTGAAGAATATTCCTACGATGCTGCTGAATTCAACTTTGGTTACATCTGCCTTCCACCCTATGGGCGCATTATATTTTCTTTCCCATGTTGCTGGTGATAATTATCTAGATTCTGCTGCTTATGAGGATGGTGAAGACGACGACGATGCTGCTGATAGTGATGTTTACCTTCTGTTTGGTCTGCCTTTTGAGCCGCCGGGCAGGCCCTTGTGAGTTGGTCCTTGCCAGGGTGACGTTCACATCCTGCCCCGTGCGCGTCTGCCAAAGTCGGCGCACGCGATGCCGTCGTGACGGCCGTGCTTTTGTTGGACCGCTCGGCGCGGCGGTGACCTCGCCGCCAAACGCGGCTTTCAACTGCACGTGCCGTGCAGGGGCGGCACCGTGACCAGCATGCTCTGTTTAGGGAGCGTGGGTGTGCGTGTGTGCTGGGAGGGTGCGTTTGTGCGTGTTTGTAGTACAGCAAGTTAGCGCTGTGCTGCGCTACAAACCCGGACGGCCCGAGTTCGATTCCCGCTCATGGCCAACACCAATGATGATTATTTGAACCGGTCCTCGGCCTCCCCTAAATGAGTACCTGAGGCAATGTGTAAACATCGCCACTGGGGAGACAAAAGCGGCCGTGCATGGCGCTGGCCTCCCACCCCCTCGTGTGCTGTGCTGGCCTTCATAGGTGCTCGCAAACAGCACTTGCCCCAACGGTCTGTTGAAGGCGATTCGGGGAATCGTTGTCTTTGTGTTCGTTGGGATAATGTGTATATGTGTCCTGGCAGATTGTGTGCATATGTGCATGCAGGATGTGTGTGTGCTGTGTGCCGGGAGGGTATATGTGTGTGTGCACGTTGAGAGTGATTGTGTGTGCTTGTGTTCTGGGAGATTGCGGGTGTGTGTGCTGGGATATTGTGTGTGTGTTGGGATACTGTGTGTGTGTGTGTGCTGGGATACTGTGTGTGTGTGTGCTGGGATATATATTGTGTGTGTGTGTGTGCTTCTGTGAGTGTGCAGGCCCTTTTCTTGCACCTGGCTGTGGGACTGCTCCCAATCAATGCTTAATCATGAGCCGAGTCTCGTCCCGACGCATATTTCCCTGACCACAGCACATGTGTTGCGTTTTCATGCTCTTGCTTGTATTCCAGTTTGCACGTGTAGGCGCTCGTGTGTGCGCGCGCGGGCATCCACGTGCGTGTCCGTGTGTGTGTGCAACCCAAACAAGCGTGCACGTGCCTCTGCGGCGTGGCGCGGTTGCTTGAGAGCGGTGCGGTTGCTGGAGAGAGCGGTGCGGTGGACCCGCCGGCCACTCGTACAAACACCGACCATGCCAGACGCTCCCTAACCACCAGGGCCCCAGCATTCCGTCCAGGCCAAAAGCACGCTATCCCATTTTGTTGTGCATATGAGTGTGTGGATGCACATGGTTGTGTGTGTGTGTTGTGTGCGTGTGTATGTACGCTTGTCCTGCGTGTGTGTGTGTGCGCACGTATGGGTTGACCCATAACCCCTTGGCCCGTCCTGTGACCTCCCTGCCATCGAGCCTTCAACAACTCACGTGACCCGAGCATGCTCCTAGCCTGTCGCAAGCGCCGCGGTGCTCCACTTAGCGGGTGACAAATGGTGGCGGCTGTTGCTGTCTGCGTACACGTGTGCGTGCGTCCTTTCATGTGTGTACCCGTGCTTGTGCTCGTGTGCGTGCGCCCGTACGTCCCCTCTCGCGCAGGCTTCGGGTACCTGACGCGGCAGCTCATGAGCCTGGCGGGCGGACGCGTTGTGCTCGCGCTCGAGGGTGGACACGACCTCACTGCCATCTGCGACGCCTCCGAGGCGTGCGTCACCGTGCTGCTGGGCAACCAGGTGATCGCCGTGACACACGCTGCACGCCGGGGCATCGCTAAAGACGCCTCGGTCTGGCCAACTGCCGCTGTCGTGCCTTTTGGTGCGCCGTTTGTGTGTTTTGCGTGAGCGGCAACCGCTCGTGCCCCCCGTACGCTCGTTGGCACGTAGAATATAAACATTACCAAGCTGCAGCGTGTGGACAAAATCCGTTGGCGCGTGTCGTGACGGGGTACTGCGAGATCCGACCATCGTCCGTCCAGTGCTCGCCGAGCTGTATTGGCTTCCGGTTTCCAAACGAATCAATTTACAAGGTCGCACTCATTACACACAGAGTGCTTGCCACAAATGAACCCCACAATACCTTGCTGCTGATCTCGTCAAGGAGCATAACCCATCGCCACGCCAACTCTGGTCATCGTCACAGCGGCTTTTGGCTGGCCATTGAACAAAGATGGTCACCGCATCGAACGCTTTCAGATGCACTTCCGCGGCCATCTGGAACTCACTTCCAATATTAGGAAGCCACTGGAGCTATGCACTTTTACATCTAAATTGAAAACTCATTTCTTTAGAACAGATGTTTGTGTTTAGTTTGTTGTCCTTCCCCCGCACCTCCGATTAGCACGGTCGGCTACGTTCAGTGTGAAAGACGCTCAACATATGTACGTACGTAAATATGAAACGAATGAAAGCAGATTCCTCCAGGATGAATACAGATTATGATTCCGGAGTTTGGTATAGCAGGGAGCCGTCGCTACGCCTCAACCCCGTGACCTCGACGAAGAAGCCGTCGCCAGTCCTCGGGGGGGGGGGGGGGGGGGTCGGGGGGGGAGGTCGGAGTCCATTGCCACTGGGCGCAGAGCATCGGGAGGGAGAGATGAATATGGATGAGCGCGAATGAGGGGAAACAGATCTACGCAGCCAGATCAGCCAAACTTACCCTCGGTGATCAACGGGCGGTGTGAAGGTGTTTGCTGCCAAATCGCTCGGCACATCCCTAACTAAAGATTCTGATGAGTACCTGCCAGACGCTGTGCGTGCGCCGTCGATTCTCGGGGGACAGACGCAACTTATTACCGCGGATGCTTCGTGTAATGTCGGTGATGCTGCTGCTGCTTTGGAGGCAATGTGCTGCACGGGGGGGGGGGGGGTGGGAGGCGACACGACGTTAAAGACAGTGGAGGTGGCCACATCATGGAAGGCGGAGAGTGGTGCGCACGTTTTGTGCGGTCCGGCAATATTCTGACCGACTGGCTTTATGACCATCTTACTCACTGTCTGGCTGTCTTGCTGGCAGACTGTCTGACTGCCCTATTGCCTCCTTCACTATTTTATTGACCCTCTGTCTGTATCACGGTCTTCCTGTCTGCCCATCCTTGTGTCTTCCTGATTATCCTCCTGGCCTTGTATCGTACCGACCGATTGACTATCTTACTCATAATAGAGGGGGGGTTTTAGTTGGGTTAGATCGCTTAAATATAAATGTTTCGTTAAACCGTCACCGCCCGAAACAGTCAATTTATTAGTAAGGTTCGTCACGTAAACAAAACGTGTCAATTAGTTACTAGTTCAGCACACCGGTGTGTTGGAGAGTAAACCCACAACATTTACAATTGGGTGAGTTTACTCTCCAACACACCGGTGTGCTGAACAAGTAACTAATTGGCATTTTTGCTTACGTCACAAATCTTACTAATTGGCTGTCGGGTGGCGGCGGGTTTAACGACACAACATTTATATTTACACGACCTAATCCAAAATAATAAAAAACCTCTATCATGGATCTGACTGACTTGACTGCCTGTGTGTTGTCTGGCTGACTGACTGACGGAACGAAGCGGGTCTCCCCCACGTGCCATTCGCGTGCTGTGTGGGGACCAGGCGGGCACCGGATTCCTCCGCCTGTTGCTCGTGGACTCTTTTTTTGTTAGCAGTAGCGGCGCACGTGGGACCGACTTTGGATTTTCCCAAAGCAGCGGTCGAAGCCGTGGTATTTTTGCGTGCTGCCGACCCCGCCGTGTACCACACGGCGTCCGTCCGCGGCGCGCAATTCCAAACGACCGCACGTCCCATCACTCGCACGCGACGTGCCCCCGCCGCTGCACAGCTACCTCGCAGGTGGCGGCTCGCGACGTCGGAGGAGGATGAGGAGCGTGCCGCAGCGTCGCCCTCGTGATTTAGAGGAGCAGTTGGGGGGGGGGGGGGGGGGGGGGCGGCCGTCCAAGCCCCTGGCGCGCAACTTCAAAGTGACCACAAAAAACACTTGGGAACACTGCGAGGGTTAGAAACAAAGCTGGCCACGTGGCTGTGGAAAGAGGACAGATTTCTGGGGATGAGATGAAAACCGAAGTAAAGTCACGCTTCTTTGCCAGCAATCAAATTCGTTCCAAGGCTCCGCTCTGCCGAAATCAACCCTTCAAACTCGAAGCGTGGATAGCGAGTGCTAACGATGGTGGGCATCTCGGCGCATCTGTTTGGATCGCTCTCCCGTGCAGTTTGCTTCCCTCCGCTTGGAAAAGGCGGAATTCGGGGCAAGAATTTCAACGCTCGGGCTCTTTGGCACCCGCCGTCAAATCGCGGGCGGGTTGAGCACTCGAAGAGAAGAAGGCGACGGTTTCGATCAAATTCTCTTGGAACTGGAGGCGTTCTAGTTTTAGGCTTTTTCTCTAGGCCGCAGTGATATATCGATAGCGTGTCGTGCAATATCACACTGTGCCTGAGATATCGCACTGTGCCTGAGATATAGCGCCAGTTCCCGTAATGTGTAGTGAGTCATAACAACAAGAAAGTGTTACGAAAGTATCTCACTCGAGCACCACGTGTCGTCAAGTGTGGGGGTATCCACTTCCTGTTGGGGGGATTTTCCCCAAATTCTTCCCAAAAACACCCGGACTGTCCACGCCTGGGCTACACGGGTCTACGTGAAACGCGCGTGTGTGTCTCGCGTGACGACAATCCTTTAACCCTTCCTTGCGAATCCTTCCCCGCCCCCCCCCCCCCCCCCCACCCCGGTGCAGCTCGAGCCGCTGCCTGCCGATGTCCTTCAGTGCCGGCCAAACCAAAACGCGGTGGCGTCGCTCGAGAAGGTCATCCAGATCCAGGGTGAGGCCTGCACGTGCGTGCGCACTCCCGCCATCGGACGCTGCCCCGCCCCCCCCCCCCCCCCGCACCCCCTGCACCCTCTCATCCCACCCACGCCCCGACACGCGCCACCCCGCGACGCGTACGTCATAAGGTCGCACTCATTACACGCCACAAATGAACTCCGATACCTCGCTGATCTCGTCAAAGGAGCACAAACTCACACACAAAATCCGGACATCTTCGCAGCAGCAGCAGCAGCAGTGGGTTTAGGCTGACCATTGAACAAAGACGGCTGTCACCGCATCGCGTGGCGCTTTCAGATGCGCTTCTGCACCCGTCTGGAACGCTCTCCCCTTCCGATATTAGGAAGCCACTGGAGCTATGCACTCTTACATCACCTAGATTGAAAACTCATTTCTTTAGAACTGCTTTTTGCGTTTAGTTTGTTGTCCTTCCCCCGAACCTTTGATTAGCACGGTTGGCTACGTACGGAAGTTCAACATCTACATACATACAGCCCACACGTATGCCCCACCCCTCCCCCGCCACTCCACCTCATACCACCCGCACCTGCCCTCTCGGAGTAGCCCCCCCACGCCCACCGCACCACAATCCAGACAGGCTGCACCAGCAGCGTTAGCAGCTGCGTTGAATTCTTACAGAACGCCCTCCCGTATCGGCGGTACATTTCTAACGCCCGTCGGGTTTGCGGGGCTGTGCCGTATGTAGATGTTGGGGGAATTCCGTTGTCTCGTGACGTGCTCGTGCGCCGCCACCATCTGCGCTCCCCCGCATCCACCAATGCCGCACTTGACCGGCGTCGTGAAGCATGGACAAAATAGCCCCCTCCCCCCACAACTTACGCGGCTTACGAAGACACCCCCCCCCCCTGCCACCCCATCAAGCAGTGGATCACTAAAAGGGTTAATGGTGCGTGCGTTCGTTCTGGTTGCCTGTGGCAGCGCCGCGGTGGCTGGTCCAGCGTCGATCACGCCACCTCGCTCTCTGCCCGCGTTGCCGATGTGTCTGTCGTGTTCTTGGCTATGCGCAAGCGCCTGACCTTGACCACGTGTATTTTGTGTGCGTGGCGGTTTCCGGTTGCACGTGTGCGTCAGTTCATCATCGTAATCGTTACGGTGCGGTGTGTAAACATCGCCACGGGGGAAGACAAATGCGGCCGGGCATTGTGCCGGCCACTCGCCCCCCCCCCCTCTTGTGTCATGGCGACCTTCATAGGTGCTCCCTAATATCGCTTGCCCCAAAAGTGAAGGCTACACGTGTATACAAAGATACATATACGTGCGTGGTATATGTACCGCACGTTCGCGCGTACCCATGTGCGTGCGTGTGCAAGTACGTGTGTGTGAACGTGCGCGCCGCGTGTGTGGACGTGCGTGTGCAAGTACGCGTGTGTGGACGTGCGTGCGTGCAGGGAAGCTGTGGCCGTGTGTGTGCCGCTACGCACGCTCGATGGCGCTGTCGCTCGTGGAGCTGCAGGGCCACGAGCGCGAGGAGGCCGACACCGTCACGGCGCTCGCCTCGCTCACCGTGGCCGGCCGGCAGCACAGCGCCGACGAGGAGGGCAGGTGCGGGCAGCGCCGTCACGCCAACATCGCCGAGGTGGCGCGGGGGTCAGAGCGCCAAGATGGCCACCGCGGAGACGCTGGGTTCGAATCCAGGCCTCGGCCTTCCTTGATTAAAATTTAATCTTGAGTGTAGTGGAGTTGATGTTCTCAATCTCGTCGCCAATGACTGCACAATACAGCCTCAATAAAATTGCTTCTGATTTTATTTTGGCAAAATTCCAGCTCTTTGACGACGAAATGAATGTTTTGCTGCGTTCAAAGCGGCCGCCGGCTCCACCGCACACCGCCCGATGACTCGAACGAGCCGAGCCGTTCCCGCGGCTCCTTCGCCCCAAACCGAGTGCCGTGCGGATGCCGTGTGTCCGTGCAGGCCGCCCGAGGAGCCGATGGAAGAGGACTCCGGGGCGTAGGAGCGCGGGGGCGCCGGCAGGGTCTGTTCCCCGTCTGGCGACCACCTTTCCTTCGACGGCGGCGGCCGGCCACACTGGCCGTGGAATTTGTTTAGTTTTTCGGAAGAATCGGCTGTGGCCCCCACCCCCCACCTTCCTACCCCCCGGACCCCACCTGCATTGGCCACGTCCGCCTCCACAGCAGCTCGGAGCCGCGGGAGAAGGGAGGTGGTGGTGGCGCCCCGCGGTGACGGTGACGCTGCGGTTACCGGCGCGGCGAGCCGCCCGCGGTGCCGCGCCCGCGGTGTTGCGCCCGCCACCGCTGCCCCGACGCCCTCCGCGCTGGCAAGGCCGAGCGTCGTTGCGGTCTGCGCATAGTAGGGGGGGAGGGGGCTGGGGGTGAGATACGCTGACGTGCGAGTGCTTGGCCGCAGCGGGGAGCAGGGAGAGCGTGCCCACCGTGGGGTACCGTAGGTCCTTGAAGTTGATAAGCCATGGCGGTGTCACGGCGACACCCAGAGTTCATAGCTTTAGGCGTCGAAGCGGCAAACCGTTTACAAGGAAGGCTTCCGGCTGCTGGCGTTCGGGGCTGGTGACGCCACTCGGCTGCAAGGGGCCACCAACAACAACAACAACATCAACAACAAGGTTTTTCACAAATAATCACAGCAGTAATAATCGTAATGATGACGGCGATGAGATAGTGGTGTGAGGCCGTCACCGACCTTCATTGGTTATGGATCGCTCGCAACAACAAAAACCGCCGCAGCGACGACAATGGCTAAGGCTGCGCTGTTAGTCCAGAAGACAACGGGTGGCGTTACCTCGACAGTAACAACACTCCGGAAAGGCCGCGTGGATGTCGACGCTCGTCAGGGGGCTGTAACGCAACCGAGCTGTCCAAATCCCCGACACATTTCTTAAAAGGTATTTGAAGTTCGGCCGTGTCGGGCCGCGCGTGTACAGGTGGGGGGTGGCGGGGGGGGGCAAGCGCTGGAGCCAGCGACACCGGCAGGTATTGGAGGTTGCTTTTTTCCGGCAAGGCCGTCGTTGACTTGGGGCGCTGGGACAATTGTGCCTTCGTGACCGCTTTCTCGGTTGAGTTGGGGGGGGTGGGTGTGGTAGTGGGGCGACGGCTTCTGCGGAAACAGCCTTAAATTCTCACGGACGCTCGGCTCGTCCTGTTCCTCAACGTCTTTTTGTTGAATGTAAAAAAACAAACACTGAATTCACGTCTTCTTCACCGCCCCCCCCCCCCCCCCGACGTAAGAAGAAAAGATGAAAGGAGGAATCACACACGAAAAGCACTTATTGTAATAAAATCGGGACGCCTGGCGGCTCCTCCAGCTTTTCTACGCATGTTTGTATTTATGAATGCCGAGCTATAGGAGATATTTATTTGGGTGGCAGGCAGTTCGCTCGTGACCACTTCGGCTTTTGAAACTACTCGCCCTTGCCGCGCATCTCAAAAGAATGTTTCAAATGACCAAGCAGTGTTATTTTGTACGGAACGTTTTCGTTTTCGCCTTGTCGAGTTTTTATTTTTTACAATGATGAATATTATAATTATTTCTTTTGTACTTTCATACTAAACGACCATCCGAACCCTGCCAGCTTCTTTTAACCCGTGCTGGGGGGGGGGGGTTAAAGGTCGCGTCGTTTGTCACTTAAACGGGCGAGCCTCGGGTCTCGCGGCTGCGCGATATTTTTTCTACCACGGGGAAGGTGGGGGGGGGCAAAGAGCGCTCCTGGGTTTGTGGATTGTTCATAACCTCCCCGCCCACCCCCGCCCAGCACGGAGCGGACTGCATGATGCGCGCGCGCGTGCGTAGTTATTTCGGTGACCTTCCAACAGTTAACATCTACTTTCTGTATAGTGATCGTCACGTATTTACTGACCAGCTGGAGTACTCTCGCAGTTGCGAATGACCTGAGGTATAACGACATACAGAAATGGACAAGTACTCCTGTTGTTGTTGTTTTTATATTCTACTTGTTTTCAATGACAGTTACCCACGTCACTCACGACACACACACACCATAGAGGTGTTCTGAAAGGAGGCTCCGCCATGTTTGTAGGCCTGATTGAGGTTACCGGCCGGTACCTGATCCAGCATTGTTCTGCTCTGACTGCAGTCGGCGTGTCCTCTCGTGGTAGCTCCCGAGCTGTTCTGAGGGTGCCCCAGTTAAACGGTTTCCCCGCAAGCCTGGCCACCATATCGTAGATCGTACAGCGGCCCGAGAACCATGGTGCAATGCAGGGGTGTCATCTGGGATAATTTGTTATTGCCGGTTCGTGATGGGGATACCTGTCAGCGCTGGTGAGGCCACGCTTGACAATAACACGGAGGCTTTTGCCTGCAGGGTGCGCCGACTGTACTGGAGCAGTTAACTCTGGTGACGAGTACTTTTCTCGCGTCTCATGCTGTGTCGAGACAAACCCTTCGTTGTCCTTCGTGGCGGATAACAGGCAGGCACTGAAAAACGTATTTTACACCGATCGGGGACCGATCTCTCTCTGGCCCATTTTCAGCAAATACCACTCTTGAATGCCACCTCCACTAATGCCATCCAATGGATGAAAACGCTTAAGATTTGCAGTGCATGATAGACGTTGTTCTCTCGCCAAACGTATTAGCTCCAAGGCTTGTGGTCGCCATGGCATGACAGGCATTGTGCCGTTACTATGCAGAGTGACGGAATCTCCCGGCAGCAATCGGCTGCTCCATCGCTACCGTGTCTTGGTGATCGTCAACGTGGGTTCCGTCCGGCACAATCTGCAGGTGGCCTCTGTCGGCTTGCGTGACTCGTGATTGGAACTCAAGCCTTGACCATTTTGGAGAGTCTACGATCATGACACTTTGACATCGCTCGAGCGTTGGATTGTGTCTGGCACCGCACGCAACTTGCCAAGCTCCACCCGTCATCTGGCTTCCACCCAAATCTGTACCCTGATATTTTCATCTCTCTTTTGTCAAATCTGCAGTAGTGGGGGGTGGCCAATCGGACGCCTTCGCGATTAACTCTGGTGTTCCGCAAGGCAACGTTATTTCTTCTCTTCAGTTCAGACTGACTCATCCAATCCGTTCGACCACCACACTATAGGTCACGACACCTCCCTTGCTACGTTCTGAATTCATACCTGTCAACCCCTTATCAGCACCTACCTTATTACAGACCAATTCAGGCTTTATTGATCACCCCGTGCCCCTTATAAATCTTAACGTTCATCCTACAACGTCCCATCACGAGGGAGAAACACAAATAAATAGACAAAAATTATGTTCCGAAACAAAAGCTGTTTTATGTATAAATGTTTTTAATTGGTGTCAGTGATGCTACTTATCATGCTACAGTCTACGGGGATCGCTACTCTCCAGAGTAAAACAAAAATATTGTCCCACGACTTTTTTATTTGGCCGTATGATTTTATTGCTGCCCGTATTGAAACGGCTGTACGTCGTATGGACCTGAAATCTAAATTTCCTTGTACAAGAAGACGGGTAAACCATATGGGTTGACAGCTATGTGAAATCCCTCCCATCGCCTCTTTTCCCCAAGCTCCTATAACATTGCTCTTTTCAAGAAGCCTGTTTCACTCTTCTATTATCTATTACTACTCCGATCGCGCTGTGCTGTTGGTTTGATGGACGCTTGACGTGCTGGGCCTGTGACCCTCTGCCGAGAAATTGTGTAAAAGAAAATGCCATTATTTTTCCACATACGCACAAACAAACACAGACAAAGATCCCCTGTATAGCCTGAACAGACTGTTGGGGTAAGCGCTGTTAGCGAGGACCTATGAAGGCCAAAACTGCACACGAGAAGGGGTGGGTGGGCAGCATCACATCCGGCCGTGATCTTCACATCTTCTGGGATCTCTCGTAGTCGAGTAAGATTTCCCTTCAGGTGTCACTTGTCCGTGCTGTGAGATGGAGCTGGACTGGCCATGCGTCCGGAGATGACTGAATCGGCCAATCCGTGACCTGCAGATCTTGGCACAGTGAGGGCACGGATGGGCCATCCTGGAGCTCCCCCTCGTTGTCGTCTCTATCTCTGGTGTGCGTGCTTTGTGGCGTGCTCTTTTACTGGCTATCAACTCTCTTCGCTCAGCCTCAAATTGCTGAGTTCCATTGTTTATTTTGGCCCTCCATGATGGTCTATCGAGAGCATTGATTTCCCATCTGTTTGGATCTATGTGGCTTCGCTTGAGGTGCATTTTAAGGTTGTCACGGGCACGCTTCCTTTGACCTCCAGGGGCACGTGATCCATCGCTGAGCTGGGAATAGAAGATTTGCTTAGAAAGCCTCGAGTCATTCATCCTCACAAGGTGACCTGCCCCTCTGAGTTGATACTTCATCATGATGGCCTCTATGCTGGATGAGTTGGATTGCTCCAGCACACCGATATTAATTTGTCTTTCTTCCCAGGTGATGTTTAGTATTTTCCTGAGACAGCATCGATTAAACATTTCGAGAGATTTTACGTGTTCACTGATAAGTGGTCCAGATTTCTGCACCATATAAGAGAGTTGGGCATGACCACAGCATTATACACAGCCACTTTGATCTTGGTGGAATTGTCGTGGTCTTCAAAGGCCCTGTTCTTAAGTCTGCCAAAGGCAGCACTCACTTGGGCAATCCGCTGTTGGATTTCATAATCAATGAAGACATTGCTAGAGAGATGGCTGCCTAAGTATGGGAAACTGGGAACGTTTTTTAGTATTGCATTGTTGGTAATGCTTGTAGGGGGTGGTAGGTGTCCTCCTGGAGCTTGTTGGAAAAGGATCTCTGTTTTGCTGGTATTCAATGTTCGACCGAATCCTGCTGTAAGCATCTCTAAATATGTTGACGATGACCTGAAGGTCAGCTTCTGAGCAGGCACCGACTTGGGCATCATCAGCATATTGGAATTCAATAACGGATGTGATTGATGTTCTTGACTTGGCTCTGAAACGGTTGATGTTGAATATGTTCCCGTCTGTCCTATATGTGATATTTATTCCTCTGGGAAGTCTGTTCTCTGTCAGATGAAGCATTCCCACCAGGAAGATGGAGAAAAGGGTTGGTGCAATAACGCAGCCTTGCTTCACACCGGTACTTCGATTGGCTCTGAGGTTTCGCCATCAGAGAGGAGGATGACAGCCTGCACACCGTGATGCAACAGACGGAGGACGTTAACACATTTTGTTGGGCAGCCATGTCTCAGAAGGATTCTCCATAGTGCTTCACAATTAACAGAATCAAAAGCTCTAGTCAAATCAAAGAAGGCCATGTACAATGGTAGTCTCTGCTCCTGGCACTTCGCTTCGGAGTTGACAGGCTGAGAAGATCTTGTCTGAGGTTCCCCTATCAGGTCGAAAACCACTCTGCGATTCAGAAGTCTTTTAGTAGGATTCTTGGCAATATTTTCCACCAGTGGCAAGAATAGAGATTCCTCTGTAGTTGTCACAGTTTGACTCGTCAATTTTTTTGAAGACGGTGATAATGATGGCATCTTTCAGTTCGTTGGGAAGGTCTTCATCATTCCAGATTCTGGCCATAAGGGAACGCAGGTGTTCTAGGAGGCGTTGTCCTCCATGTTTGTAAATCTCAGCAGGAATCTGGTCTAGCCCACTAGCTTTGTTCTTTTTCATCTGCTTGACAGCTTTAGCCACTTCAAGCATCGTTGGTTCTCCAGCTAAATCCTCAGTGGTGGAGTGTTGTGGAATCTCACTGAATATAGAAGCGTCTACAACAGCGTTGCAGTTGAAAAGTGCTGAAGTGTTCCTGCCAGCGGGAGATGATTGCATTTTTGTCTTTGAAGATGTTTGTCCCATCCTTAGACTGAAGTGGTGCAAGGCCCTGTTTTGATGGTCCATTTAAGACTTTTGTTGCTTTAAAAAATGCATGTGGGTTATTGGAATCTGCAAGATGTTGTATTTCTTCTGCTTTGTTTCTGAACAATTTGTTCTTTAGTTCCCGGATTTTAGTTTGTACTTCCGATTTGGCCTCCTTTTATGATTGTTTTTTCTGTCTAGACTTTGTGTTGTTGCCAGGCGATGAATCCTTTCCGCTTCTTGTCAATGAGGCCTGTGATTTCCTGGTCGTTGTCATCAAACCAGTCACAGTTTTTCCTTCTTGTGTAGCCAATGGTGTTTTCATAGCTGGTTATAACTGGCATCTTCAGTTGTGTCGAGTACTCATGAACATTTCCTGAAGCCTGGTTGGTGCCGAGTCTTTGAGCTCATTCTTTCAGTCAGACCTGTACTGATGGATCTTTTAGTCTGGTTACATTGAGTCTTTTCCTCTGTAGTTTTGGTCGGTTGATGTGTTTGAGAGTCCTCACTGATCGAATTAGTCTGTGGTCAGTCCAGCAATCGTCTGCATTGATCATGGTACGAGTGATGCGGACGTCTGTGCTGTCAAGCTTCCTGACAATCGCGTAGTCCAGTAAATGCCATTGGTGTGATCGAGGGTGGCACCAGGAGGTCTTAAGCCTATTCTTCTGCCTGAATAGGGTGTTGGTGATTGTCAGGTCGTGCTCAGAACAGATTGTAAGAAGAAGGTGGCCATTGAAGTTGGACTTTCCAACTCCCTCTTGACCAATTACACCGTTCCACATTTGATGGTCTCTCCCAACTCCAGCATTGAAGTCGCCGAGGAGAATCGGCTTGTCAGTTGTTGATGTACTCTGAAGGATTTGCTTGAGTTGCCTGTAGTAAGACTCCTTGGTGTCTTATTCAGAGTCCAGTGTTGGTGCGTAGGTGCTGCTGCTGATGGTTGCATGTTGGTCTTTTGCCAGTTTCAGGCGTAGGGTCATAACGCTCATTGATACAAATTGGAAGCTCGCTTAAGCTGTTGATGAGCACGTTGTCTATTGCAAACCCTACAACATGCAGGCGTCGTTCATGCGCTGGTTTACCCTTCCAAAAGAAGGTGTAGCCTCCACCTAGCTCGGTCAGTTGGCCTTCATCTGCCAGACGGGTTTTGCTGAGGGCGGCAATATGGATATTAAATCGTCTCAGCTCGCGTGCCACAAGAGCTGTTCGGTGCTCTGGACATTGCGAGTTTGGGCTTATCTGTGAGGGTCCTGACATTCCATGTTTAGGGCACCTTTTCTAGCCCCCTCCCCATTTGGGGTGAGCAGAGTGGATCCTGGTGGGCTGCTCAGTCACAGCTACAGCTGCCGGGATGCCCTCCTGCCTGATCCGAGTGCGTGACGACTTTCTAATAGCTGCCGCCTTGGTGCTGGGTTGTGACTAGGAGCTTATAGCTGCATAGGCCTGCCCCGCTCGCCACTTGCCAATCGCCCAAGGGCTTTGTAGTAGTGTGGTGGTGCGATGGCACAGTTTCCCTGGAGGGTGCCAGTGCGTGAATTAATGTACCTGCAGTGTCGCACAACATCTACCGCACGGGGCTTAACCAGGAACCAAGCATAGGTCCAATGGCGAGGCAGAAAACCAAGACGATTGAAAGGCTTGTCCTGAAGCACCAGTGGCTCCTCCGCCATATGCTGTTGGCCATCTGGACCGTAGCTCATCTGCCCAACCGAGGTGGGCCGTTGGCCACTTGGTATCCACCTGGGATTTTGTCAGGGTTTACTCCGTTAGCCTAAGTGGCTAACCAGAGCCCCGTTAGCCAGCGCGTTTCCAGGTGAAGTCCAGGCAGGCCTTCTTGGTTATCGAAGCGGCCCAGGTGGTCGAACCACCCACCATACTTCGCCCTGTCTGGCAATCCTGTACTTTACCTGTTGCCACCTCCCACGAGGTGGACGAGGGGTTGGCCCGCCACTCGACTCTCCGCTCCCATCGCTTGGCCTCTTCTCCCCGTGTGTGCGTGCGTGTGCGAGTCTTTGGGTAGCAGTGCGGAGTATGGGTAGCAGTGTTGAGTTTATGGGTAGTGTTGTACATTTAGGGTCTGCGGTGTCTCCCCATCAGCACATCATGTCATCGCTCAACTCTCCGTGTGTTGCTGGCGGTTGTGCAGGAGGCCGGGCTGAGGATGACAGCGAAATGCCCCCCGCAGCCTGCACCCCACCCCCTGCCATGATTGGGTGCAGCTAATTGAAGAGGTGGCTCGATTTCCGCCAATGTTTAACACCACGGCATTTCAGCGCCAGGGCCTCGCGATATGGCGTGCGCCAGAGTCTTCCAGCGGCCCAGAGCCTGTGACACCTGATATTTCACTCCCTGTATGCGTAGGCGGCATGCGAGGCGCGTCCACAGCGCCTGGTTCGGGTTGTGTTTTTAAACGCCTTTGAAGTGTGCATAGCCCTTTATTAGTCTAATAGTTTCCTCCCGACTCCAATTTCGTTTGCGCTCACCAATCACCGTCTCTCCTTCATCTGTGTCGGACAGCTCCAAGTGGAAAAGCTCCTCCTGCTGCATCTCCTGCTGCTCCTTCTGCTGCTCCTCCTGATGCACCTCCTCCTTCTCCTGCTCCTCCTCCTGCTCCTTCTCCTGATGCATCTCCTGCTCCTCCTGCATCTCCTGCTCCTCCTGCTGCATCTCCTCCCCTTGCTCCTCCCCCTCCTGCTGCTCCTGCTGCTCCTGCTGCTCCTGCTGCTCCTGCTGCTCCTCATGCTCCTGCTCCTCAGCCTGCACCTCCCCCAGATCCTGCTACAGCAGGAGCTGTGTCTTCTGCTTTTTCTTATCCGCCTCCAGCAGAAGATTCTTGTAAAGCTCCACCGACTGCGCCTTCATCTGAAACCTCTTGAGCTACTGCATCAGCGGGGGGGGGGGGGGGGGGCTCCTCAATGGGCATCTCAGCCTGCAGCTGGAACAACTTTTGCTTAAACTCCATGTCCTGCTGCTGCGCCTCGAGATGCTGCAGATGCAGATTTTGTCTGTTCATGATATTTATCTGCTTCTACCGAAGAATCGCCTTCTGCTCCTCCTTGACCTCCAGCTGCTGCTGATGCTGCAGATGCTGCTGCTGATGCTGCTGCTGATGCTGCTGCTGATGCTGCTGCTGATGCTGCTGCTGGAGCGTCTGCTCCGACTTCTCGAGCTCCTCTTGCTGCTGCTGCTGCTGCTTTTTTAGTTGACAAAGTAAATTATCCATCGCCCTTGAAGAAAGTTGGAGTGGATGGGGCGTGTGTGTGGTGATCCCGTGAGCTGGAGAGAGAAACTTGTGGTTTTGGACGCGGTCCTTTGTGTGGAGCCAGGAACCACCACAGCGTGGCCAGACCGGTGTGGGAACAGGTTTTGAGGCGAACACGCCATCTTCACATATCGCACCAGGCGCTCGTTTGAGGCTGAGTCGACCTAGCTGAGGCCCAGGACCGTTTGAGACAATTGTCACTGGTGTTGGCCGTGAGCAGGGATCGAACCTGGGTCACCGGATTTGTTGTGCAGCTCGCTAACTGCCACACCTCCGCTCTCCGCAACCTACACATGCACACACATGTAACAAGTCATACTTGCAAGCCCCAAGTACAAACATGCAAGAACGTACATGCGGCAGCACAGGCGTGTGTTCACGCATGTGCAAGCGCACAGTCACCTCGCTGTACACACACAAGTGTACACGCGCATCCGCATGCACACGGAGCAGAGCGAACATGCATATCCTAAAACCCTAAAATATATTTAAAAACATTTCCATTAATATATAAATATATATAGTTGTCATTTGTTTTAATTTTGATGTTGCTCCCTCCCCCCAGCCCCTCCCCCCCGTGGTGGCACGGGTAGAACATGCATCGGGGTTTTACCAAACATGAGATTCCGCAGTCCCGTCCACGTCGGAACCGCAGTGACTCGTTGTGCAGTATTCAGAGAACGCTCCCAGTGTCTCCCTTCAGAGGGCCAGGTCTCTTTGAGGCAGCAGTATTGGGCTCACGGCTGATTGGACAAGAGCAAGGCCACAGCGAGCGGGTTGGTAGGTGGTGGACCAGTTTTCTCGAGGCATCAGATCCAGAGGGCACCTCGGAAGAAAAGAAAAACCTTTTGGCGGCCCTGGCAATTTCGAACCATCACGATAAAGAATTGTAACGCTCTGCTTTTGGCCACTCAGTAGCAGCGCACGTGCGAAGTGATGTTGGTCATCTGTGTTGGTTATCCGTGGTGGTCACCCGTTCGGTAGCACCTCTACACAGAAGGATCCAGCTCACGTGATTAGCGCTTGCATGCGGTAATTGTGGTTTTGTTACAAAAAGGGATTTCCTTGATCGCACGATCTGCGATTCTGGCGAGGCCGCGACCTGAATTCGGTGACTAATTTACACGGGGAGCTGCAGTGGTGGTCACTGATGGGTGACCTCGTGCCGAGGGAGATGGTGGCTGCGCGATGATATCAAAGCATCCGAAAGGGAATACGTAAGTTCGATACGGTTTAGTGTTTTGTTCCAGCGATGGCGCTGGCGGTCGCGCGTGGCGACGGGCCATGGTTGCGCGAGGCGAGTGGCAGGCGGAGAGAGCGATAAAAGGGATCAAGAGTTGTTATTTTGTATTATCATGTCCAGGAATTTTTGAGCACCGTATAGAAATATATTATATAATGTGTATGTGAGCGCGAGTGTACATAGTGGGCGTGTACAGCAGGGCATCATCTGCAGGTGACGGCAGAAAGAGAGAGAGCGAGAGGGCGAGAGAGGAGCGGCCCCCGCGTTTACAAGGCGTTGTCCCGTCTGGCCACACGGTATTAACGTCGCCTACCCGCTAATGTCGCTTTGCACCTCCCGGTGTCTGGCTCCAGACGCTTTGGCAACCAGACACGAATCTGTTTTTGCATCCAACTGCTGGGGGACGGTGGGGGGTGGTGGTGTTAAGAATGGACAGGAGCGGTTCGGGTGGGGTGGGGGGTGAAGGGGTCATTGGGTCGAGGTGAAGTGGCGAGTGGAGTTGGACCGGTGGTGGCACGGCCCGTGGTGTCGGTTCTGGCCGCGTGTGTCCTGTTCGCGAGCGCGGCCTCGGCCTTCGCGGCTGAGGCCACAACGTTGATTGTGGCCGCCCGTCTCTCGGAGCTTGAGAGTGTCGAGCCAGCCACTCCACGTGTTTGTCGGGGCTCATTTGAAGCTAAATCCGAAGCTCGTGAAGGACACGGGCACGCGTCACGCCCCACGCCCTGCCTCTGGTATTGATCATTATTATAGCTACGATCTTAACCATACAAGTGGAGTTGAATGGAGGAAAACGGTCGAACGTGTGCGTCCCATGCGTTGGCGATCTCAATCATTGGGTGTCCAGTTGCAAGTAGGGCGAATTCCTTCACTTCTACGATCTTTTTACTTATTGCTTTAGCAACGAATCGGATATGACAAAGAAGAAAATTAGGTCCGTGTACATACGCCCTCGTCTGAAATGGTCTTGCACTATTTTTACATGTTTAAAAAAATATCCGCCTAATCGATTTTACCAACCTGTTTTTACTCGAATAAAAGAATACACTCATTCGAGCAACAACGCGGCTAATTAGAACACCCAAGTGAGAGTTACATTAATTAGCACGTGGGTGCGTGCAGCGCGCAGCGGTGGCCCCTGCCCATCTTACCGTGTGTGTGTGTGTTCACTTACTGTGTACGTGTGTCTGTGTGTGTTCACTTACGAGTGTCTTCATCAACACCATCAGCAGCAGCAGCAGCTTTATTATAACTCCCATCGTCATCATCATCGGCGTCGTTACTGCAAGGGTTGGCCGGTGGTGCAGTGGCCAGGCTCACATGGTGTCCGCGCGTGTACAAAAATATGCAAAAGACTGCTGTTGCCAGTGAGTGACTTGCCCTGGTGGATATTAACAAAGGCAGCTATATTTGTATCACGTGTCAAGTCCACGTAGAACCCTCGTTGTGTCGACACTTTTTTTCATCGACGTGCGCGTAAGGCTTTCGGTGTTTTCTCTCTAGGCATGTGATCGCGAAATAAATATGAAATAAACACGGAGGCCCCCGGAGACGAATGGCGTCCCGTGAATTGCCACGCAAGGCCACGTGCAGCATGCTCGGCTGATTTTCAACAGCAAACCACGAAATCGCCCAGTCGACGCTCATCTTGTAGCCGCACGCCTCGGGATGTGTCGCACGAGCTTAAATACCCCTCGTGTCGCGGAGGCCTTCGTACAGCAGTGGATTCGCCGTGACCAATGAGGACAGATTTTAAAAAAAGGACTTTTAAAATCGCGGCCATGCGGATCCATCGTGGTACCCTCAGTGACGTCACCGCCCTGAAGTCGAATGACGCGGCTGGCAGGAGCGCCGCACCGACGTCACTGGAGTGCCACAATGATCGCGCTTGATCGTCAATTAAGTCTCGTTTTTACGTCGGATAGGAATGAGAGAACCTGGGACGCGCGGCTCAGGCGGTGGCGTAACCTGGTTCTCCGTAGGCCCTGATTGTAAGGAGTGGCCACGGTGCCTGGGTCTCTTCTCAGGCCCGTGGGCTCCGGTGCAGTTGCACCGCCTGCGTACTCGCTCGGCGCACCAACTGAGCATCGGGCGCGCGGTAGCTACAGGACGAGAGCTCTTGCGTGCGTGGGTTGTACTGCGTTAAGGCAGTTGTGTTGTGTGACGCCGTCCGCCAGAAATGTCCTCATCCCGTCCGTGTCTGCAAGTCTCTTGCCTCCCCGGCGCTCGCTGCGATGCAGTTGATGAGAGTTCCACGCATCGGGGAGAGAGGGGGGGGGGGGAATTCGCAATTCGGCCAAAATATCTCTCTGTGGATTCGCTGTTCTTGACTTCATTGTGCGTTCGGGTCAGGCCGGCCAGTTGAAATCCATTGGCTTTGTTGTTGTACCTGTTGTGTGTGTGTGTGTCCGTGAGTTGAGTGTGTGACAGAGAGAGAGAGTCTCTTTGTGTTTTATAATTCCACGTTGGCTTTGTATTGGTCATTTGAGAAAACACGCTCGGGTTATCACGTGTGCGACATTCACTTTGACACGTTTGAGATATGTATAAGTGTACACACTCACGCAGCTATGAATATATAATCCACGCTCCGCGTGAATGTGACCCGAGTTTTTGAATACGGCCGTTCAAGTTAAAGCGTTTTTGCATCCACGTGATTGTTGCGTCTTTGAATCCCCCGCTTCTCCTTGTTACCAATCACGCGTGCGTGTTTAATGATGAAATGCTTGCGCTCACGTGGTGACATCACTCAAAACGCTCCACAGTTGTATTCGCCACGTTAAAAGAAAGGAAACCGGTAACTACTAACCTGTGTCCGCTCTCAAGTGAGTCCATGACTACTGGATGGCATCGTTTTAACCCCCAGTGATTGATTCCACGAAGCCTCATACCCTGCCACTATCGCCGACGCCACTGCGCCCACTCAACACGAATCGAGTCCCACTCACGGCGCGATCCGCGTGCGTTTTATCACCAATCCTCTCCGGGTATTTTGTTTGTTGTTGTTGGTTTTTTTGTATTGGCATGTGCGACACTTTGGTAAGGTCGTTGCGGCTGCTGTTTCCGTGAGATCCCCGCCCTCCCCCCCCCCCGTCTGTTCGATTTGTTCGGAGCAAGACGGTGGTCGACTACTCGCATTGTGGGTTTTTTTGTGTTGTTGTTTTTTTTACTACAAAAGGAGCGGCGATGTGGTTCGGTCGAGTGGGGCGATGGGGGTGGCGGGGGGAGCGATTCTCGAGACCACGTGGCCCACCGAGTCCCATCGCTCCTGTACTAATGATGACGATGATGGCATTAGCGTATCCCATATTACCTAGTTTACATACACACGCGCGTACATATATATATATTTTAGCATTGTTCCCCGATTGGAAATGTCCATGCGACGTGCCGTTTGTGTGGCATCAATAAAATGAACGAGATCACAGCGCTCTGCTTGACGAGTCGTACCTCTTTATTTTTAAAGGATTCTTTTGGATTGGGATTACAGCCCGTGCTGAGCAGCTGTGGTGAAGTATGGTCAAACAACACCTCCACGACCACCACATCTCACAACCGCCTTCCAATGGCCGCCACGGAATGAATGAGGAGCCTTTATTTCGATTGTCCGTTCACGTGCACAATCTGCTCGCCACGCGCAAACGTTCACGATGCGTTCATTATGAGCAGCGCTCCTGCCACCGGCATTCTTAGTCCACTGCTAGATGACTGTACGATCATTTGGTTTACATAATAGGCTGAAGGAGGGAAAAGTTAAATCGGTTACATTTCCTATAGACTCCGTTTCATTCCTTGTCGGCTTTAAGTCGGTGCCTACTTCAATTGTGATATACATCTTTGTCGTTAGCCATGGGCGATCCACTGCTGGATGAAGACTTCCCCCAAGCCGCCGCCACCTCTCACGAACCCGCGATGAATCGTGCCTGGATCCTCCCCCTCGGTCGACTCGGCCTCAAATGGGTACCTGGTGCGATGTGTCCACGTGGTGCTGGCCAGCCACCCCACGTGTGCTGTCTGCCTCCACAGGTGCTCGCTATCAGCACTTGCCCCAACAGTCTGTTAAGTCTATACGTGAGATCTTTGTCTTTGTGTGTATATATTGGTCTGTATATATATGTGTCTGTGTGTGTATGTATGTGTGTGTATGTGGGTCTGTATGTGTGTATGTATATGTGGGTATGTGTGTGGGTCTGTATGTGTGTATGTATATGTGGGTATGTGTGTGGGTCTGTATGTCTGTATGTGTGTATGTGTGTGTATGTATATGTGGAGCGGTAGTGTAGCGGTTAGCGCGCTGCGCTACGAACCTGGCGACCCGAGTTCGATTCCCGCTCACGGCAAACACCAGTGACGATTATCTGAACCGGTCCTGGGCCTCCCCTAGGTCGACTCAGCCTTAAATGAGTACCTGGTGCGATGTGTAAACATCGCCACTGGGGAGACAAAGGCGGTCGGGCGTGGTGCTGGCCACCCACCCCCTCGTGTACCGTTCCGGCCTTCATAGGTGCTCGCTAACAGCACTTGCCCCTACAGTCTGTTCAGGCTATACGGGGGATCTTTGTCTTTTGTCTTTGTATGTATATGTGGGTCTGTGTGTGTAAGTATATATTTATATGAGCTCAGAGTTTTCGCGACTGCGCTCTTGGCGCAGAGCAAATCGGAAGTCGCTTTGCAACGTCTCCCCGTGCCCGCCGCGGCTGCGAGTGATTAGTGGGAGCGCTCTGTGTCACTGCCCGCCTGCACGGAAAAGATCAAATTGCTCTAATCACCAAAAATTCCCCCCCCCCCCCCCCGTCTTCTAACCCTCGACCCCCCCCCCCCCTCTCAACTTCTCCCCCCCCAACTCCCCCCACAACTTCCCCCCGTTCCAACGTCTCCCCCCTCCCCAACGTCTCCTCCCCCCCCAACTTTACCCCCCCCTTCACCACCTCCCCCCCATTCTCTTCTACCCCTTCGCCCGCCGAACCTTCATCTCCCGCAACCCAAATCAAGCGCATTGCGTCTTGTTCCGTCATCTCTCTCTCGCAAGCTCAGCAGGGGGGGGGGGGGGGGAGTGGTCGAGTCTGGTTTAGCCTGGCTATTGGTGTGCCGTGAAGAAGGGCCGTTGCCCGAAACGTCGCCTATCATACGTGCACCCATTCGGCGAAGCGTACAATGTGTTGTGCGGGACACTGCTAGCCCGGGAAGGGGGTGCCAGGCGCGTTGTGGGCTGGGATTGCGGTATGGGCATGAATCCTGAATCCGCCAGCAACTTGGCCTCCCACACGAAACCAAATCGCCCTGAATCAGATCCGCACGGCTCTCCGACGCGTGTGCGTGTGGAGTTGTACCGCCTGTTGTTCGCCAAGTTGTCCGACGTTTCGCTGCACGTGCTGCGAGATTACTCGAGAGTCCGTGGCGAACAACACGAGGTACTCTCCCCCCCCCCCACCCCGTAACACATCCTCCACTGTTTTGAGACGTCTGGCATTTATGGGGGGCGGCGGTGGTGGGGTGCAGGGTGCACAGAGGGGGACGAGACGAAGGTGCGAACAGAATCCGTAGCAGCGGGATGGGGAGGTATCGTGGCGGACAACAGGAGAGCTTGAGCCTGGACTTGGATCAGAGATGGGTCTCGAGTGTGCAACAAATTGAATGGCCAGGGGGAGAGAATTGCAGAAGCTCTTGAAACGATGTTTTAATTTGACAGGAAAGGTCAACTGAGCTACGCTGCTCTTTTTTTTTTTAGAAGCGATCTGGCCAAAAATGATGGCTCAACGAAGTGGCTTATCACGTGGAAATGTACAGCAGCAGCCAAATATTCTAAACGCGTGCTGATTAAATTATAAACGTGGAAGGGAAAACCCGGAGGGAAAAAAACCCAGTGAAAAATCCACGCGACCACGGGGGAGAGAGGCACTCAAACTCCAAATATATGGGCGTCAGGGTCGGGATCAAACCTATAACCTCCTACGTAGCAGGCGTGATAGTTAACATCGCGATACCGTGACAGAGGCAGCAGCAGAGGAGAAGAAGCGACCTCCTACTGAGCGGAGGTTGCAAGCTTCGAGAGAGAGAGAGATGAGAGGGAGCGAAGTGTGAAGAGGGGAGTGATGGGCATGGCTCGAGTCCGTGGAGGTGAAAGTGCGATCCTGCAATTTACCAGTGACTAGATTGGTGAGCAGTGGAGGCATTTGATGAGACTTGGATGGGACCTCGCTTATAGTGGCGGGTGTTCTGAAAGTCTGGCAGCGGAATTCTGAAAAATCTGCATCGAGGATTTGGGGAAGCCATAACAATCAGCTGCCGCCGTGGTCAGAGTTTTTGAGTCAAGTCCCGGGACACGTTAACTCGCCTCATTGTTATCATCAGTATTATTACCATCAATCAGATCTCGCAGTCGACAAGAAGATCACCGATGTGTGTGTGTGGTACGTCAACAATGGTTGTCCTTATAGGGACTGGCTCTGGCCACGGGAATATTGAACTTTCACAAGTGGATCAGAGCCCCCCGACAGAATGATGGTGCGAAGGGCGACACTTGGACTTGGCTGCACAGTGATGGAGGTAGGTAACCATGGAGACGTCTTAGCCCCCCTCCCCACCTTCCCTCCTTCTGCCCCCCAAATGTCGCCATTTCGGGGCCGCGTTGTGGCAATGCACCGCCTCCCAATGAAAATAGTGAAGAGCTGTTTTGAGAATCGCTGTTGGGGGAGGTGGTGGGAGCGGGGGTGGGGTTTGGGCGGGGGGGTCGGGGGGGAAGGAGTCGAGGGCGGCGGAGGGGGGGGGGGCCGTAAAGGCCCCCGGACCTCGGGTTCCCGTAAAATTCCCCCACCCACCTCCAGTTCGCGTTTCATCTTCGCGTAATTAGGCGGAGCTATTTTCAGTTTTATGCCCCCCCCCCCATCCTCTCTTTCCTCCCCCGTGGCAGCCGCAGCTCCCCCACCCCTCCTCCTACCCACACTGACCCCCCCCTTCTCCACATCCCCCCTCACAGCCGCTCCCACCCCCCTTCCTTCCCCCACACCAGGGCTCAGGTGAGTTCCAGGTGACTCTTTCATCCCGTGGTTCCTCTCCCCCCGTGGTTCCTTTCTTGTCATGCTCCCTCTCCTCCTGCTGTCCCTCTCCTCCCATGCTTCCCTTCTCCCCATGGTTCCTTTCCTGCCGTGATTCCTCTCCTCCCGTGGTTCCTCTTCCCCGGTGAATCCCTCTCTCGCTCTCTCTCCGTAGCTCGTCGGTGTGCCCGCGCACGCACGCGGCCGCTATCGTTTATAAGAAGAAGAAGAAGTGGAGGAAGGAGCCCCGAGGCGGATTCCTGGTCGCGCTTCCTGAGCGCGCCGCGCTGCACGTGGCACGCATCAGGCTCGGCCAGATGGCGGCGAGGGCTGCTCACGGCTCGGCCAGAGCTGCGTGCGGCTGCTAGGCGGGTGGGTAGGCACCGAGGGTAGTTCGTATTCAAGTGGGTAGGCAGGCAGACGAGGAGGTGTGTGGCCAACCACGAGGGTAGGCGTGCGCTTAGGCATGCGGACAGTCGTGTGGGTAGGCGTGTGGGTGGGCATGTGGATTCGTATGAGAAGAGGCATGTGGATAGACGTGTGCGGAGGCATGCGAACGGCAGGTACGTGTCGAGATAGGTGGTTCGGCCAATCGGTAGGGGAAATGGGAAGGCGTGCCAATAGATAAGTGGGTGTAAGAGCTCACAGGTCTGTGGGTATAATGGCTAGTAGATATGTGGGTACAAGGGCGAGAAAATACGTGTGTATTAGGGCTAGGAGGTATGTGAGTATAAGGGCTAGGAGATATGTACTGTAGATATAAGGGATAGTAGATATGTATCTATAAGGGTTAGTAAGTATATGGGTATAAGGGTTAGTAAGTATGTTGGTATACGGTCTAGGAGGTATGTGGGTAGCAAGTTGGACACACACTGGACGTGACCTCAGAGTGCAGCCACTCGACGGAGACCCTCCCGTTCAACGGGAGAAGTCGCCGCTTAACCCCCACACACTTCGCCCCGTGTCACATTCGACGCGCAAGCATCTCGCACACCAAGGAGCCGTCTCATTGACAACTGATTGATTGGACTACTTTTACGTGAACCCTACGCGGTTTGTGTACGCGCCGTGGTGGTTGCGCGTTCTCCGTCGAGCCTCTTTCTGGGTTCGATCCCTGGTGCCACTGGAGCAGTCATTGGTCGAGTCTGTAACGTCAAGGTCATTTTCGTCATCGCGTCCTTCCTTCTGCTTGATAACTCGTCTCCTGCGCAATCGACACCACGCTGCCAGCGTGGGATTTATGCCCTCTTATATCTCTCTCTTCTCTTCCACTTGGTCGCCGATCCACGGGTGCCACTCCAAATGCCCGGCCTGGGCAACCCGCCCTCCTGCATCGTGCACACGTGTCCCACCCATCACCACAACCCGCTCCCCTCCACCCCTTTTACATCTACAAGTCTCCCTCGCGCTTGACCTCATTTTCTAAATACATTCTTAGCTTCCTCCAGCGCATGCTCCTGTAACCAAAGGGCAGACGAGTGATTTTCTAGGTGGAACTTTGCTCAAGGCCGCTGTTCTCCACCTGCCTTCGACTCTACTGGGACATCTGTGAAAAAGAGCGTCAAAGCTCATCGGATTCCTCCACTACAAATACTGATTCTGACTCTGCAGTGCCACGTGTATCAGCGCCGTGTCACTTGGGGGCTCCATCTCAACCACGCGCACAACGCGACGCAAATCTCTTAACGATGCTGGCAGCAGCTTAACATTGTGGCGATGGTGCACGCGTGGAGGCAAGGGTTGGTGGATCACACAGAGATGTTTTGAGACCCCCCCCCACCCCCGCCAACGCCCCCGACGAAATCCAGACAGACTGCGTGGTATCCAGGAGATTGAGGTAGAGCAAATATGTCGTGTGTGAATCTGTCTGCGCTCACCTCTGTGGGGAGCGGTCGTGTAGCAGGTTAGCGCGCCGTACAACGAACCCCGTGACCCGAGTTCCCGCTCACGGCCATCGACACCAGTGACGATTATCTGAACCGGTCCTGGGCCTCCCCTAGGTCGACTCGGCTTCAAAGGAGTACCTGGTGCGGCGTGAAAACATCGCCACTGGGGAGACAAAGGAACCCGGGCGTGGTGCTGGCCCCCCGTGTGCCGTCACGGCCTTCATAGGTGCTCGCTAACGGCACTTACCCCAACAGTCTGTCGTGTCTATACGGGGGATCTTTGTCTTTGTCGTGCTCACCTCCGAGTAAACCCCCTCCCACCCACCCCTCTCTACCCCCGGGTATGAGCGGCGACGCTTACCCGGCCACTCTGTGTACCTCGCGTACAAAGCCCAACACTCATTTACCGGCGATAGCCACCCATTGCAATGCAGGGCCCTCCTGATCGGAGAGCCTTGAGCCTCGGTGATGTTTTCCAGAATCCACACACACATCTCGCGAAGTGAAACGGTTAAGTCCCACGTGCTGACACAGATGCCGTGGACTAGGTGGGGTCCATCGCCACCTCGTTTTCAATTGTAACCGCGAGCGCGTCCTCCTTTGCCTGCTTTTTATCGGCTTTGGCGTCGCACTCCAGGGCTGGCGAATTACTCGGTTCACTTGTGATGATGGGGCTCGCTTGTGCGAGTATTGAGCAGCGGCGCAGCGGTTAGCGCGCTGCGCTACGAATCCGGCGACCCGAGTTCGATTCCCGCTCACGGGCCATCGACGCCAGTACCGATTTATCTGAACCGGTCCTGGGCCTCCCTTAGGTCTACTCAGCCTCAAATGAGTTTCCGGCGCGGTGTGTAAACATCGCCATATTCCTCCAGCATAAATACATATTCTGATTCGAAGGCGGATGAGCGTGGTGTTGGCCACCCCCCCATCCCCCCCCCCCTCGTGTGTCGTGCCGGCTTTCGTATGTGTTCGCCAACGGCACTTTTCCCAAGACGATGTTAATGCTATACGGGGGATCTTTGTCTTTGGTGCGAGCGGCAGCTGTGTGGACGGAGCTCCAGGCTGATGCTGCCCGTGGGGGAAGCCAATCGGCATCCCCCACGCGCCCACCTTCTAAACATGTTGGGTTTCACGATTTTGCGAGTTATAAGCGTAGACTGGACCGTAGCTATTGCAACATTTCAGCTTCTAGCCATCGTGCAGTAAGGGTCGCTAGGACTTAACATCGCTCGTCCCCACGTGATGAACGCATTTGCGGTGAGCGTAGGATTATGTCCGTGTGTGTGTATTAATGATCGTGAGAGATGGATGGAGAGGGAGCCGTCGTGTAGCAGTGGGTAGATCGTGGCTGGTGATGTTGATGTTTTTCAGTACACGATGTAAATTAGGTTCGTCATTCATTTTGGGGTCAGTCGCGTGAGTACACCCTCCTCCATCCAATACAGGTGTTAGTAGGTGTTGATTCGCTCGATATGTAGGTGTATACGAGTCGTTGTTTAAACGTTACAAAATATCTATTATACCACCCACCCTGCTCTTGCCCCCGGCCCCCTCCCTTGCTTTTAGCATGAATTGTATTAATACTTTCCATCCCCGGTCCTCCTTCAATAATCTATGTGGGTAGACTCTGTTCAGCCCCCCACCCCTCACACGGCCACCCTCACCGGCTGAGCGAACATTCCTGGCCCCCCAACTTGTTTGTCTTCGTTTCAATTCAACCTGAGCCCCGATTTTTTTGCGCAGCCTTCTAAATTGGGGGCGTTCTTCTGTGTACTCATTTGTCTGAGCTCAAGTTCCGTCGACGTGTCTATAATTTAAATCGGCCAATCTGGCGTGGCTAATATTGTATCGATGTACATTTTGGGCATGCGTGTAATTCAGTTTAACACACAGTAGGCTTTCGCGACAAATATTATCCATAATAGAGGGGTGTTTTGGGTTAAATCGCGAAAATATAAATGTGTCGTTAAACCCACCACCACCCGACATAGCTGTGTTCTTTTATATTTACACATTTATATTTACGCGATATAATACCAAAAAAACGCTGTATTATATATGCGCATATTTCTAGCTTTGTTTTTATCCAATTCCAATGTTTAGGACACGTGTTATACGGCTGCGTGTGACGCTGTGTAGGACTGCGTGGAGAGAATACACACATTCTTGTCTGACCACTTCTGAGAATGTAATTTTTATCTTACGTACACAATCTGAGCGGAAACTGTCCCATCCGTGCACATATTTGTTAAATTACGAATACGTTTAAAATAAATGGCATGAACGAGTTTAACACGCAGTAGGCTTTCACGACCAGTATGATCCATAATAGAGGTTTTTTTGGGGGGTTAGATCACGTAAATATAAATGTGTCGTTAAACCCGCCACCACCCGACACAGCCAATCAGTGCAGGTTTGTCACGTTAACAGAACGTGGCCAATTCGTGACTCGTACCGCACACCGATATGTGACAAGCCTTACTAATTGGCTGTCGGGTGGTGACGGGTTTAACGACACACATTTACGCGATCTAACCCAACAGAAACCCTCTATTATGCGCGGCACGAACGACTTAACGGACACTGACGTCGCATAATTGAACGCGCGTATTGAAAACGCATCCAGCGACGGGAGACGTTTAGAAACCGGCGCGCGGCCTCCGCCAAGACGTTGAAGGGAGGCGAACGGCGACGATTCGAGGCCCCCAAACTGAACGCGGCACCAACGCAACTGACGACGGGGGCGCAGCACCCGTGGGGAGAGGCCACTCGTGCGTGTGGAAGCTCTATTCTTTTCGAACCGCTTGCTGCTGTTGTTGTTGTTGTGTTTTGTTGTTCCTGGCTGCGTACGGTGCGAAAGAAGTCTCCGACGTGCTCCTGTGACGCCGCATCGCGAGGCCGTCAGAGTTGGTGACGGCTTCATCCGCCAGTGAATGGAACATTGATGACAGCTCATTGTGTCGGTATGTGTAATTATAGATGCTGTTTGTAAGAAGTGTGTCTGCTCGTGTGAGTGTGTGTAGGTTAGTATGTATACATGTGTGTGTGTGTGTGTGCTGCAGCATGTTTGCATGCTACTGGTTACATATGCGGCCGTCAATATGTATGCACAGGTTTCGTGATGGGAGCCTTCGACACTTCGCGTGGCCTTCCAAAGTGCACCTAGCCTGGCACAAGCGGTGTGGTGACGGCTGTTGTTGCTCGTGTGTCATTGTGCGTGGATGGTCGACTCGGCCTCAAATGAGCGCCTGGTGCGGTGCGAGGGAGACAAAGACGGCCGCGCGTGGTGGTGCTGGCCACCCACCCACCCCCTCGTGTGCCGTGCGGGCCCTCATAGCGGCTCGCTTACAGCACTTGCCCCGACAGTCCGTTACAGGCTACACAGGGGATCTTTGTCTTTGTGGATGGTAACGCACCCGAGAGGAGGACGTAGTCTGTGCGGAGATGGAGCGCTGAAATCAGCTCCCGTGCAGGTGCGAGGTGGCGTCGTGACACCGCACGGCCGTGAGAGATGGCCATGGCTTTGGTGGGGGGGGGGCCTTCGTCGGGCAGTGGATTGACCGTGGCTGATGATACGGGTGTTGCTTTCGCGTATGCATCGTAGCACGACCTATGCACGGTATTTGTATACACAAATCACACGCACATATGAAGAGCGGAGAGCGGTAGTGTAACGGTTAGCGCACTCCCCCGTCCCCCGAGTTTGATTCCCGCTCACGGCCAACATCGGTGACGAACATTTCGACGAGTCCTGGGCTTCCCCTAGGTCGACTCAGCCTCAAATGAGTACCTGGTGCGGTGTGTACACATTAGCAGTGCCGGTCCTCCATAGGTGCTACTCGTTAACGGCACTTGCCCCAACAGTTTGTTAAGGCTTCGCGGAGGATAAGCCTTCACGTGGCCTCAACGGGCACCTAGCTTGGCACAAGCGCTGTGGTAGAGACGTCACCGTTACTTCGTGGCGAATGGATAGTTTTTTTGGTATAGTAAAACATCATACGTGTGTACATGTAGGGTGTGTTACGTGTACACGTGTGCATTTGTAGGGTGTGTTACGTGCGCTACGAAGCCGCAGCCAACATCGGTGACGGATAGCTGAGCCGGTCCTCCCCTAGGTCGACTCAGCCTTGAATAAATACCTGGTGCGGTGTGTAAAACTTCATAGTTGTGGGAGATAAAGGGATCCAGCGTGGTTCCGATCATACCAAAGACAAAGAACCCCCGTATAGCCTTCACCGACTGTTGGGGCAAGTGCTGTTCGCAAGCACCTATGAAGGCCGACACGGCACACGAGGGGGCGGGGTGGCCAGCAGCACGCCCGGCCGTCTTTGTCTCCCTAGTGGCGACGTTTACGCACCGCACTATAGATACTCATTTGAGGCTAAGCCGAGCTGGTATTGGCCCAGGATCGGTTCGGGTTGTTGGCCGCGAGCGGGAATTAAACTCGGCCCGCCAGGTTCGTAGCACGGCGCGCGAACCTCTAACACTACCGCTCCCCTTTCCCGATCACACCACCCACTTGAACGGATGCTCGCTCACAGCACTTGCCCCGCAGGTCTATTTCAAGAGGGGTGGTTGCGTGGTACGCTGGGGGACCTTTGTTTTGTGCGAGTTGCAGCGTAGCGTCCGCGCTTCGCCCATTCACAACATTTCACGGCGCTCCGCTCCACGCGCGAGCCGAGCCTCCCGCGGGACCTGGGATCGCACGGGAACTGTGGCAACGGCTCCAGCCTCCTCCAACCAGAGGTCGCAAACGGGTTTTGATTCCTTACCCGTACCCGGCCGCACCAGGGTCGCAAACGGCTCCTCGTACCCGGCCGGGTACGGGGAGCCGGGTATCGGGTAGGGTACGGGTATCGGGTACCCGGTTGCGACCTCTGCCTCCAAGCCACGGCGCTGAGCAGGCGAACGAGTCAGGCCGTCGTGGTTGTGATGAACTGAGCAGGCGAACGAGTCAGGCCGTCGTGGTTGTGATGAACTGAGTAGGCGAACGAGTCAGGCCGTCGTGGTTGTGATGAACTGAGCAGGCGAACGAGTCAGGCCGTCGTGGTTGTGATGAACTGAGTAGGCGAACGTTGCTGGGCCGTTAGCAACGTGCGCGTCCGTCGGAGGCGGCCACACTTTTTTGTGTGTTTGTGTGTTTGTTTTGAAAACGTCTTCTCGTTTGCGTTTTGATAGGAACGCCCTCCTGTACGATCAGCGACTTGCATCGCATTTCAAAAAGGAATTAAAGCGCACGTGGAAGAGCATCCCCGGTGGCAGCTGTCTTTCCCCCCCTCCCCACACCCCCTTTGCTGCACGCTGTGACTTAGCACCTGGTCTGCAAACAATGCAATCACAACTCAAAGCAACGTCGTAGAATACTGCACAGTATCACGCGACTCAATGTAATACAACATGATAAAGAACGAGACAATGCATTGTCATTTATACAACTTGAACTAATGCGACACAGTGCAATAGAATGTAATACGATGCAATATTTCACGACGCACTATATAATGACGACACTGCACGGTGTTCCAACACTGTACAGGTCAATAATGCGAAATAGTGGCTAACACTTTATAATAGCGCGAGACAATGCAGACGCACAACACAAAACTACACAATCGGTGTAAAAAATACACCACCACAATACAGCAATAAGCACAAAACATTATTTATGACACAATATATTACAACACAGTTGAACCGGAAAACAAAAACATGCATTACGGTATTGGGAAACAATGTAACCGTTCCTAAATTTCAACGCCATAAATACATGATGACACAATAAAGCACAATACCATGCAAAACAACAACGTGCAACACAACCCCCAAGAGCACACTGCAACGCATTACAATGCAGCATCGAAGCGATGCATTGCAACACAACACAGCACGGATTTACAGAGAGTCCACATTCAGATGCTGTGCAAATAAGGAGGCGGATATGCAAATCACCATCAGTAGGGCCGCTTTGGGATTACTGTATTTTTGTAGGGGACAAAAGTGAGAGGTGTAGGGGGGGGTTATAGGATGGTGGTCATTTGAGCAGTATTGATTTTAAAGACAGGTCAAACAAACTCTGGATCGGTTTCGACACACACGGGGTCCCATCACCAGTGAGGCTCGCTTGAGTCAATGTCGGCGAACTGTCAGATGTCTTTAGGCAAGGGCCCTCTCTTTACGGCATGGGCCCTCTGTGTAGTTCGACGCGAAATGATCTAGAGATACACAACTCAACACAATCATCAGCGTCGTTGTGGAGAATATAAATAAGCAATGTGACTCAATAAACGTAGAAGCAAAGAGAGAGAGAGTAATCGGCAGAAGAGGAGAGGGACATCTCCAGCGTGTTCCTGAACAGGAGATGGAGTCTCGGCAGCACGGATGGCCGAGGGAGGAAATCCCCAAACAGAGGGAACAGCAGAGGAGAGGGAGCGACCTCACAACTGAGCGGAGGTTTCAACGAGTGCCCTTGCCGAGGGCACGTGTGAGGCAATTTCCCAAAACATGTCAATGGGTATCAGGACCCCTCCTGGAGGAGAGTCTTGACACTCATTGAAGGCTTTCCTGGGAAAATAACATTGCTCGGTGCACGTATAAACGCCCTATTATACTTTTTTAAATCGACGATTCTTAAATTCGACTTGATCCCCCGTGAACATCCGCGGGTGGGTACCGGTCTCATCATTTCAAGAAGGGGCGCCACAGTGACTATGAGATGTTAACTACCTCGCCTGGTACGCAGGAGGTCGTGGGTTTCTCTCTATCACCGTCATCATCATCACGGTGGCTAGGAGATGTTAACTACCTCGCTTGATATACAGGAGTGCGTGGGATCGATCAAGACCCTGACGCCTGCTGATGTATATTTAGAGTTTGCATGTCTCTCTCCCCCTGGTCACGTGGATTTTTCTCCGGGTCCTCCGGTTTTTCCCTCCACATTTAGAGTCAACATCACGCGTTAAGAGTATGTTGGCCGCTGCTGTACATTTCCACGTGATAAGCCACTTCGTTGAGCTATCATTTGTGGCCAGGTCGCGTCTGAACAAAGCTGCATAGCTCAGTGAGGTCCTTACAAGTTACAATAATAATATCAATTGCAGCTTATCCCCGCTACAATCCCACCAGGCGATGAGCGAATTGACACGAAGGAAGAACAAGCAAGCTCACGCGTGGATTCAATGACGCTCTCCAGCACGCGCTTTGCCTCGGAACTAATCCGCGAGCGGCTCACGCCGGACTCGCGGGGAACGCTGCGATGAGCCACGCGGGACGCGGACAGCGGCTCCAACGGGGGATGAGGGCGCGGGCGAGTAGCACGCGTTGAGTTCATCATCGCAACCGAACGTTCTGTTCACTCCGTGTCGCTCGGACGGAGTCACACCTCCAGGAGGGTTCGCCGTCATCCCTCCCAGTTCCAGTCAAACGGATGGAGACTGTGGACGTTGCTGGCGCATCCATTGCGAACAGACGACTGCTGGAAAGGTGACACGAGCACAGGAGGTCGGGAAACAACTCCGCTTCGAAATAACACCGCCAAGAAAGGAAATGTGTGAATATTTACATCTCAAACTAGGCGACTTTTCTGACAATGGACCTTTTAAATTTAGATTTAAAGCTTTCGTGACTGCAGGGATTCATCTTCTTGGTTCTTTCGGTAAAGTCACGTAGAAGTGAAATAATAAAATTAAAATATGATGTTTTATTTTTATTATTTTATTATTTCCCTTCTACGTGACTTTACCGAAATAACCAAGAAATTGGACCTTTTCTCATAGCACATCAGCTGAAGAAGGGTCATTGCTCGAAACGTCGCCAATCAGATACACTGTACGTACGTTGAACTTCTTTCGCGCCGCACGTAGCCACCGTGCCCATCGGAGGTGCGGTGGAAGAACGACAAACACGGCACGCGGCATTCCCTTTGATGGCAGGATGTGATTGACACGTGCGTGGTTGAGTCAACATTCTTGATTTGAAGCTTTCGCGACTGCAGGAATCCACACTCTGTGGTTCTTTCGGTAAAGTCACGCAGGTAGAACAATAATAGATCACGACGTTTCGATCGCAACGCAAGCAATCGTCATCGGGTGGGACAACCACGGCAAGAAACGACTGCATTCTTTGGGGAATCGTTACATATACAGTACATGTTGTGTGTGTGTGTATATACACACTGTGTGTAACTCAGTCGATTCAAGGGAAACCAAATCGAGGAATATTTCGATTGAAGGAAATGAGCGAGGTCTCTGGGCCCCCCTCCCCCCCGTCCCCAACTGAGACGACGAGCACTGTGCACCCTGGGTGTCGTCTCGCGGGCCACTCCGCGGGGGCCGGAGTGGCCCCGCGTGGCGAGCGACATGAAACGAGGGTAAATATTTGGATGCTGCGAGCGTGGCGGCGGGAGGAATGATTCAATCGCCCGGCTCGCCGTGTTTATGTTTTGACACGTGGCACGGAACCTGGAGTGCACCGACTCAGACCGAGCACTCGGATAGACACGGAGACACACACACACAGATATATATGTAGTATACACGGAGAGACACAGGCAGGCAGGCAGAGAGAGACACACGCAAATAGACATGGATATAGAGCTCTTAATGCAGAGACACATATAGAGAGAGAGACACACAGAGACACACGGAAACATTGATATACATACGGAGAGACATATAACACAGGCTGACAGAGAGATGCAGAGAGGCAGGCATAGGCTGCGATAGACACAAACCGACATGGATGTTGAACTTCTTTCGCACTGTACATAGCCAATCGTGCTAATCGGAGATCCGAAGGAAGAACAGCAAACTAAACAAGCCACAGCAGTTCTAAGGAAATGCGTTTTCCATCTAGATTTAAGAGTGCATTGCTCCAGTTGCTTCCCAATATCGGTAGACACATACATACAGACGTAGAAAGAGGCAGACATGCACATACAAACAGATAGACATATACAGATGAACACATGCAGATAGACCTATACAGACATACACATACGTACTTACGTACAGACGTCAACACATACACACAGGCAGATGCCATGCAGACACATAAATACAATCATACACACATATATGTACATGCAAAAAGTGTACACGTAAAATCACATTCACATGGGGGCACGCTTTGACACATGGAACATGCCTGAGCCAGCACATTGCTTCATAACGTCTCTTTACAAATGCCGCTCACATTACAAACATGTTGCAACTTTATTAGAAAGTATTAGTGATTATTGAACGCATGCCTGGAGAGGCAATCGACCTCTTTGCTTTACGCACGTGACTGCAAACGAACAAAATCACAAACACCCCCAAAGGCTGCATTAAAATACCATCACCACCACCACCGCCACTACCACCACCGCCACCGCCACCACCACCAACGCCACCACCGCCGCCACCAACGCCACCACCACCGCCACCACCACCACCGCCGCCACCAACGCCACCAACGCCACCACCGCCGCCATCGCCGCCACCAACGCCGCCACCACCGCCACCACCGCCTCTACTGCTGCCAGCTGCTGGTGCTGTGACGTCGCTGCGGAGTGCGCAGGCGGTGCAACTGCGCCGTGGGTTCCACGGACCGTATGGGGGCCCCCAGGTGCCGGATTATCAAGAGTTAGGGGGTGAAATCAGACGAAGCCTCCCCCCCCACCTCCAATGCCAACCACGTAGCGGCTCTCTTGAGATGTGCATGCTGGGTCCTTGTGTGTCACGTGGAGGTGAGCCCTGGGTGGCGACGGGATGACGACCTCGTCTGAACCCGAGGCACAAAGGACTCTGGAGTCGGAGTGGACGCGAACCCAAGCTGCAGAGAGTCGGACTCCCGCGACGAAACCTTCGGACACGATCCGTCGGAATCGGCATCACCGTCACAGCCATCGCGGTCATCAAAGACGTTTGTTCAACCATTCCGCTAACACCGAGATAACCGAAATTAAAATTCGTAGCCGAGCATTGCACCCAACAAACAAGCCACGCGAAATGTCTCTTTGTGCCCCGAACTGAGTGTTGTGCTGTGAGAGCGCACGCAAACACATTTTGACCACCGCCTCACTGCCATCTGCAAGTCGCAAGAACGTTAGATATTGAAGTGACCGAGTGTGTTCTTTTGGGACGAGGGGATTGCACGCCACTCATAAGCCATTGCCGTGAGCTAAACTAACACACTCATTTGATTGCGTGCATTAATAGGTGAATGACTCGCCACGAACAAGGCCCGTCGCTTGAAACGTCGACGGTATTCCTTTCATCTCGTTGACTGAATACATCTGTTATGCGTTTGCCTTCATGAAAGCAGCTACGAGCCCTTTGAGACGAGATTATAAATCTCCCTCGCAATGGCGACGTGGGCTGAACGCAGCGAGTGTGTCGTGTACACGTGTGTGGTGTCGTGTACACGTGTGTGTGTGTGTACACGTGTGTGTGTGTGTACACGTGTGTGGTGTCGTGTACACCTATGAAGGCCGTAGCGGCACACGAGGGGGGAGGGTGGTCAGCATCATGCCCGGCCGCATTTGTCTCCCCAGTTGCGATGTTTACACATCGCACCAGCTACTCATTTGAGGTTGAGTCGACCTAGGGGAGGGCCCAGGACCGGTTCAGATAATCGTCACTGATGTTGGCCGTGAGCGGGAATCGAACCCGGGTCGCCAGGTTCGTAGCCCAGCAAGCTAACCACTACACCACCGCTCCCTACCCGTACACACACACTCTCACACACACTCATACACACTCATACACACTCACAAAGATAAAGACAAAGATCCCCGTATAGCCTGAACAGACTGTAGGGGCAAGTGCTGTTAGCGAGCACCTATGAAGGCCGGAACGTTACACGAGGGGGTGGGTGGCCAGCACCACGCCCGACCGCCTTTGTCTCCCTAGTGGCGATGTTTACACACCGCACCAGGTACTCATTTAAGGCTGAGTCGACCTAGGGGAGGCCCAGGACCGGTTCAGATAATCGTCACTGGTGTTAGCCGTGAGCTGGAATCGAACCCGGGTCGCCAGGTTCATAGCGCAGCGCGCTAACCGCTACACTACCGCTCCCCACTCTCACACACACACTCTCACACACACACACTCATACACACACTCACTCATACACACACACTCACACACACACTCATATACACACACTCACTCATACACACACACTCTCACACACACTCACACACACACTCTCACACACACACTCTCACACACGCTCACACACACACTCTCACACACACACACGTGCACGCATTTTTTGCTGCAAATCCGTTTCCTCTCGCGAGTCTTCGCGTTGCCAGAAAAATGTCGACCCCGGCTCGGTGTTCTTTTTTCCATTTTGCTCTTTGGACAATGCGTGTGTGTGTCTTTGACACCTCGCGCTAGGCGTGTATCATACACGCTCCTCACCCTCACACGCACCTCACACCTCACAATCACACACACCTCACACACACCTCACACACGCCGTCACACACTCCTCACCCTCACACACACCTCACCCTCCCTCACCCTCACACCTCACACTCACACACACCTCACCCTCACCTCATCCTCACCCTCACACGCACCTCACCTCACCCTCACACGCACCCTCACCTCACCCTCACACTCACCTCACACACACCTCACCCTCACACGTCCCTAACCTCACCCTCACCCTCACACGCACCGTCACACACCTAACCATCACACGTTCCTTACCCTCACACACACCGTCACACGCTCATCACCCTCACCCATACACACGCCTCACACGCACCCTCACCTCACCCTCACACACACCTCACCCTCACCTCACCCTCACCTCTCCCTCATCTCACCCTCACACGCACCCTCACCTCACCCTCACACACACCTCACCCTCACCTCACCCTCACCTCTCCTTCATCTCACCCTCACACGCACCCTCACCCTAACCTCACCCTCACCTCACTCTAACCTCACCCTCACCTCACCCTAACCTCACCCTCACCTCTCCCTCATCTCACCCTCACCCCACCCTCACCTCACCCTCACTTCACCCTCACCTCACCCTCACACGCACCCTCACCTCACCCTCACCTCTCCCTCATCTCACCCTCACACGCACCCTCACCCTAACCTCACCCTTACCTCACCCTAACCTCACCCTCACCTCGCCCTATCCCCACCCTCAACTCACCCTCACCTCTCCCTCATCTCACCCTCACACGCACCTCACACGCACCCTCACCCTCACCTCACCTCACCCTCACCTCACCCTCACCTCTCCCTCATCTCACCCTCACCTCACCCTCACCCCACCCTCACCTCACCCTCACCTCTCCCTCATCTCACCCTCACACGCACCTCACACGCACCCTCACCCTCACCTCACCCTCACCCCACCCTCACCTCACCCTCACACGCACCCTCACCTCACCCTCACCTCACCCTCACACGCACCCTCACCCTAACCTCACCCGCGTGCCTCGCGCATCAGAAGCAGGGAGAGACATTTCACAGAGATAGTTTTTTTTTATAAAGTTCATCTGGGTCTCTCGCACGCGCTGGCCGACTCGTACACACAACACGCGGCTTCGTTCAGCCAGAGGCGCCGCGCAGAAACTAACGTTGTTCGAACGTTGTTCAAACGTTGTTTCCGACCATCACCTCGCCACGCAGCCGCACCCACGTCGCCCCATGCTGCCATCGTCACGATGTCCTCCTGGGCTCATACGAATATAACAGGATTGCAATTATATCCGAATACTATGATTATTGTTTGATGTACCTTGCACTCTAGTGGTAGTGCCTTACGCCGACAATACTCAGAGCCAGCCAGCCTTGCAAAAAGCAGCGTTCCGACAAAAGAGTGACATCGAAGTGAGAAGTGAAACTCTGCGCGTGTCCACGTGGTTCCGAGTCGATGAACACGCGAGTCGCTGAACACGCGAGTCGATGAACACGAGAGGCGTTGGGCGAGTTCAGCGAACGACGGCCTCGTTCCGCTCTCGTCGTCGTCATCATTTAAATAAATCTCCATCAAGTCCCCAGTCCGCCTTTCGTGACATGTGCTGCGTTATTTCGATAGTTTCAATGACGGTCCTCAGTACGTCGTTGTGGTCTTGCTCGTCTTGCGCGTCTTCGTCTTCTTGTTCAGGAGGGCCTTGCTTACACCGTTATTGACACGCGTCGCCGATTTCCCTTGCAAGCGAATGGCTGTGTGGTTTTTATTTTGCTTCGTGTTGGAAGGAAGCCGCAGAGGAGTGCCGAGAGAAAACCCCACAACGACAATCACGAGACGGGATTGCGCGTGAAATGTAAAGACTGTTCAAACGGACGCGTTTTATTACAAATTTTCGTACCAAACCGTTTAAAATATGACTGCACTGCCGCTCTTTGAGGTTAAAGGTGACGATGTCTTTCCTGGACACGTCACACCGCCTCGCTCTCTTTGTACAGGAAGTCCATCATCACTTCTAACCTCGTTTTGATGCCAATAATTTATTCGCGGAAAGCTCCAATGCTTCTGGAGAATTTCCCAGGAGGGTCCTTGCTACATTTGGCGGGGGGTGGGGTGTTGTTAGTCAATGGCATCATCTAAAGGAGAGGTTGTTTTTTTTTACCTTCACGTCGGAGGAAAGCAGAGATCCCCGGAGCGAGCGGATCAATCCGCGCCCGCTCTACGCGAGAGGGTGACACTCTCTCCTGGCCACACGAGCTCGCATTCCCGATGACACCCAGACCCCCCCCCCCCCTAACGATGACCCTCGTCCAGATGCCAACCCAACAAGCCGTGGCACCCAGCCCAATATGTTGTTGCTGAGAAAACAATAAAGCGGGAATTGTGTCACGTGACAACAAGCACGATTCACTTGATGCAGAAATTTAGCTGTGACGGTTTCACCTGAAGACGGAAGCTTGTGTTGCCTCCGAAACGTCGTGATTTAATGTATTTGTTTTCTTTTAAACTACGTGACTTTACCGAAAAAAACAACGAGTATGAATCTTTGCAGTCACGAAAACTTGAAATATAAAATGAGATGCAAAAGGTTGCCGAATTGAATCGTGTTTTCGGCTTGTGAACGATTTATTAAGTGAAGGGACTGATTATAATTATTTTAGTGATTTTAGAATGTTTTTTTTATATATAGCGAAAAGGGTCTGAGTTCAATTGTTAGCTCTTGATCTTCGTGGGACCAGAAAACCTTTGCTTCGTTTTGCTTTCGACTGAGCGCCACCACCACTGCCGTCGCGACTCGGGCCGGCTTCGTAGCATCCCAGAATCCGACTGTCGGCGGTTTAGTAAAAAAAAGGGTGTTGCACAAAAACCAGCTCATATGACCTATCGTATGAAAAAAAAACCCAATCTAGATCTGAAGTTTTCGCGACTGCAGGGATCCATACTCTTTGGTTATTTCGGTAAAAGTCACGCAGGTAGAAAACGAATAGATTACGACGTTTCGATCGCAACACAAGCAATCGTCATCAGGTGGGAAAACCACGGCAAGAAACAACTGCATTCTTTGGGGAATCGTTACATATACAGTACATGTTGTATGTGTATAAAATAAATTAAATCACTATTTTCTACCTACGTGACTTTACCGAAAAAAATCCAAGGCTAGTGTCACTCAGAGGTCCGCAGAGATTGGACTCGCGAACCCTATTTGCTGTACTGCACATGCACCGCGCCACTGCTGCTGCTGCTGCTACTGCTGCTGCTACTGCTGCTACTGCTGCTACTACTGCTGCTGCTACTACTACTGCTGCTGCTGCTACTACTACTACTGCTGCTGCTACTGCTGCTGCTGCTACTGCTGCTGCTGCTACTACTGCTGCTGCTACTACTACTGCTGCTGCTGCTACTACTGCTGCTGCTGCTGCTACTGCTGCTACTACTGCTGCTACTACTGCTGCTGCTACTGCTGCTGCTGCTACTACTGCTGCTGCTACTGCTGCTGCTGCTACTACTACTGCTGCTACTACTGCTGCTACTACTACTACTGCTGCTGCTACTACTGCTGCTGCTACTACTGCTGCTGCTGCTACTACTGCTGCTGCTGCTGCTACTACTGCTGCTGCTGATACTACTGCTGCTGCTGCTGCGTGGATGGGTCCGCGTGGCGAGGTCGCACGCCGCCTATTTACTGACACATGGCATCGGGCGGCAGCGAAGAGAGATGATAAAACACAACTTCAAAGGGTCCCATCTCTCTCGCTGACACGACGCGTGATCTTAAAAGGCGAACATCTGCCCGTGGACGCCACGAGGTTTGTGCTGATGCACGACGGTCTACGCCACCCTGCGTATACGCATAGAGACACAGCGCCCCCGCATAGCCTCAACAGACTGTTGGGGCAAGTGCTGTGAGCGAGCCCCTACGAAGGCCGGCACGGCACACGAGGGGGTGGGTGGCCAGCACCACGCCCGGCCGCCTTTTGTCTCGCGAGAAGCGATGTTTGCACACCGCACCAGGTACTCATTTGAGGCTGAGTCGACTTAGGGGATACCTAGGACTAGATTATCGTCACCGGTGTTCTGCCTTGAGCGAGAATTAATCGGGTCGGGCTCGTAGCACAGCGCGGTAAGCGCTACACTATCGCTCACCGCACACACACACATATATATACACACACACATACACACACATACACACACATATACACACACACACGTTAGAATCCTCGCATAGCTCTGAACAGATTGTTGGCGTAAGTGCCGTTAGCGAGCACCGACCGCACTGCTGATGATTGCACGCCGCACCAGGTACTAAATTAAGGCTGAGTCTACTTAGGGGAGGCCCGGGACAAGTTACACTCACTTGACACTGATGTTAGTCTTGGCTAGAAATCGAACTCAGGTGGGTTTGGTTTGCAGCGCAACACGCTGAACCAGTGTTCACCGCTTTCAAAATACGCGCGCACACACACAACAGACAGTACGTAATGCAGTTGACAATACGTGCGGGTGAACGTACACAGCACATGCTCAGTGAAATGTAGATGTATATATATATTTGTATGTAAACATAGGCTTGACCAAGAATGCGTAATACAACAACGATGACAAAAAAATAACGACGACAATAATAACACTGAAAAAAATACTCCAACACATTCATTTGCAATTTCGTACTCGAGAGGATTTAACTTGTTTTGTTGTTGTTGTTAAATATCCCACGAATATTGAACGCTTGGTACCACTGAGCAAGACGATTAGCACGAACGGGATCGAGAGAGAGAGAGAGAGGGCACCTGGCAGTCGCGACTCAGAGACTCTGGGTTCTTCTGCAGAGCACCCCGTGTGAGCCGGGATCACCGCGAGCCGGGATTAGACAGCAGAGCAGACGAGAGACAGAGTTTGGGTTCCAAGCCCAGAGCTTCCCTCCCCAATAAATTACAACGCGTACAGCTGGCGTGAGATAGCGCGCACACACACACTATACATATATATACTTTGCTTGGTCTAGTTCGTATTTAAGCTTACAGGCAACAAAGGAGTGAAGAGAACAATACGGATTTACTAAAATATATAGACATTTCTCAGATATTCGGTTGAACATAAGATGTGTTTAAATCGGACTCATTCGCATGACCACGAGACTGGTTCCTTGTGTTGGCCGAGCATCCTCCGTACCTCACCCGAGTTTACATAAATACGCGACGCGTTTGCTCGACAGAGTTTTTGTTGGTTTGTTTGTTTCCGCTCTGAACAAAAAAAATCATCAAATGTCTCTTGTTTTGTTTCCAGTGAACGGCGGGGGTTGGTTGGTTGGGTGGGGGGGGGGGTCTCAGTTCGTCCACTCCACACCTTGGCCGCGACTAGCTCCGTCGATCTAGAATTCCGCGGTTCCAGAGTCCGTTGCGAGGTCACGCGCAAGCAGGTCACGCGCAAACCGCGGGTCAGCAGCCGGGCCCGAGAGGTGGGGGGCGCGGGGGGGGGGGGGGTGCGTTCACGCGCAGCAGCGGCGAGAGCGAGGAGGGTGAGTTCACGCGAGCCATTGGAAAGCGAGGTCTCAGTTCGCCCTCTCTCCCTCTCCTCCACACGTGGCCGCGACTCAATCCCTCGGGGTTCCCACGAACCAGAGAGCTCCACTCCTCCACGCGGGGCGGCTGCGGAGCAGAGAGAAGCGCCGAGTCAAGGACCGCGCACATCCAGCGAAGGCCCAAATCGCGAGTGCGCTGCGAGAGATGGCGCGGTTATTCACTCGGAAACTCCACGTTTAAAACAATCACTGGCCGTTGTTGTTGTTGTTATCGCTGTTGTTGGTGATGGTGGTTTGTTGTTGCGGGGGGGTGGGCCCCAGAACAAACCATGCACCACCAAACACTGGATATTTCCAAAGGAACCTCTCGGGTTTTACGCATGTATCCAAAACGACTACGTGGCGCGCGTCGCACCGCGCTGCTGCTGCTGCGCCGCGGTGCTGGTCGTGATTGGGGCCCCACGGCACTCGTGGAGGGGGCTGCTCTTGTCGACAACAGCCCGGCACCATTTGTTAAACGAACCACGCTCTGCTGATGAACACAGATAAGTCGAACCCGAGCGAGGTTATTTTTATCTTGCCTTGTTTAAACAAACGCTGTTGAAAATCACTGGTCCCGGAATGCCTTTAAGAGGCGTGATTTCTAAACGTAAACGTCATTTACCCAGGCGGCGAAGCAGACTTCTCGTCTGTTTATTTATTTATTACCTAAAACATGAGTGTGCAGGACCACGTGTTAAATGAGCTGTCGGAAAAGATGGGGGTGGGGGGGGGCAGACGAAAGCAAAAAGCCCAGGGCTCAATGGAACAAGCGGTGGGAGCCGGAGCCTCTTGCCGTGCGGTTGTTTGGCTTCGTGGCTGTGGTCTGGCCAGGGCCGTGGAAACACAAATAAGCGGCCCCGAAAGAAACTTCATTCTCCCGCTCCACTTAGAACCTCCGCGCAAAGATTCCTGGCCAATAATTCTGCCCGAGTATTATTATTCATATTCTTCTTCTTCTTCTTGTAACCATCATCTCACTTTACTTGACTGAGTAACCCGTTCCTCTCTGTCATACTCCATAGGGCACGTCAGTTGTCCATCGGCTGCGGGCACTGCGAATGAGACGGGAAGTTGCGCAGGTGGCCGATGCGCGTCTTGGTCGAGTAAATATCGAGACGGCGAGAGGCTCCCAACTCACGGAGTCATCTCGTGGTGCGCCGACCACTCGTCGAAGCGGAGTCAATTATAGAGCGTGTGAGAGACCGAATTAAGTGTCCGGGTGTGGTAGCCGATGCCTTTAACAGCGAGCTGTCAATTACACCTCGCCCCCACCACTCCACCCCATGCGCAGCAAAGCGCCCCTCGCGAGGAGACGAGTGGGCGCGCGTACTCACCACAGTCCTTTGCATACACGTGAAAACGTGTGTGTGAACACACGTGTTCACGTATGTGTGTGAACACGTGTGTGTGTGAACGTGTGTGTGTGTGAACACGTGAACACGTATGTGTGAACGTGTGTGTGTGAACACGTGAACACGTGTGTGTGTGTGTGTTGACCTGCGCGCGTGCATGCGTGCTCGCATGTGTGTACACACTCGTGTGCAAAGGGTACGCGGACACAGCGGCGGCGGCGGCGGCTGTTGCCGCTGCGCGTTCGTCTCGTGCCCCACGCGCGCGTGTGCCCGTCGTGCCCGTCGTGCGCGCGCGCGCGCGAGTTCTGTACCGTGTCAATGCGATGCGGAGAGCGACCAGGCGCCTTCCATGCGCCACACGGAGAAGGCGTAGCTCAGCCGCTCCTGCGCCACGTAGCTGCACGCGGCGCTGAGCCTGGCGTCGGCGCCTCCGCCTCCGCCGCCTCCTCCTCCGCCGCCTCCTCCTCCTCCTCCGTTGCCGCCTTCGTCGTCGCTCTGCAGCACCTGGTAGAGGAAGTCGATGTAGCGCGTCGCCAGCTTCAGCGTCTGGATCTTGCTCAGTTTGTCCGAGGGCAGCGTCGGGATGATTTGGCGCAGGGACGAGAACGCCTCGTTCAGGGACTGCGTGCGCTGCCGCTCGCGCACGTTCGCGATGAAGCGCTGCTGCTGCATCTCCTCGCCCGACAAGGGGCTGCCCTCGCTGCCCGCTGCAGCTCCGCCACCCGCGCCGCTCACCACTCCGCCACCGCAACCCGCTCCTCCCGAGACGCCCATGCCACCGCCACCGCCACCGCCACCGCCGCCACCGCCACCTCCTCCTCGCTTGCCTCGCTTCCCGCCGCCCGCACCGCCCTCGGCGATGTTCGCGCGTCGCTTGCGGGATCCCCGCCTGCTCGCCGGCCTCTCCCCGGGGTCCTCCTCGCTGGGGAGAGGGCTCGAGAGCGGCGAGAGCGGAGAGCTGGCCGGCGACTCCATCACGAGCCTCACGTCTCTCACCTCCATGGGTTGCGCTGCGCTGCTACCGCGCGATCCGTTGGGGCTTGAGAGGCCACGCGCGGGTCTCACGCTCTCCCCGAACTCTTCCCAAGACGCCGAATCCGTCGTTCTTCTTTGTCTCTCTCTCTCGTCTCGCTGTCCCCCCCCACCCCTATCTCTCCCCCCCTCTCGCTCGCTCTATCTGGTTTCCTTACCGACGTCACGCGGCAAAGCGCCGTGCTCCTGCCCCCGGTCTCTGCGTTGTGGAACTCGAGTCGTTGTGGAACTCGATTCGTTGTGGAACTCGAGTCGCTATGGAACTTTAGTCGTTGTTGAACTCGAGTTGTTGTGGACCACGAGTCGCTCTGGAACTCGATTCGTTGTGGAACTCGAGTTGTTGTGGAACTCGAGTCGCTCTGGACCACGAGTCGCTGTGGAACTCGAGTCGTTGTGGAACTCGAGTCGCTCTGGACCACGAGTCGCTCTGGACCACGAGTCGTTGTGGAACTCGAGTCGCTGTGGAACTCGAGTCGCGAATTCCCGTCGGGGTCGCGCTCACTCACGCGCGCGCAACGGCGATGGAGGCGTCGCTCCGAATCCTGAGCGGAGTCGGAGGAGCGCGCACGAGGGGAGGAATTTATACAGCGACTCGGTGCCCCCGCCTCCCCCCTCCATCGCCCCCGCACTGCACTGCTCATTGGGCCCTCTTGTTTTTAGATCATTTGCATATCCCTTGGTATCCCTAATAATGAGCGGTGGGCGTGCGAGTTGCGTGCGTTACGAGTGCGGCGCGCTGGGCTATGCGCACGCGTGCGTGCGGGTTAGCAGGACAGCGATCACATCTGTCGAGAGAATCGCAAAAATAAACGCGGTTTACTCTCGGGGGCGGCAGGAAACGTCGGGGTTTTGACGAACGAAAAAAACAATCCGTCGACTGAATGTGAACTGCTACGATACGAACTTGGTTCGTTTTAATCCGCAGTTTCCGGCGGTTTCACGCGCCGGACTGCCACGTTCACATCGTGTTCATGAAGACCCCGGGAGCGAGTCTCGTTCTGGAGTCGTGGTGCACTGGGATGCTGCGTCGAAGGCGTTTCTTTGCTGTGTGGCCTCCGCGCGGGAGGAGAAGCGCAAACGACGAATGAGCAACGCTCCAAGCTCCGCACGGACGGATACAAGAATCCATCCGTTGCTTTATTTCAATCTGTCGCCCACTTCGCAGCCCCGAGCCCACAACACCTGGCACGCACACAGGCAGTCTCCTATCAACGACTTGATCAGGCAGTCTCCTATCAACGACTTGGTCAGGCAGTCTTCCTGATGCGCTCACGATGAGCAGCAGGTTTGCAGCCCGGCCCAGGGCGCCTCACCCCACGTGGCTTTGATTAATTGACGAGAGGCGACCACGGCGACACCTGCCGAGTCCCGGGTTGCTCCGGAGGTGTTGCGCTTTCGCTCGTGAGGAGCGGTGGCGCAGTGGTTGGCGCACTGCGCCGTGAGTCCGGCGCTCACGGGAGCCGACGTCGGTGGCGACCCGCTGGACACGTCTCTGGGCATCCCCCGCCTCGCCCTGGACGGCATTTAGTGGTGCAAATTAAAATCGGCGTGAACGTATGTGCAGCAACGTATGTTGATTTTACTTTTATTTACTGTCCTTGTTTGATTTTTGTGACTTGCGTTCGCATTTTTTATATTTTGCACTCCTCTAGATTTTGTATTATTGTATTTATATTGTTAGTTTGTATTGTTTATTTTGTATTGTTAGTTTGTATTGTTTATTTGTAGTTTTTTTTATTATTGTTTGTTTGTATTGTTTGTTTGTTGGTTGTTGTAACTTGCTGACCCGCCACTACAGGACCTCTGTGAGCAAAGAGCTTCACAGCCCATCGGATTCCTCCTGCTGCTGCTGCAGTCCAAATGAAGATTCTGATTCTGAGATTCAAGCGTGGCGTGGCGTGTAAACGTGAGTATTGAGGTGGTGGCCACCCACCCTCTCGTGTGACGTGCCCGCCAGAGTAGGTGCTCACGAACACGACTTTACACCCACACAGAGACTCAAGCTCTACTCATATGGGGGATCTTTGTCTTGCTATGTCGATATGTATGTCTGCGTGTCTCTCTGTGGGTGCGTCTGTGTGCATGTGTAGAGGAGGATCGTGAAGGACGCTGCTACTGGTAAGTTGGAGGCAGGCGCCCTCCAACAACAATGGAGCGACGCTCACAACAACGAGCGGAGCACCGGGCAGCTAAAATACAGAAAATGGGCACAGTAGGGGGCACACCTGGTGCATCTCTACCAGTCATCTCAGTCAGTCAACCCATGGCACCTGGGGTCAGACATTTCTGACGATGTGGGACGAGGGGGTGGTTGAGAAATGTGACGTCACATCAAAATGCGCAACTTTAAATAAATATAGACAACACGTTCTACTTAATTAAATCGAATTTCTAATAAATGTTTTCTCCTACAACATCAGAGTGCAGCGCCACATTAAATACGCACTACAATGACAATAGTTTAAAGCGATTCCAAGCATGTTTTATTTTCAAATGGAAATATGGTTTTGTGGGGGGGGGGGGGGGGGGGGGGCAGAGCTTTGTGACGTCATATTTGCGGGAGGGGGGGTCTGACTTTTTGTGACGCAGTGTGCACGGAGTGTCTACACGCGCGCGTGTGTGTGTCTGTGTGTCTGTGTGAGAGAGACAATTTTGCGTCTTCACCTGCACATCTCTGGGCGCGCGTGTCCCGCGACTTGCAGTCTGATGAGCCGTTGACGCGTCACGTGTTCTCAAAGTGCACCAAGCCTGGCACCAACACCTCGTGGAAGTTACCAACAATTAGTGCCGAATTGCGGTTGTTGCGTGCGCGCGTGCGCGTGTGCAATTGTGCGTGTGAGCGGTGTCAAGATCGGCCCATGTGAAGGAAGCTCGTGGAGGACGCTGCTACGGGTCATCTGGAGGCAGTCTCCCTCCAACAACAGCGGAGGGCGGAGAAGCGACGCTCACAACAATGGGCAGAGCGCCTGGTGGATAAAACGTAGCAATTTGGCACAATGGAGAGCACAGGTCATCCCAGGCAGTAAACCAATACCATCTGGGTCTGTCCCGTCACTTCCTGTGAGTGAGCCTTCGACACTTTGACGTGAGCTCGAAGTGCACCTAGACTGGCACAAGCGTGGTGGTGACGTCACTTACACTTCGTGACAAACGGCAGTTGTCAGGAGTATTGAGTGACAATGCGTGAGAGAGTGAGTGAATGAGTGAGACTGTGTGAGACTGTGTGAGAGTGAGACTGTGAGAGAGTGAGAGAGTGAGTCTGTGTGAGAGTGAGTGAGTGAGTCAGTGTGAGAGTGAGTGAGTGAGACTGTGTGAGAGTGAGTGAGTGAGACTGTGTGAGAGTGAGTGAGTGAGTCTGTGTGAGAGTGAGTGAGTCTGTGTGAGAGTGAGTGAGTGAGACTGTGTGAGAGTGAGTGAGTGAGTCTGTGTGAGAGTGAGTGAGTCTGTGTGAGAGTGAGTGAGTGAATCTGTGTTAGAGTGAGTGAGTCTGTGTGAGAGTGAGTGAGTGAGTCTGTGTAAGAGTGAGAGAGTGAGTCTGTGTGAGAGTGAGTGAGTGAGTCTGTGTGAGAGTGAGTGAGTGAGTCTGTGTGAGGGTGAGTGAGTGAGAGTGAGTGAGAGTGAGTGAGTCTGTGTGAGAGTGAGTGAGTGAGTCTGAGTGAGAGTGAGTGAGTGAGCCTGTGTGAGAGTGAGTGAGTGAGTCTGTGTGAGGGTGAGTGAGTGAGTCTGTGTGAGAGTGAGTGAGTGAGACTGTGTGAGTGAGAGTGAGTGAGTGAGTCTGTGTGAGAGTGAGTGAGTGAGACTGTGTGAGTGAGAGTGAGTGAGTGAGTCTGCGTGAGAGTGAGTGAGTCTGTGTGAGAGTGAGTGAGTATGTGTGAGAGTGAGTGAGTGAGTCTGTGTGAGAGTGAGTGAGTCTGAGTGAGAGTGAGTGAGTCTGTGTGAGAGTGAGTGAGTGAGTTTGTGTGAGAGTGAATGAGTGAGAGTGAGAGTGAGTTAGAGTGAGTGAGTGAGTCTGTGTGAGAGTGAGTGAGAGTGAGTGAGTGAGTCTGAGTGAGTGAATCTGTTTGAGAGTGAGTGAGAGTGAGTGAATCTGTGTGAGAGTGAGTGAGTGAGTCTGTGTGAGTGTGAGTGAGTCTGTGTGAGAGTGAGTGAGTGAGTCTGTGTGAGAGTGAGTGAGTCTGTGTGAGAGTGAGTGAGTGAGTCTGTGTGAGAGTGAGTGAGTGAGTCTGTGTGAGAGTGAGTGAGTCTGCGTGAGAGTGAGTGAGTGAGAGTGAGTGAGTGAGTGAGTCTGTGTGAGAGTGAGTGAGTGAGGGAGTGAGTGAATCTGTGTGTGAGTGAGTGAGTCTGTGTGAGAGTGAGTGAGTGAGTCTGTGTGACAGTGAGTGAGTCTGTGTGAGAGTGAGTGAGTGAGAGTGAGTGAGAGTAAGTGAGTGAGAGTGAGAGTGAGTGAGTGAGTCTGTGTGAGGGTGAGTGAGTGAGAGTGAGTGAGTGAGTCTGAGTGAGAGTGAGTGAGTGAGTCTGTGTGAGAGAGAGTGAGTGAGTCTGTGTGAGGGTGAGTGAGTGAGTCTGTGTGAGAGTGAGTGAGTCTGTGTGAGAGTGAGTGAGTGAGACTGTGTGAGAGTGAGTGAGTGAGAGTGAGTGAGTGAGTCTGTGTGAGAGTGAGTGAGAGTTAGTGAGTAAGTGAGAGTGAGTGAGAGTGAGTGAGTGAGTCTGCGTGAGAGTGAGTGAGTGAGTCTGTGTGAGGGTGAGTGAGTGAGAGTGAGTGAGAGTGAGAGAGTGAGACTGTGTGAGAGTGAGTGAGCGAGACTGGATGAGAGTGAGTGAGTGAGTCTGTGTGAGAGTGAGTGAGTGAGACTGTGTGAGAGTGAGTGAGTCAGTCTGTGTGAGAGTGAGTGAGTGAGAGTGAGTGAGAGTGAGTGAGTGAGACTGTGTGAGAGTGAGTGAGTCAGTCTGTGTGAGAGTGAGTGAGACTGTGTGAGGGTGAGTGAGTGAGTTTGTGTGAGAGGGAGTGAGTGAGTCTGTGTGAGAGTGAGTGAGTGAGTGAGAGTGAGTGAGAGTTGGTGAGTGAGACTGTGTGAGAGTGAGTGAGTGAGTCTGTGTAAGAGTGAGTGAGTGAGTCTGTGTGAGAGTGAGTGAGACTGTGTGAGAGTGAATGAGTGAGTCTGTGTGAGAGTAAGTGAGACTGCGTGAGAGTGAGTGAGTGAGACTGTGTGAGTAAGTGAGAGTGAGTGAGTCTGTGTGAGAGTGAGTGAGTGAGTCTGAGTGAGAGTGAGTGAGTCTGTGTGAGAGTGAGTGAGTCAGTCTGTGTGAGAGTGAGTGAGTCTGTGTGAGAGTGAGTGAGTGAGTCTGTGTGAGAGTGAGTGAGTCTGTGTGAGAGTGAGTGAGTGAGTCTGTGTGAGAGTGAGTGAGTGAGTCTGTGTGAGAGTGAGTGAGTCTGCGTGAGAGTGAGTGAGAGTGAGTGAGTGAGTCTGTGTGAAAGTGAGTGAGTGAGGGAGTGAGTGAATCTGTGTGTGAGTGAGTGAATCTGTGTGAGAGTGAGTGAGTGAGTCTGTGTGACAGTGAGTGAGTCTGTGTGAGAGTGAGTGAGTGAGAGTGAGTGAGAGTAAGTGAGTGAGAGTGAGAGTGAGTGAGTGAGTCTGTGTGAGGGTGAGTGAGTGAGAGTGAGTGAGTGAGTCTGAGTGAGAGTGAGTGAGTGAGTCTGTGTGAGAGAGAGTGAGTGAATCTGTGTGAGAGTGAGTGAGTGAGTCTGTGTGAGAGTGAGTGAGTCTGTGTGAGAGTGAGTGAGTGAGACTGTGTGAGAGTGAGTGAGTGAGAGTGAGTGAGTGAGTCTGTGTGAGAGTGAGTGAGAGTTAGTGAGTAAGTGAGAGTGAGTGAGAGTGAGTGAGTGAGTCTGCGTGAGAGTGAGTGAGTGAGTCTGTGTGAGGGTGAGTGAGTGAGAGTGAGTGAGAGTGAGAGAGTGAGACTGTGTGAGAGTGAGTGAGCGAGACTGCATGAGAGTGAGTGAGTGAGTCTGTGTGAGAGTGAGTGAGTGAGACTGTGTGAGAGTGAGTGAGTGAGTCTGTGTGAGAGGTAGTGAGTGAGTCTGTGTGAGAGTGAGTGAGACTGTGTGAGAGTGAGTGAGTCAGTCTGTGTGAGAGTGAGTGAGACTGTGTGAGGGTGAGTGAGTGAGTTTGTGTGAGAGGGAGTGAGTGAGTCTGTGTGAGAGTGAGTGAGTGAGTCTGTGTGAGAGAGAGTGAGTGAATCTGTGTGAGAGTGAGTGAGTGAGTCTGTGTGAGAGTGAGTGAGTCTGTGTGAGAGTGAGTGAGTGAGACTGTGTGAGAGTGAGTGAGTGAGAGTGAGTGAGTGAGTCTGTGTGAGAGTGAGTGAGAGTTAGTGAGTAAGTGAGAGTGAGTGAGAGTGAGTGAGTGAGTCTGCGTGAGAGTGAGTGAGTGAATCTGTGTGAGGGTGAGTGAGTGAGAGTGAGTGAGAGTGAGAGAGTGAGACTGTGTGAGAGTGAGTGAGCGAGACTGCATGAGAGTGAGTGAGTGAGTCTGTGTGAGAGTGAGTGAGTGAGACTGTGTGAGAGTGAGTGAGTGAGTCTGTGTGAGAGGGAGTGAGTGAGTCTGTGTGAGAGTGAGTGAGACTGTGTGAGAGTGAGTGAGTCAGTCTGTGTGAGAGTGAGTGAGACTGTGTGAGGGTGAGTGAGTGAGTTTGTGTGAGAGGGAGTGAGTGAGTCTGTGTGAGAGTGAGTGAGTGAGTGAGAGTGAGTGAGTCTGTGTGAGAGTGAGTGAGTGAGACTGTGTGAGAGTGAGTGAGTGAGAGTGAGTGAGTGAGTCTGTGTGAGAGTGAGTGAGAGTTAGTGAGTAAGTGAGAGTGAGTGAGAGTGAGTGAGTGAGTCTGCGTGAGAGTGAGTGAGTGAGTCTGTGTGAGGGTGAGTGAGTGAGAGTGAGTGAGAGTGAGAGAGTGAGACTGTGTGAGAGTGAGTGAGCGAGACTGCATGAGAGTGAGTGAGTGAGTCTGTGTGAGAGTGAGTGAGTGAGACTGTGTGAGAGTGAGTGAGTGAGTCTGTGTGAGAGGGAGTGAGTGAGTCTGTGTGAGAGTGAGTGAGACTGTGTGAGAGTGAGTGAGTCAGTCTGTGTGAGAGTGAGTGAGTGAGAGTGAGTGAGTGAGTGAGACTGTGTGAGAGTGAGTGAGTCAGTCTGTGTGAGAGTGAGTGAGACTGTGTGAGGGTGAGTGAATGAGTTTGTGTGAGAGGGAGTGAGTGAGTCTGTGTGAGAGTGAGTGAGTGAGTGAGAGTGAGTGAGTGAGTGAGAGTGAGTGAGTGAGTCTGTGTGATGGTGAGTGAGTGAGAGTGAATGAGTGAGTCTGAGTGAGAGTGAGTGAGAGTAAGTGAGTGAGAGTGAGTGAGTGAGTCTGTGTGAGAGTGAGTGAGTCTGAGTGAGAGTGAGTGAGTCTGTGTGAGAGTGAGTGAGTGAGTTTGTGTGAGAGTGAATGAGTGAGAGTGAGAGTGAGTTAGAGTGAGTGAGTGAGTCTGTGTGAGAGTGAGTGAGAGTGAGTGAGTGAGTCTGAGTGAGTGAATCTGTTTGAGAGTGAGTGAGAGTGAGTGAATCTGTGTGAGAGTGAGTGAGTGAGTCTGTGTGAGTGTGAGTGAGTCTGTGTGAGAGTGAGTGAGTGAGTCTGTGTGAGAGTGAGTGAGTCTGTGTGAGAGTGAGTGAGTGAGTCTGTGTGAGAGTGAGTGAGTGAGTCTGTGTGAGAGTGAGTGAGTCTGCGTGAGAGTGAGTGAGTGAGAGTGAGTGAGTGAGTGAGTCTGTGTGAGAGTGAGTGAGTGAGGGAGTGAGTGAATCTGTGTGTGAGTGAGTGAGTCTGTGTGAGAGTGAGTGAGTGAGTCTGTGTGACAGTGAGTGAGTCTGTGTGAGAGTGAGTGAGTGAGAGTGAGTGAGAGTAAGTGAGTGAGAGTGAGAGTGAGTGAGTGAGTCTGTGTGAGGGTGAGTGAGTGAGAGTGAGTGAGTGAGTCTGAGTGAGAGTGAGTGAGTGAGTCTGTGTGAGAGAGAGTGAGTGAATCTGTGTGAGAGTGAGTGAGTGAGTCTGTGTGAGAGTGAGTGAGTCTGTGTGAGAGTGAGTGAGTGAGACTGTGTGAGAGTGAGTGAGTGAGAGTGAGTGAGTGAGTCTGTGTGAGAGTGAGTGAGAGTTAGTGAGTAAGTGAGAGTGAGTGAGAGTGAGTGAGTGAGTCTGCGTGAGAGTGAGTGAGTGAGTCTGTGTGAGGGTGAGTGAGTGAGAGTGAGTGAGAGAGTGAGACTGTGTGAGAGTGAGTGAGCGAGACTGCATGAGAGTGAGTGAGTGAGTCTGTGTGAGAGAGAGTGAGTGAGACTGTGTGAGAGTGAGTGAGTGAGTCTGTGTGAGAGGGAGTGAGTGAGTCTGTGTGAGAGTGAGTGAGACTGTGTGAGAGTAAGTGAGTCAGTCTGTGTGAGAGTGAGTGAGTGAGTGAGAGTGAGTGAGAGTGAGTGAGTGAGACTGTGTGAGAGTGAGTGAGTCAGTCTGTGTGAGAGTGAGTGAGACTGTGTGAGGGTGAGTGAGTGAGTTTGTGTGAGAGGGAGTGAGTGAGTCTGTGTGAGAGTGAGTGAGTGAGTGAGAGTGAGTGAGAGTTAGTGAGTGAGACTGTGTGAGAGTGAGTGAGTGAGTCTGTGTAAGAGTGAGTGAGTCTGTGTGAGAGTGAGTGAGTGAGACTGTGTGAGAGTGAATGAGTGAGTCTGTGTGAGAGTAAGTGAGACTGCGTGAGAGTGAGTGAGTGAGACTGAGTGAGAGTGAGTGAGTGAGTCTGTGTGAGAGTGAGTGAGTGAGTCTGAGTGAGAGTGAGTGAGTGAGTCTGTGTGAGAGTGAGTGAGTGAGTCTGTGTGAAAGTGCCTGAATCTGTGTGAGAGTGCGTGAGAGTGAGTGAGTGAGTCTGTGTGAGAGTGAGTGAGTCTGTGTGAGTAAGTGAGAGTGAGTGAGTGAGAGTGCGTGAGAGTGAGTGAGTGAGACTGCGTGAGAGTGAGTCTGTGTGAGAGTGAGTGAGACTGCGTGAGAGTGAGTGAGTGAGTCTGTGTGAGAGTGAGTGAGTGAGAGTGAGTGAGTGAGTCTGTGTGAGGGTGAGTGAGACTGTGTGAGCGTGAGTGAGTGAGTCTGTGCGAGAGTGAGTGAGACTGTGTGAGCGTGAGTGAGTGAGTCTGCGTGAGACCGTTAAAGGGAGGAGGTGGGCGGGGGGGGGTCCCGGACCCTTGCAGCCTGCCACTGAACTCCCTGGGCTCGGAGGCCGTGAGTCAGAGATCGGAAAAAGGCGGCGAAACGTGCTCAGAGCACAAACCACGATCCTCAAATCCCCCCCCACCCCTCCCGCGATCCTCCTCCTATCCCCCTTGTCCAGCGGCATTGCTGCCCAGTGGATCGTAGTAACGCAGTAGTTTTCGATTTAAAGCTTTCGTGACTGCAGGGATTCATCTTCTTGGTTCTTTCGGTAAAGTCACGTAGAAGGGAAATAATGAAATAATAAAAATAACATTGTATTTGATAATATTTTATTTTTATTATTTTATTACTTCCCTTCTACGTGACTTTACCGAAAGAACCAATAAGAGGAAAAACGTAGTCGTTGATGGTAACTGAGTTGATGATGGTAACGTAGTAGTTGATGGTAACTGAGTGGATGATGGTAACGCGGCAGTTGATGGTAACTGAATTGATGATGGTAACTCAGCAGCTGATGGTAACTGAGTTGATGATGGTAACTGAGTTGATGATGGTAACGTGGCAGTTGATGGTAATTGAGTTGATGATGGTAACGAGGTAGTTGATGGTAACTGAGTGGATGATGGTAACTCAGCAGTTGATGGTAACTGAGTTGATAATGGTAACGAGGATAGTTGATGGTAATTGAGTTAATGATGGTGACGTGGTAGTTGATGGTAACTGAGTTGATGATGGTAACGTAGTAGTTGATGGTAATTGAGTTAATGATGGTAACGCAGTAGTTGATGGTAATTGAGTTGATGATGGTAACGCAGTAGTTGATGGTAACTGAGTTGATGATGGTAACTCAGTAGTTGATGGTAACTGAGTTGATGATGGTAACGAGGTAGTTGATGGTAATTGAGTTGATGATGGTAACGTTGATGGTAATTGAGTTGATGATGGTGACGCGGTAGTTGATGGTAACTGAGTGGATCATAGTAAAGTAGTAGTTGATGGTAACTGTGTTGATGATGGTAATTCGGCAGTTGATGGTAACTGAGTTGATGATGGTAACTCAGTAGTTGATGGTAATTGAGTGGATCATAGTAAAGTAGTAGTTGATGGTAATTCAGCAGTGGAAGTGAGCTGTGGCTCCTCCACTGGTTCGCCCCCCGCTCTCCGCCCACGTAGTGATCCCACGCGCCCCGCGCCCTGACGCCGTTTGAAGCCCGCCCGGAGACGCGCCTCGCGTGGTTCTGCCTCCGTGCCCCCCCTCCTCCTCCTCCGACTCCTCGCCGACCGACTCCACCCCAATGACCCCCCCCCCCCTCCACAACCCCTGCCACTCGTTCGTTTCTCCCTCCACGAGCTCGCTGTTGCGCGCCTCTTCTCGAGCCACTTCCAGCCCCGCGCGTCCCGTCCCCGTCGTCTCAGCCTCTCCCGTCTCCAAGCCGCCGCTCGTCGGTGCCCGGCCACACGGAGGCGTCTCCCACCGCGGCCCTTTCTTCTCCACGCGCCCTCCGCGTCTCTTCGACGACACGTGCCCGTCACGTCCAGCTTCCCGATACAGTCGGCTGTGCGTTCGTGCTGACATAAGACGAATACAAATGTATGGATACCGCCCCCCCCCCCCCCCTGTTAGCGAGCGGCATGTGCTGTTAGAGGTCAACTGTTCAGGCTGTTAGAGGTCAACTGTTCAGGCCGTGACGGCGCATTAAAGGGGGGTGGGGGGGATTCCAGGAAAGCGCCAAGCCCGACCAGGTACCCTGAGTCGAACTCGGCCGCGTCAGTCGCCAGGACAGGAGATGTGTCCACTTGACGCTGATGTTGGCCGTGGCCAAGAATCGAAAATTGGTTCAGGAACCACGCTGAACATTCACGTACACACACGCGCGCACACATATACAAGCACACGCTCGCACACGTAAACGGTGCCCACACATCTACACACGAACATTCATTTACACGCGCACGCGCACACACGCTATCCCCTGTATAACCTCAACAGACTGTAAGGGCAAGTGCTGTTAGCGAGCACCTATGAAGGCCGGCACGGCACACGAGGGGGTGGGTGGCCAGCACCACGCCATGTCGCCTTTGTCTCCCTAGTGGCGATGTTTACATTTGGGGCTGAGTCTACCTAGGGGAGGCCCAGGACCAGTTCAGGTAATCTTCACTGGTGTTGGCCATGAGCGAGAATCGAACTCGCGTCCCCAGGTTCGTAGCGCAGCGCGTTAACCGCTACACACACAAACAAAGCTAAAGATCCCCCGTATAACCTCAACAGGCTGTTGGGCAGGTGCTGTTAGCGAGCACCTATAAAGGACGGCACGACACATGAGGGGTAGGTGGCCAGCACCACGCTGCGGAGTGGAGGACGAGGAGGAGGGTGAGACGTGTTCACGCTGGGCTCCTGCCTGGCCTGACCTCCACAACTTTATTTTTCTTCACCTTTTTTCTTGGGATTTCTTTTCACCAACCAGTAAGTGCCTTGCTTTATACAAATTTGTGATGATTGTTTATTTAGACTTATTTTTTCTTTCTTTCTTTGTTTTTTTCTGTTTTCACTGTTGAGGGCGCAGCTGCGCTCTCTGCAGTGTATAGGTGTCTTTGATATCCGCACAATCCCCCACTTTAATTAGATAGTTGATTTCATAATTACGCTTTCTTTATTTTTACTTCGATTTTGAGTTATTTTTGAGTTTTTTTCGTAATTTTTATTCGCCATTTTGTCTGGTGTGGTTCCACGTGAACACACGCGTGTTAGTGTAATGCGGTTGTAAACGGCCCTTCTGAGGTGCCGTCAGGGGGGGAGGAGTTAGGTCACGTGGGGGGAGAGGGGTTGAGTATAGAAGGAGGGGAACCGGAAGAGCAGGGAGAGTGACTGGGAGCCAGGAACAGAGGAAGGCCACGTAGGGCGAAGCGGGGTGTGGCGAGATCGCCACGAACACGGGGGAAGCGAGGATCGGCACCGTTGGCCAGCGGTGACCGACCCGAAGCAGCAAGGAGGCTGCAGTCAGCAGCGGGGCTGCACAGAGAGAGTGGGCAGCGGGTCTGCATACAGTGACAGCCAGAGGGTCTGCACATAGGGGTAGCAGCGAGTCTGCAGGGAGGAGGTTACAGTAGATGAAGCAGAGAGTCAGAGGGGTGAGGAAGCTATAATAGCAGTGAATAGCCGGGGGCTACAAATACAGGAGTTATAACAGAGTGCCGTGTGGGTAAAGACGTGAACCCGAATAAAGACACGAAGACAGAAAGAAGTGTTCGAGTCCTTTTATTACACTGGAGTCAGAAGTGAAACGGCATGGCGAAACAACTGAGGAAGAAGAATATCCCATCTCCGGCGTCGGCTTCATCATCGGACGACGACGATCTTCCTCCTGAGGTCGGCTTCACTTCGGCGGAGGGAGAGATCCGTGAGGGCCCGGGTGTGGAGGAGGTTGCCGCTGCGCCCGACCCATCTGCGTTGAAGGACGAAGATTTAAGATGGACCCGGATGGCGGAGCAACTGGCGACCCTAAAAACCGTCATCACGGAGTTGTGTGACCTTGTCACGCCAAGGGCGGCGTTGGAAGGTGATGGTGGTGATCGGCAGGAGCCCGGGTCGTCTTCGATGGCGCCGCCATCGACCACGCGGCGTGAAGACGCCATCTTGGGCGTGGCGCACCACGGAAGGCGGGAAGCCGCCATCTTGGGGCCGCCACGAAGATCGTCCGCCATCTTGGCGACACCGCGTTGCGACGCCTTGCTGAACTTGCCGCCGGAAGAGTCGGTGACGGACGGAAGCAGGCCAAGGAGCCGCAGTCGTCACCTTACAACTGTTAAGGAGTTCTCCATCGGGGGCGATTGGAGTGCGTTCGCTTGTCGATTTTTGGCGGCGGTACGAACGGCAAGGTGGACGGACGCCGAGGCGCTGGAGGTGCTTCCGACTCTCCTTGACGATGAGTCTGTTCGTTTTTTTCGCTCTATAAAAGCTGCGAAGAAGAAAACATTGCGTGGAGTGTTCGACGAAATGGCGGACGCGTACGAGCCACCGGATGACGCCCATCGCCGCTTCGTGCAGCGGCAACGCGCACCGGAGGAGTCGCCTGTAGCGTACAGGGGCGCCGTGCTGGAACTCGCGATGGCCGCTTACCCGGAGACGGAGCCTGACCTGCTGGAACCTCTCATCTTGGGGAAGATGTTAGAGTTATCCCGGGATCTGGGCATTCCTATGCCGGCGTGCGGTCACGAGAAACTCACGTCCCGGACCGCGGCCAAGTGTTTGGACGCCCAGTTCAATCTCCGCCGCTGGAAACAAGTCACGGCGTGGACGGGCGGTCCTGTCGTCGATGGGGGGGCCGTAGGGTGGGACCCTACAAAGGCCGTGTACGTGCCGGATGCGACCGGCCCAAAGGAGCTGTCGGCCGCCTCCACTCCGTGGCCGGCTCGAAGCGAGCCGGGGCCGCGGGCTCCGCCGCCGGCGCGGCCACGTCGGGACGGGGTGCCTGCTGCGCGCCGACCCGACGTCGACTGTTTCCGCTGCGGCCGTCGGGGCCATTATGCCAGGGACTGCTGGGCCCGGGTTCCGGGGCCGCCCCAGCAGGAGGCCTCGATCGCGGACGTCCCAAAGAAAGACCCTCCGGCACAGGCAAGTCGGTGCGCACCAGACACCCGGCAAGGCCTGACACCTCACTCATCGCCGTTGTTGTGCGACGCGGATGTTCTAAAATATGGGAGGCCAGTATCTGCGCCTTGTCGCTCGATAACGCAGTGGCGTAAGTTGGCTCGGCGGGTTGTCGCGGCCGCTACAGGTTCGTCCACTGTACCGGGGTCGATCCAAGGGGTGGACGTGCGTATTTTGGTGGATTCCGGGGCGTCCGCGACCATTATTTCGGATGTCATATTCCATCTTTTGAACATCCCACCGGGGGCCGTGAGGCCGGCTTACGCTTCCTGCATCGCTGCGAACGGGGGTAGTATGGGCATCGTGGGACAGGTGGACGCTAATATTTCTATCGGGGGGGTCTCGGCCTCGGGCGTTGTGTTAATTTCGAGGTCCCTGGCGGTTCCTTGCTTGTTGGGCACGGATTTTTTGGCTAAGATGCCCATTTTAATTAGAATCAATGAAAATTGCATTGAACTGCCAGGGGGCCGCAAATTGGCGTTTTTACAGTCCACCTGGGGGCGACCGGCTCCGGTTGCCCAGGTGCAGGCGTTATCGGAAGTTTCAGTTGATATTCCACCTGGCTCGCAGATGCTCATTCCCCTACGATACCGGAAGCCGGTTCCGGGTCGGCAGAGTGCTTGTGGAATTTTGCTGTCGCCGTCCGCCGCTGTTACGGGCGGATTGGCACTGGTGGGGGCGCAAACCATTGTCCGTCCGGATCAGCGCCCGTTTTTGCAGGTGTTAAATGCGACTTCTGAAAGCGTGTGTGTGCCGGCTGGTACCGTTGTGGCACACGCCACTACGGCGTTTACGGCTCAGAGTGATATTCCGGACGGGGGGCTGGTGGGTGGTGTTTCACACGACGGAGGGGTGGACGATCGTTGGATCGCCGAATTATGTGCGGAAAATTCGGCCCTTTCCGCTGAGCAGCGTTGTGCGATTCATAAATTATTAGCGAGCTATTCCGATGTGTTTAGCTCGGACGATTTGGACTTGGGACGCACCTCGCTGCTCTCTCATCACATCGAAACGGGGGACGCGGCCCCTATCCGCTTGAACTCGCGTCGGATGAGTCCGGCTGAGCGTGAGCACGTTCGAGGGGCAGTGGAAGACATGTTGAAAGCGGATATTATATCTCCGTCTAATAGCCCGTGGGGTGCGCCTGTCGTGTTGGTTAAAAAGAAAGATGGTAAATTACGATTTTGTGTGGATTTTCGGAAGTTAAATAAAGTGTCGGTGGCAGATGCGTATCCCCTGCCGCGTATGGACGATTCTCTCGACGCCTTGTCAGGGGCTAAGTTTTTTTCAACGCTAGATCTCTCTTCGGGCTTCTGGCAGCTTCCCCTTGACGAGCCCTCGCGGGAAAAGACAGCGTTCCGTACGCCGCAGGGGTTGTTCCAATTTAACTGTCTGCCGATGGGGTTGAATGCAGCCCCTGCCACCTTTCAGAGATTGATGGAGTTGGTATTGACGGGGTTGCAGTGGGAGACATGTCTCATTTATTTAGATGATATTATTGTCTTCAGCCGCACATTTGATGAGCATTTATTGCGGTTGGAGGCCGTTTTTGCCAGAATGCGTTCTGCTAATTTGAAATTCAAGCCTAAGAAATGTCATCTACTGCAACGTTCCGTTCGATACTTGGGACATATTGTTAGTGCGGACGGGGTGGCCACGGATCCAGAGAAAACTGCGTGTGTCCGGGATTGGGCAACCCCCGCCACGGTGGGTGATGTGCGTCGGTTTTTGGGGTTCGCCTCATATTACCGGAGGTTTGTTCCGAATTTCGCTACTATCGCCAGGCCTTTGCATCTCCTTACTGGGAAGGGGCACAAATTTGTGTGGGGACCGCCGGAGGAGGCGGCGTTTCGGAGCCTGCGCGACCTACTGGCTACTGCGCCGACAGTTGGATTATCCGGATTTTGAACATCCCTTCATTCTGGATACTGATGCGAGTGACACCGGGATTGGGGCGGTGTTGTCCCAGTCAAAAGGTGGTGTTGAGCGTGTGGTGGCGTACGGGAGTCGGGTTTTGTCTCCCGCGGAAACTCGTTACTGCGTCACTCGCAGGGAACTTTTGGCTATTGTGTATTTTCTCCGCCAATTTCGACCGTATCTGTACGGTCGGTCGTTTATTGTCCGAACGGACCATGCGGCCTTGCAGTACGCTCTTAAGATGGACCAGCCATCCGGACAATTGGCGAGATGGCTGGACACGTTGCAAGAATTCTCCTTCCAAATTCACCATCGGAAGGGTGTGCGTCACGCTAACGCGGACGCACTGTCCAGGTTGCCGCAACAATCCCCTTGTGCGTGTGCGTCGGGGACGCATAGGTGTGGACCGGCTCAGCCCCCCCCTCAGCCTGTCGCGCGGGCAGTGGATGTTCTCGAACCTCCGCTTACACCGGGACCGGTTGAAGGGGGACCGGCTGACGGGATTTTGCGTCTTCCAAGGTCTGTGTGGATTCGGGAGCAAATGTTGGACGATTCTTTGGTGTCGTTACGGAAACGAACGGAGAAGGCGGGTAAGGAAGTCGGTGCGGGTGGTAATTCGGAAACTGCTCTCCGAGATGGGTTACTGATGTGGAGGGAAGGGATACAGGAACACTGGCGTCTCGTTGTGCCTGCGTCATTGCGCTATGAGTTGATTAGATCTTTGCACTGTGACACACTTTTACACCTGGGGGTGCAGAAAACCCTATTGACGCTGCAACGAGACTATTATTGGCACGGCATGACGACGGATGTCGTCGGTCACGTTCGCGCGTGTCCCGATTGTGCCCGCCGTAAGCCGCCTAAACATCCATATGTTCCGCCGATACAATCGATTAAAGTATCTCGGGTTAATGAGTTGGTGGCGTTAGATATTTTGGACCCTTTCCGCCATCAGCTAAAGGAAATAAGTATTTACTGGTGGGGGTGGAGTACCTCTCTCGCTGGCCGATGGCCTGGCCCTTGCCTGACCAGTCAGCGGCGTCTATCACGGACGCCTTTCTATTTGGGTATGTAATGGACAAAGGGGCTCCGGAGAGGCTCCTTACGGATCAGGGACGTAACTTTTCGTCTAAATTGTTGGGGGAGGTGTGTGCGGCTCTTGGAACTAAAAAGATACGGACGTCCCCCTACCACCCGCAAACGGATGGTATGGTGGAACGGTTGAATCGGACTCTGTCCGCCATGCTGTGCCATACAGTCGGGGAAAACCAATCTGATTGGGATTTGCATATCCCTGGGGTGCTTTCGGCGTATCGCATGACGCCGCACGCGGCTACTGGATACTCGCCGTTTTTCCTTGTGTACGGCCGTGAGAACGTGCCGCCGATTCATGACCAGTTGGGAACCGGTGCGAGGGGGCCTGTTAAGCCTCTTCCTGAGTATATTAAGGACAACGTTCGGCGTGTCGCTGAGGCGAGGGAAAATGCCCGCGTGGCTACTGCCAAGGCTCAGGCCAGGAATGAGCGGTGTGCCCGACGTTCAAAGGGGGAGTGTCCCTGGAAAAAGGGGGACCTGGCCTGGCTTCATTGCCCACAGGTGCGGCCAGGTACATCTCCTAAATTACATCGACCTTGGCAGGGTCCGGTCCGCCTCATTGAGGTTCCCAACCCACAGTCGGCGCGTGTTCAGGTTGGTGCACGGCGTTGGTTCGTGCACACGTCCCGGTTGAAGCCATACATTGCCCCACGGCCGGATGCGTCATCTCCCCAAGTTGCCTTGCCGGGGTCTGTTGCTGCCGACTCGCCCTTGCCTGTGTCTGCTGACCTTGCGAGAGCGCCTGTCGTACCCTTCACAGACAAGCCGGCCGTGACAGCGCAGGGAGGAGGACCTTCCGCTTGTGGGACGCCGACCGGAGCCGCAGAACCCACGGGACCTGCAGCTCTTCCTATCCCTCCGCGGACGCGAGTACGGGATGTTTCTGGACGCGAGCGGGACAGTGGCGGGCCTCCAATGGCGACGGAAGAACTTGCGCCCGTCGCCCCTAAAACCCTTCCACGTTCCCGCTCGGCGGGTGGGCCGCCGACCGTCCGGGACGGCCCGGCTACCCGTACTCGCTCGAAATCCCTCACGTTTCGTTAGATTGTGTTGTGTTGTGTTATTGTTATAATGTTCTTCAATGCTTCGTGTCTTTTTGCGTGTTGGCCCTTTACACCCGCATTGCTTTTCAGGTTGCAATTCAGCCGAGGTCGGCTGGATTTTCTTTAGGGGGGAGGGTGATGTAATGCGGTTGTAAACGGCCCTTCTGAGGTGCCGTCAGGGGGGGAGGAGTTAGGTCACGTGGGGGGAGAGGGGTTGAGTATAGAAGGAGGGGAACCGGAAGAGCAGGGAGAGTGACTGGGAGCCAGGAACAGAGGAAGGCCACGTAGGGCGAAGCGGGGTGTGGCGAGATCGCCACGAACACGGGGGAAGCGAGGATCGGCACCGTTGGCCAGCGGTGACCGACCCGAAGCAGCAAGGAGGCTGCAGTCAGCAGCGGGGCTGCACAGAGAGAGTGGGCAGCGGGTCTGCATACAGTGACAGCCAGAGGGTCTGCACATAGGGGTAGCAGCGAGTCTGCAGGGAGGAGGTTACAGTAGATGAAGCAGAGAGTCAGAGGGGTGAGGAAGCTATAATAGCAGTGAATAGCCGGGGGCTACAAATACAGGAGTTATAACAGAGGGCCGTGTGGGTAAAGACGTGAACCTGAATAAAGACACGAAGACAGAAAGAAGTGTTCGAGTCCTTTTATTACATTAGCACTGTACCACACGAGTTGGTAAGAGTACAGTGCATCCCCTTTAGACCCCCTTTGTTTGTGCTGTGAGCGTGTTTACGTTATTATCTTTTGTTGGTGTGCTTCTTTTTCGACATTTTTATCTTTTCTTCTCTTGTAAAATACTGAGGACTGTAAAATGTTTTACCTTCTCTCCAGGGGAGCTTTGCGTGAATATCAGTAATAGTGTAGTGAATCCCTCGCAGACACTAACAGTAGGAGGCACTATATTTATTACAGCCTTCACAGGTACAAGAGGTAACGATGCTAGGGTCAGGACAGCTAACAGGCTGCCTGACCAACAACGCCGACGAGTTGTTGGTTATTTCGGTAAAGGTCACGTGACTTCACCGAAAGAACCAAGGATATGAATCCCTGCAGTCACGAAAGCTTCAGATAAAAAATGCCGACGAGGTGAAGACAGTGACGAGGACTGCAGCAGCACTACGGTTACACTCCAAAACAACAGCCCCGAACCCTCGGGGCCTTCCCTTTATACCCCCAGCGTGGCCACGCCCCCTTCGGCCATGCCCCCCTTCGCCCGCAGCAGCAGCAGCTGGCGCCTCCATGCGAGGCTGGAATCCGCTGCCCGGCTTCCACCGATGCCCCGATCGAAGTCTATATGGAAGAGCTGGGCGCCATCGTGCCTGTAGGGCTCAATAATATACGCCTCCAAGATGAGCGGAAAAGTGATTTTCTTCATGGAGTCTGAAAAGATGGCAAACGCCACCATGGAGAAGGGGCTGACTGTGAACGATTGGCACCTCACCTTGGAGCCACTGTCATCGCCATCGGTACGCGTAATCGTGTCTATCGTTCCCCCCCCCTACATTCCTGATAAGACAAGACAACCTGGCTAAGTTGGGCACACTGACCTACAACATACAGCGTGTGCCTTTGGACTGCAAAAACCCCACCTTAAGGCATGTCTTGTCTTTCAGAAGGCAGGGGGTCTACATGCTGGTGCCCAATGGGCAGCTTGAGGAGGGCTCCTTTACGGTCATAAACGGAGGAAGGGCCCGTAGGATGTTTTACTGCAGGGACGTACTAAAATGCAACCAAACAAACAGGACCCAACTGACCAAACTGCGATGGGTGACCATGACGAGGACAATGGAAGGCCGTCTATGGAGGGGCAAGCGGCATCACCCAATAAAGCACCGACAGAGGATACCACGACGACTGAGAATCCTCAAAGCTTCGGGACGGGAGCAGGGAAGCCAAGTAGAGGAGGTGGAGGAAACCCTCAGCACAGCAAGTGGAGTGAGCCCGACATCTGCTGAGCTGACTCAAGTGGCACCAATATTCTCACAGTCGGAGCTATATAACTTTTTAGATGACGTGCATGGCTCGGAAGAAAGAGTTACTGCAGCTCTGTCAAGGTGGGAAAATGTGGAGGCGATTATAGCTTCCCTACTCCATATTGAGCAGGGCTTCAAGAGACAGGGAAAGTCATCATCTGTAAAGGAAAGGAAAGGATCAGGTACTTCCTCAGCCAATTAACTACGTGGAAAGAAAACACACCTGGCAACAACTCCACTTACACATAATGCTGCGGGTAGCCGCAATTAATATGAATGGATGTAGAGGTGCACTCAAGAGACACTGTGTGCGTTCTCTCGCAAAAAAAAAAAACACAAAGCCTCAGTGCTCTTTGTGCAGGAGACGCATCTTACAACCGGCGAGGAGGATGAATGGGAAACAGAATGGAAAGGTGATTTGTTTTTCAGTCACCTTTCACATTATTCTTCAGGGGTGGAAACGTTATTTGCACCAGGGTTTACACCCACCGTAGTTAACCAAGTTGAGGTAGTACTGGAAAGAGCCCTCAACATAACAATCAAACTTGATGACATTTCTGTCCACATCATTCACATTTATGCACCCATCAATGATGCGGAAAAACTAAACAATTTCAATGCGTTTCAGAACTATCTCAAAAACATCCCAAATGACAAGTATCTGAATTTGGGAGGAGATTTCATCTGTACGCTGGATGTCCCTGATCGCACTGGCACTGAGCAGTGCAAAAGCGGTGCCATGAACACCTTGCGGCAGGTGCTCCGCACGTACAGTCTCGTAGACGTGTGGCGGACGCAACATCCAAAGCAGCAAGATTTCACCTTTATAATAGCCCGAGCTGAGAGGACACTGTCGCAGTCGAGAATAGACCGCTTTTACATCTCAAAAGACCTTGAAAATAGTGCAGTGTCATCCAGTATTCAGGCTGCACCACTGGCCGATCGTCACCTTATACTACTTCAAATGATAATACGAGGAGTCCCAAGAGGATCGGCATACTGGCATTTCAATAATGCCTTTTTGCAAGACACCACCTTCATTAATCTTTTTTGTGTCTTCTGGGTAGAGTGGCAGGGAAAAAAAGATCAGATTAATAACCTAGCACAATGGTGGGACATCGGGAAAGTACACATAAAAAAAAACTGTGTCAGTTGTATGCCTGGGGAATCACAAAATATTGACCAAGAAATGTGTGAGCTAGAGAAGAGGGTCCATAATTTAGAGCAAAGGCGGAAGATTGGGAACGATCCAGGCCTACTGCAGGAATATGCGGAGACCCTAGAATATCTAAAAGGGTTGCAAAAAGAAAAGGAAAAAGGGGCATTTATAAGCTCTCGTTTTAAAAATACCCTTGATATTGACTCTAGCTGGACACTTTTCTTCTCATTAGGGAAGCAGAATGGTAGAGGCAAGCTATGGATAATGTATTTTATGACAAGGGGGTCCTTGTTTCAAACAATAATCAAATAGCTTCAACAGTAGCACAGTACTCTATAAATCTATTTTCTCCAGAGCATATATCAACAGTGGCACAGAATGAAATCTGGAAGAACCTGCCTACTTTGGGTGAAGAAGACAGGGACCTTCTAGAAGAAGAGATCAAACAAAGTGAAGTAGATATGGCAGTGAGTGCCCTGGCCAGGAACAGATCCCCAGGGATTGTTGAGCTGATGGGGGAGTTTTATCACCATTTTGGCACTCAATACGCAAGGATTACAAAGCTGTTCTAGACGAAGCAGTGGAGACCAACGTGATGCCTCAGTCCTGGAGGAGGGCCGTGCTCACACTGATTCCAAAAAAGGGTGACCTCAGACACCTGAAAAATTGGCGTCCAGTCTCAGTGCTGAGCACAGACTATAAGATTCTCACGAAAGCTGTGTCTGCAAGGCTTAAGAGGGTGTTGGCTTGGACGAGGCATACACTGTTCCAGGGAGGACCATCTATGATGGGATTTTCCTAGTCAGAGATTCGATCACTCCGTCGGATCATTTGGACTTTCCACTTGCCTTTCTCTCCGTTGAGCAAAAAAAAGCCTTTGACAGGGTTGATCACCAGTATCTACTTGGCACTCTTAAAGTTTTTGGTTTTGGGAATTACTTTATAAGATTAATTAGGTTGCTGTACAACATGGCCCAGTGTCTAGTTAAAGTTATACTGGTAGGAACCTCCTCGTTCCACCAGCCCACGGGATTATTGTGTCCGTCCGTCCGTCGTGCATCCAAAAATGGGAGGGGTGGGGCTGGGTGGAGAGGGGAGGGTGGGGAGGGATGGGCTGGGTGGGGAGGGAGGGGCTGGGTGGGGAGAGGAGGGTGGGTAGGGGCTGGGTGGGGAGGGTGGGGAGGGGCTGGGTGGGGAGAGTGTGGAGGGGCTGGATGGGGAGGGTGGGGAGGGGCTGGGTGGGGAGGGTGGGAGGGGTGGGGCTGGGTGGGGAGGGGCTGGTCACCCCGTGGTGCCCTTATAAAACTCAACGTTTAACCTACTCACGCCGGCTTGTGCCCGCCCTCACAGTCGGCCAAATTTGCGGAATACACCACGCCGCCGTTGACCCTGGCCATTGACCGAGCAACCCAACGTTCCTACCAGCTCCCTCCGCAGGAATGTGTTTTGTGGACTAATTGCTCCTATAGATTTCAAAAGAGATATCAGGCAAGGCTGTCCTATGTCAGGACAGCGCTACACCCTCGTTGTGGAGCCTTTTCTGCATCTACTTCGACGCTGACTGACCGGATTATCTCTAAAAGAGCCCAGTATGAGAGTGACTCTCACAGCGTATGCCGATGACATTCTCCTCTTTTCAGTAAGCTTTGACGACATCGAATGGCTGCACGAGTGCCAAGAGGTTTACTCCCCACGTGCGTCCTCCTCCAGGATGAACTGGGAGAAGTGCAGTGGGCTGCTTGTGTGGGAAGTGGGACAAAGCCCAGTTCCCTGAGTTGGCCAAAACAAAGACGTGGAATAAAGAGTGTCTTCACCATCTCGGCGTGCTCCTGGGACCTGGAGAAAAACCACTGCAGAAAAATTGGGATTTCTTGGAAGAGGAGGTGAGGAAATGACTGGAGCCTTGGGGGCGCCTGTGCAAATCCCTCACGTTCAGATGAAAAACCCCGGCAGTAAACCAGTTGATTGCATCCACCTTGTGGCACCGCTTCTTTTCCCTCACTCCACCCGCATACTTGATAGCCAAACTTCAAAGAATGATAACTGCCTTCTTCTGGCTACATAGAAAGCACCGTGTGGCTGCTGGCATCTTGGCCTTGCCACTGCGGGAGGGCGGGCAAGGTCTGGTTTGTGTACGGAGCCAGCTCTCTACATTTCGTCTACAAGAGGTTTCTCTACACAGCCCCATCACCCGTGTGGTGTTCCACAGGATATTTTTTTCTAAATAACCTCGGGCGCCTTCGGTGCAGCAAGCAGCTCTTCTTTATGGACATTGCGGATATTCCACTCGCACAGATTCCCCACTTCTACACGAGTGTCCTACATACCGGGGGGTTCCTTGTCACTGCCCGACTGAATAAACCTTGGTCAGCATTAGAATTAGCTCACGAGCCGCTGTTAAGGAACCCCAACATGGCACTCCCCTCTCTTGTGGGCCCTGCCATGGAGAAACGCATGGTAGACGCACGTCTCACGAGGGTGGGTGATTTGTTGAGACCAGGCACGGAGGGGCAGTGGCTTCTCCCTACCGAGATAGCTGCAATGACCAGAATGCACTCGGTGAGACTTGCTGCAAATCTTGTGAATGAAGTGTGAAGGTCTTTCTCAACAGCAGTGGGGAGAGCGTCTGCTGTTAGTGATGGTGACGAGTCAGCTTGTGGTGGCCCAGTGCCACCAAAACTGAATGTCGTCCCAGCAAGGAAGCACTCTCAACTCTCTTTTTCACAGCAGCACTGGGGGCACAGCTCAGGGAATGACCAGGAGGGGTGATTCTCAGATGTAGACCGGAAGGAGACGTACATCCAAATGGTCAAATTCCACCATCAACAAATAGTAATGTCACGCAAAGGCTACGCTTGGAGGGAGACTATGCCCTGCAGTGATCACGTGAGGCCTCATTGGGAGCTGTTTTACTCCAATCCATCGTACAAGCGCCACGGTGGTCCAAGCTGGAGCATTGCCCATGAGACTGTGACCACGAACACATTTCTGACACTTTTCACAGAGACAAATCCAGAATGCGTATTCTGTGGTGAGCTCGAAACAGTGGCGCATCAATACGTCCACTGCAAAAGCCTATACTCACTCTATAAGCTGCTGAGAAATATCCTACTGAAATTTAATCTTCATTTCTCCCCCACGATTCTTATTTTTGGTAATAGGGGGAACAAGGGTACCAATATATTCAGGGGTTGACGAACTTCATCATGAACAATGCCACACTGGCTATCTATAGGGCCAGAAAATGTGCAATTGAAGGAAGCGGCTTATCCAGCCACTGTCGCATCTTCAAGGCCCTGGTTTCTGCCAGAATTTGGCTAGAATCTCGGTACGCTCAGTTGACGGGGTGTGTCGCATCTTTCTCGACGCGTTGGACTACCGAGGGTGCTTTGTGTAATGTGACGAATGCAGGCGATCTAGTAATGGGTTTTTGAGGGTGAAATGTTCTTGTTCGGTGTCTTTGAACACAGTGCCACACAATGGGATTGATGTTACACGGGAAAGCCGTGGGTGATATCTTTGATTATAAAAAAGGGCACAAAAAACTAAAAAACGACATGATGACCGAAGCAAAGTGCCGAAAACCGAGCATCTTTATGTTTCTTTTGATCATCAAGAATTTTTTTTAAAAAATCTAAAAAAGGAGGGAGGGAGGGGGGGAGGGAGGGGTGGGGGTGACAGATGCAAAGTTTCACAGGTTCACGCTTGAGCTCATAACGGACCCAGGCGCTCCAACCCCGCTTTGCAAATTCTAAAAAAATAAAGGGGTGGTGGTGGGGGGGGAAGTTTAATTTAATTCAACTTCAATTGGTCTCGGTAAGCGGTAAGGGCTTCCCCAAGGTCCACTCAGCCTAAAGTGAATGCTCGGCGCGATTGGAGGGAAGTAGAGGGGGTGGTGGGGTGCGGTGGTGGGGGGGGGGGTCATTCAGGGGGATGGGTAGAGGAGGTAAGACGCGGGGCGGCTTGGCTCGGAGCCCGGATTCCAGCCCCCTCTCATCACCCCCCCCCCTCCTAATCCCTCGGCCCCCACCCCCCCAGGGAAGCGCGTGCGGAGCCGGCGCCAGCGGCCTCGGCGCGTGGCCACGAGCAGGGCCCGAGCGGTCGACTCGTGCGTGAGCGCACCCTCCACGGGTCTCCATCACGGATGCGCTGCGCTGATCAAGCAGAGTCAGCGCTTTGGTACAACAACAACAGCAGCAACAGCAGCAACTGCAACAACAGCAACAACAACGTCGTGCTAATTCTGTTGCAAAAACATCTGTCGCCGGACATTGGGTCCCCAGGTCTTGGGGTCCAGTCCAGAAATCCAGCAGCAGCAGCAGCCGGATCACCGTGGGCTGTGGATCGTGGACGGCATCGTTTGAGGCCCATCATACTGCCGCACTGCTTAGCGAGATGTCCGCAGTGAACCGCGAGTCACGGCGAAGGCTCGATGGAATGTGTGGGCAGGCGGGTAGGTGGGTAGGTGGGCAGGCGGGTAGGTGGGTAGGTGGGTAGGTGGGTAGGCAGGTTATTGAGTGGATGAGTAAGCGTGTAACTAAGTCCTGGCTGAGTCAGTGCATAATTGATTGAGTGGTGTACGCACGTGGGTGGTGAGAGAGTGAGTGTGCATTATTGAGCGAGTGGCGTGTGCGTGACTCAGCGTTCGAGTCAGTGAGCGAGTCGGTGAGTCTCTGTATATATCGACGAAGGGGTGAGTAGGTGAGTGAGGGGTGAGTCAGCGAGTGACGCCTTCGACGCGGCTCCCCTCGGGCTCGGCTTCAAGGTGGACGCGCGCCTCCTGCGCCCTCCCTCGCCACTCGCGGCTCACGCGGTTTCGAGAATGAACCGCGAGAGTAGAAGTTGAGAGGGGAAGTTGAGGCCGTGTTTGTGTCCGTAGCGCGGTGCGTATTCCCTTTGGTCGGGGGGGGGGGTGTGGGGGGGCATTTTAATAACGCCGGACATCGGAGGGCCTCCAAACAACGGGTGGCTGTTTCGCTTCGGGTGGAAAAGGAGGCGAGACGAAGCGACGGGAATTTGCGTCGAGCTGAAACTCTTCCACTTTCACCAGGACACGTGTTGGTCGAGGTAGTCGGGGTGGGAGGAAGACGGTGGGGGGGGGGGGCGGGGGGGGCTTGTCCCTTATTATGATGATGATTGCATATCCCGTGGCTTAGCAAGAGGGGTCGAAACATTTCTACGAAGATTTATTATTTTTGAAAATCGAATTCATTCCCCTGGCATCTGTCTCTCGTGTTCCTTCCGTGTGTCCCCTCCGCCGGGCCCCCCTCTAACCTATCCTACATTCCCCGCCCTCCGCTCCCAATCGCCACCACCACCACCAATAACAGCACTGACATCATCTACAACTTGAAGATGGAAAAAAAAGTCCACTTCCGTTTTTGTCCTCCGCCTACGACGTTCATCCCTCAACTCGTTACCGCCGGCCACAGTTCGCCCCCTCCTGCATCATCCACTCCTCCTTTCTCATTCTCTCTGTTGTTGTTGTTTACGCCGTCCCCCCAGTGCAGAGTATTGTAGATAGCTATGGTATTTACACGCTGTATAAACTAACATCGAAATTATTGTTGGTGCAGAGCGCAATAAATAAATGTGACTTGGCAGTGTCGCTATAGCCTCGAGACCCAACCTGATTCCCACACCACGCGCTAGAAAACTGATGGCACCGATGTGAATTTCTCGACCTGGTCGTTAGCGGCAACTCCACAATTCACCGCTTCCCATGACTCAACATTCCGATCGCTCACGCGCGCCGGCCGCTGAGATTTTAATATTTTTTTTTGGAGGAAAACATTAATTTGCGAAAATTCTCGACGACACGGAGAGGGGGCTGCGATTATTTGGTTGTTGAGACGCACTGGGTTTGACAGCGTGGGTGGGGGAGGAATGAGGTGTCAGGGGAGGGGTAAGGGAGGGAAGTATGGAAGGAGAACGGAGGCCGGGAAGGATATGGGAGGGGAGGGAGGGAAAGGAGAGAGGGGGGGGAGAGAAGCATAGAGAGTCGGAAGGAAAGTAGATGGGAGGGAGGGAAGGAGTGTAGGAGGAAAGGAGAGGGGATGGGAGGTATCGAAGGAGAGAGGATGGAAACAAGGAAACAGAGGGTAGGAGCGGGGAGGAGAGGAATGAGGGGGGGGGGGGAGAATGGAAAAGGGAGGTATTGGTCGAAGCTGTGAGGGGAGGTGGAGTGGGAGGAGGAGGGCCGGGACTATGGAGGCAGAACCGCGCGAGGCATCTCCCGGAGCGGCCTTCAGAACGCGTCAGGGCTCGCGCTTCGAGTTTCCGCCGCGCGGGGCGCGTGGGTTCACCACGTGGCCGGAGAACGGGGGGCGAACCAGTGGAGGAGCCACAGCTCGCCTCTGTACTGCTTTACCATCAACTCCTGAAGTGCCATCATCTAGTGAATTGGCATCATCGCGTTCCAATATTCTGAATCGCACAGCACTGCCACCACTCTCTCGCTACTTTGTTACGAGATCGTGGCTCGGTAAGCACCGCTCGTCGGATCCACGTCTTCACCGCACAATCGACACCGCCTGGGCGACTCTCCCGAGGTCGGTGTCGACGATAGAGGCGCGGGACGTTTCCACGCATGCATCCACAAACCAACAACACGCGAATCCGACTCGAGAATCCGTCGCTTGTAAAATCGGGGTGACGCGTGCTTGGGGTGACACGTGGTTGTGGTGACGCGTGCTTGGGGTGACACGTGTTGGTGGGTGGTCACATGTATTCAGGGTGACACGCGTTTGGGATGACACGACAGCACAACGCGTTCTCGCATTGACGCATCGATTTACGCCACTCGATGGGGTGGCGGTGGGAGGGTGTTGGTGGGTGAGGGCTGTGGAATGCGATGTTATTATTTTTCACTCAGAGCGCTACTTCAGCGATATTTCCCAATAGCGAGTGACCCAAAGGGCGCATTCCCGATATACGAAACAGCTGTCCCACCACCGACACCACCACGACACGCACGCGCACGCGCGCGCCCTCGAGCTCCGCGCGCCCACTGACGCCGCCAACCCGCGAGCCGGGAAGCGGCCCGTGCCCTTCCCGGGGTCACCACCACCGGCACCACCACCGACTGATGGTGCCAGTGATTTGTGATCATGAGACGATGCGGCGATTGACCTTGGGGCCCCGGCCACGTTTTCTCTCCGCCGCGTCAAATGCTAGATTCCGGCCGAGACGCCCATCGCCACGAAGTGGGCGAAGCGCAACGAGTTCCACTGCTCGCCTCGCTCTCGCCAACGGGAGCCGTCGTCACGCTTTGGACACACAGTCGCGAGTGAGTCGAGCGTGAGAGGTTGCGCTTACGAGTTAAATGAGTGGGTGGACGAGTGTTGTTAATTCGTAGCTTGAGCGGATGAGTGAGCGAACGCGTGCGCGTGTTAGGTGAGTGCTAGAGTGGATGAATGAGTGCATGTGTTGGCGAGTGAATGGATGAGTGGGTGGGTATGTGCTTAATTGGTTAGCGCAATGCATTACCAACCCAGCCACCCGAGTTCGATCAATAACAGTGGCGAAGACCTAAACCGGTCCTGGGCCTTCCCGACGTTGACTCATTATTTAAATAGTTCGTGGTATGGTGTGTATATATCAGAACTGGGGAGACAAAGGCGGCCGGACCTGGTCTTAGCCACCCAACCTTCGTGTGCCGTTCCGGTCTTGATAGGCGCTCGCTTACAGCACTCGCCCCAACAGTCTGTTAAAGGCGACACGGGAGGGGGTCTTGAAGTGTGTGAGTTGATGAGTGAGTGGGTGAGTCGTAGATGAACGCGTAAACAAACGTTGGCCTCTGTCATCGGCCCGGAACAATCCACGATCCTCATGGAGCAATAGACGGATTGAATACGGAACGGACACCAACGCTCACAACACTGCCTCGCTTTGTGAGACGCGGCTAAGCCGAACAAAAAAAAAGAAACCCGCCTCGAACTATCGCCCTATAAATTAAATTCACTGCTCACTGCTGTGTGTGGGGGGGGGGAGGTGTTTTTTGCGTGTGTGACACAACAAATACCATAGCCCCACTCACTCTTCGCCCGAACGACCCTTTGCTGTGGCATGAGCACACGCACGCGCTCACGAGATGCCCATAACTCTTCGAGCCGGGTTTGGGATTTCTTATTACAAATAAAGTGGCCGCTTAGAAGGGAGTCAGTGTTCACAGCCCCTCGCGCCGGGTCACGCAAACACGGACCGCCCCCACCGGGAGCGCGCGCCGCAACCACAACGGCTCTTCTGTGAGCCAGAGCCGCTCTACCGCCGCCGACCCCCAGCCCGCTCACAGTGACACGCGCACGCACCCGCTGGAGCTATCCGGGGCTTGGCTCCGGAAAAACAAACATTTTGCCCCACCGACGAAGGGGTTGGAGGAGGGGGAGAGGGGCATTAGGAAGGGTGGGCGGGGCGGGGGGGGGGGGGTCCGGGAGGTCGGCAGTTGGACGGTTCTGGAAATTATTTGATGAGAAATGAACTCCTGCTTACCCATGTAAATGGACATAGTAACGTGTGTACTTGTATACATAGCAAAGACACATATCGCTCGTTATAGCCTGAATACACTTTTGGGGTAAGTGCTCCGGTGGCGAGATGTTAACTGCCTCGCCTGGTATACAGGAGGTCGATGGGTTCGATCCCGACCCTGACGCCTGCTGTATTTTTTGAGTTTGGACTTTCTCCCTGTGGTCGCGTGGATGTTTCTCCGGTTCCTCTTGGTATTCACTCCACATTTAGAAACGCGCGTTTCGAGTATCCGGCTGTTGTACATTTCCACGTGAACGCATTCCTGCGGAGGGAGCTGGTAGGAACGTTGGGTTGATCGGTCAATGGCCAGGGTCAACGGCGGCGTGGTGTATTCCACAAATATAGCCGACTGTGAGGGCGGGCACAAGCCGACGTGAGTAGGTTAAACGTTGAGTTTTATAAGGGCACCACGGGGTGACCAGCCCCTCTCCACCCAGCCCCACCCCTCCCACCGCCACCAAGCCCCTCCCCACCCTCCCCACCCAGACCCTCCCCACCCTCCCCACCCTCCCCACCCAGCCCCTCCACACCTTCCCCTCTCCACCCAGCCCTTCCCCTCCCATTTTTGGATGCACGACGGACGTCCGACACAATAATCTCCTGTGGGCTGGTGGAACCAGGTGGTTCCTACCAGTATAAGCCACTTCGTTGAGCTGTCATTTGTGGGCAGGTTGTTTTTTTAAAAGAGCTGAATAGCTCAGTGGGCCATACCTGGTCAAAAAAAAAATAGTCAAAGTAAATATGAAGGCCCGCACGACACACGCGGGGTGTGGGTGGCCAGTACCACGCCCGAGTGGTGATGTTTACACACCGCACCAAGTACTAATTTAAAGCCGAGTTGAGCCATTCGCTTTTAGGATAAAAAAAACCCAAGTCCGGTTCAGATATTCCTCGCCGATGTTGGGCCATAAGCGGGAATCGAATTCTGGTCGCCGGGTTCGTAGCGCAGCGAACTAACCACGGAACTATCGCTCTCCACTAGTTCCACACAAACCTAGTTACACATACACCTCGTTACACACCTCGTTACACACCTCGTTACACACCTCGTTACACACCTCGTTACACACACACCTATATTACATAACAACAACCGCCATTCGCCACTAAGTGGCGGTAACAGGCTATGTGCCACTTTGAGGCTCCCTGAAGTGTCGAAGGCTCGCTGGCAGGAGGTCACGGGACAGACCCATGGGTTGACTGACTGAAATGATTGACAGATGCAGAAACGCTCAGCAAACCTCAGCAACTGCACGGCTCTCCAAACCTTCGAGCGAAGGCTGCGATCAGCCTCCTCATTCTCCGACGTGGGATGCTGTTGACGGTGGGAGTGGGACTGTCGCTCTTTCTCAGCAAGCCGGGACACCTCCCAAGATCTCTGGGGAGGTCTGGATCACAGTCGTGGTTTGCCGCTGTGATGACGACAAGCGCCATAGGGGGGATACTCCGATTGGAATCGGCCTTCCCCGCATTGCATTGCTCATAGCCACAGCGAGGAGCTGGAAGTTGTTTTTGCCGGACACAAAGACAAAGATCCCCCGTATAGTCTTCACAGAATGTTGGAGCAAGTGCTGTTAGCGAGCACCTATGAAGACAGGCACGGCACAGGAGGGGTATGTGGTCAAGACCACGCCCAGTCGCCTTTGTCTCCCCAGTGGCGATGTTTACACACAGCACCAGGTACTCATTTGCGGCTGAGTCAACCTGCGGTAGGCCCCAAGGACCGGTTCAGATAATCGTCACTGGTGTCGGCCGTGAGCGAGAATCGAACCCGGGTCGCCGGGTTCATAGCGCAGCACGCTGACCGCTACACTACCGCTCCCCATACACATACACATGGTTACATACAAATGCATAGTTGCATGCACCTAGTCGTATATATGGCCGATGGTCAAGATTAATGATGGGGGGGGGCGAGCCAGAGGATGGGAACTCCACCGCTGAGATTTGAAATCGGCTCATGTGCAGGAACTGGATGTATCGAAATAGCAACGACCTGGGGAATCTTCCATCCAACTGTGGATAGATCATGGCTGATGATGATGATGACGACGATGTGTCAAATCAGGCACACGTGCCAGATTCAGCGGTGGTCGCACGCTCTCTCTCGCTCCCTCTCTCTCCCCACAGCCCCCCCCTCCCTCCCCCTCGTCAGCTCGCACTTGGCCAAGGGGGAGCGCTCGGGATTAATGCTGGAAAATCCATTCATTACCATCTCCCCCCCCCCCCCCCCCCCCCGAAAAGCGTGATGGCTCCTGACTGGATAAACTTCAATGGAGTTTACTTGAATTTTTTTCTAAACCACACGCAAGCAGTCCACTTTCCTAGCGGCTTGGGAACCAGAGGCGGCGGACAGAAGGGGGGCGGGGGGGGGGGAGACCCCCGAGTGGGGGGTTGCAACTCGCGTCTCCTGCAAGCGACCTCCACCTGAGATTGCCGCGTGACGGCGGTGGGACCGCGGGGGGGGGGGGGGGGGATGACAGCGGTGGGGGTCGGGCAGCAGGGCACGTGACTCGCTCGGCCACGTGGCGGTGGCTGATTAATTCGAGGCTCTAAATCTAATGAGAAGAAGAAGAGGAATTGGTAATTATGTCCGCCCCCTGGCCGCAGGAAAGCGACCGGCCGGCAGGGGCTCGCATATCCGCTCCCCGCCACCTGCGCATGAATGGAAACGACCCCGAAGCGTGGCCTTTGGTTTCCGATTAAAAAAAGCGAAAAGAGTGCAACGTTTCTAAATAAATAAAAACTATTTCATATTTTTTGCCAGGTAAGGCCCACTACTGAGCGACCTGGCTATAACAAATGATAGCTCAACGACGTCGCTCATCAATTTGGAAATGTATAATGGCCAAATACTCTAAATTTGTAGGGGAAAACCTGGAGGACCCGGAGAAAAATCCACGCGACCGCGGGGAGAGAGAGAAGGAGAGGCACCGCAAACTCCTAAAATATACAGCAGCAGGCGTCAGGGTCGGGATGGACCACAGAATAATGGACGGGCAAGCCAGAGGAGGGAAACGCCACTGGTCGCTGAGCTTTGAAATTGGCTCATGTGCAGGGACTGGATGTATTGCGATGACAACGACCTGGGGAATCCTTCATCCAACTGTGGATATATCACGGCTGGTGATGATGATGATGTGTCAAATTAAATGCGCATGCCACATGCAGCTGAGGTCGCACACACTCTCTCTCTCTCGTTCTCTCTCTCTCCCTAAAAGCGGCTCCTCCCTCATCTCCTCTTCATGAAGCTGAGCTAGCGGTCGAAATTCCACATTGCCGTGGCGGGGCCACGTATACCCACGGGACAACAACCACCGGTTGACTTCCACAACAAACGCTATTCAGTTTTGTTTTTTTGTACCGACCACGGAGGAATGAAGGGTTCGGGGCTGTGGCGGCTGTGAAGTTGAAATCGGCGGAGTCGAAGAGTGTGGTTCCACGCGTGGTTGGTGATCGATCGGCAAACGTCAGTGCCGAGTTGATATCTAAACCTATCCTTTCGCCAAGCCGCACGAACCATCGTGGTGAAGTATGGTCAAACAACCCACACGGCGTGGGGCGGGTAGAGGGTGCGGGCTTCATCCAGCAGTGGACTGTCAAAGGTTCTCTAAATTATTTTTAAAAATCTATCAGCATCGCCACTGTGCTGATAGAAAAGGACGAGACTCTTATCATTTAATTAAATCCAGCTCCTCCTCCCCGTCTGGTGTCCCGACCCCACAGGGGCGAGGCGGCGGTGCGCGCAGGCGACAAATCCGCCGCTCGCTCCTGCAGAGAACGATCAGAACCTCTGATCTGTGGATTAAATCGATTACCCGTAATGAGGACCCCTTGGCGAGCGCCACAGTGCAAAGTGAATGCAGGCGCGGACCTCGACTCCTAGAGAAGCCAGCTGAACAAACACCGGCTCCATGCACCAGCTCCACGCACCGACCCCATGCACCGGCTCCACGCACCAGCCCCACGCACCGGCTCCACGCACCGGCTCCACGCACCAGCCCCACGCACTGGCCCCACGCACCGGCTCCACGCACCAGCCCCACGCACCGGCTCCACACACCAAGTCCACAGATAATTGTGTGTGTGTGTGCCAGTGGGTGCGCATGCTTGTGTAGTGACATAGAATCGGTCACGTGGCAGCATAGCGTTGGCTGCTGGCAGGGAAGGGGATCTGCAGCTTACAGCAGCCCTGACTGACAGCAGGCCACGTGATAGACCCGAGAGGGATCTAGGGGAGGGGTCTCGGAAGGGGCGCGTCGAGAACCTGCTGGTAGGTTCCAGAAGGGGGCGTGGTCGGGGGCGGAGCCAGGCCGCGCTGGCAGTATAAGAGGGGCCCCGGGAGGGGAGCTCGGGGCTGTCGTGTGGAGTGGGGTCCCCGTCGTGCTGCTGCCGGAGTCTTCACCGCCGTCTCCGTCTTCACCGTCTCGGCGTCGCCACTCAGGCAGTCTACCAGCTGCCCCGACTGGGAAGCGTAGTCGCTAAGTGTTTACTGTCAGGCCGTGTGGATAAACAGGGTGCCTCCTACTCTTAGTGTCTCTTAGTCAGTCACTACACAGTCACTACACTTGTGTGGTGCCGGGGCTTACGAAGCCACGGCGGGTGATGTGTTGTCATTACGGGCAGCCCGGGTTACGGGCTGTAGTACCACCAGCCCTAGCGAGGCTGGGTGAGCGCTGGTGAGCGCGGAAGCACCGCGAGCAGTGTGCGGTGCGGGCTCCCGGTGAGGGAGCGTCAGCCAGCCAGGGTGACCTTGGGGCACGATACGCTGGTTGACCTGCTGACACGTGACCGGATTCTATTGGAGGGGGGCCACCGGTGGACGGGGCAGTCACGTGGTCCAAAAGAGCTCTCGGGAGGGAACCTTCGAGAAGGAGCTCGAGAGACCTGGAAGGTGGGCGGAGCGAGGGGCGGAGCCAGCCCCAGCCCGGGGCATATAACGGGGGCCCCGTGAGGAGCTCGGGGTTCTGCGTGTTGCTGGTGAAGAAGATCCACGTCGGGGAGAAGAAGCCTCGAGCCACGTGGTCCGGGACCCAGCTCGTGGTCCGGGCCGGGATAGCGAACCGTGTCTAGTTCTGCCGTAGCGTGACTAGATGGGCATTCGAGACCCGAGTGTAGATCGTGTTATGTTACGTACCGTTGTGTAAATAAATAGTGTTGCTCCTAAGATAACGCCTGCGACTAAGTTGGACTCACTGCACTTGTATGTGTGTGGGTGTGTGAGCGAGCGCGCATGAGTGCATGTGTGTGCGCGGGTGGATGTGCCTGCCCGTGTGTTTGTTTGGGGAGCGGTCGTGTCGCGGTTAGCCAGCTGCGCTATGAAACCCGCGAGACCCCAGTTCGATTCCGGCTCACGGCGAACACCAGTGACGATTATCTGCACCAGGGCTGAGCCTCCCCTAGGTCAACTCAGTCTACAATTAGTACCTGGTGCGATGTACAAGCATCGCAACTAGGGAGACAAAGGCGGCCGGGCGTGGTGTTGCCCACCCACCCCCTCGCGAGCCGTGGCCGCCTTCATAGGTGCTCGCTAACAGCACTTGCCCCGACACTCCGTTCAGGCTACACGGGGGATCGTTGTTTTTTTTTGCGTGAGTGTGCGCGCTTACCGCCCTCAATCCGTCACCTCGCGAAGACCTGAGTCAGCGCGGCCCCCGTGTCAAACCCGCGCCGCGGAGACGCCGTGCGGTAGCCGCGCCGCCGCGCTGGGAGTTGCTTGGCACGGGCCGTGGGAAGGAAGGGAAGGCGCGCGTGCGATGGTTGCCACGTGCGCGCGCTCGCTCGCAAGCTCCCTCACTCACTCGCGGGAGCCGGCCTCGGCGAGACGCAACACGGACTCGTCTCGGACGCGTCGTGCACCGCTCACGACGTCGGTCGGCTACCTGTGTGGTCGTGGGACGCGCACGTGGGTCCTCCACCCGGATGACAATGATTCGAGGCACACATGCAGAGCGCACGGCCACGCTCTCGTCGACGATCTCTTTTTCATCCCCATCGACTCTGCTCCCGCGAAGTTACCGAAGCTAAGATTGTATAGATGTTCAGCTCGATGACCAAACCCCGATGCTGGCACAACTCGTCCTGTATCCAGACGATGTAGCCCATGTAGGTCGTGCCCCCCAGATGTTGAACTACCAAGAAGACCACACCGCTGGAGAGCAGATAAGAGCGGATATTCAGAACTTCGTCGAGATAAGCTCGAACCTCGTGACAGACGCGACGTGTGGAGGTTTTCATCCAGCAGTGGATGAGCACTGGGTCGTGGATGACTTTGAGCGAGTGCGGTTTGAGCCACGCACGCGGCTCGCGCGCTCGTCCCTGGAGAGGAGGAGGAGGATGGCGAGGTTGGCACAGCGCTCTCTGTTGGCCGCTTGCTGGAGCGTGGCAGCACGTGGGTTCAGCACTCACTGGGAGCTCAAATGTTTGTGTCAGTGGCGAGACGCATCCCTCCTCATCCTCCCTCATCGCTCTGCATCCTCCTCCACAGAGGAGTGCTCTAAGTGCGCGCGCGCGCGCGTGGGACGCGAGCCAGGTTGATACACTGATGATGATGGTGGTGGTCATTATGATGACGAATGAGCGTCTGTGGCAGAGAGCGGAGCTTTGGGGAGCGGTGGCGCAGCGGTTAGGGCGCTGCACTACGAACCCGGCGAACCGAGTTCGAATCACGCTCACGGTCACCAACACCAGTAACGATCATCTGAACCGGTCCTGGTCCTCCCCTGTGTCGACTCAGCCTCAAATAAGTACCTGGATCGGTGTGTAAAACATCGCCACTGGGGAGACAAAGGCGGCACGCTGCACCCCTCGTGTGCCGTGCCGCCCTTCAACACCTGCCCCAACAGTCTGTTAAGGCTACGGGGGGGGGGTCTTTGTCGTTGCGTTGTGCAGTACACTTATACAGCTATTGAAACCCATGAAAGTCTGCTGATGACGATGATGACGTTGCCGCTGCTGATGCGTGTGTGTGCTCGATGCTGATGCCGCAATTGCTCCTGTTGCTACTGCTGCTGATGATGATGATGATTGTGCTACTATTGCATTCTGCCATCCTCTCATCTCTCCACCGCCCTCTTGGGACACGAAGACCCTCCTCTCACCCCCCCCCCACCCCTCCCGATATTCAAAGGTAGCGTCGTCAGTAGAAGCATCATCACCATCAACAGCACCATCATCAGGAGCAAAATCGGCAGCACCGCAATCATAATCATGATCAACATTGTCGTTACACAAAGACAAAGATGCCTCTGTGGGGCAAGTGCTGTTAGCGAGCACCTATGAAGGCAGGCACTGCACACAAGGAGGCGGTGGCCAGCATCACGCCCGGCCACCTTTGTCTCTCCAGTGGCGATATTTACGCATCGCACCAGGTACTCATTTAAGGCTGAGTCGACCTAAGGGAGGCCCATCACCGGTTCATGTAATCGTCACCGGGTTCGTAGCGCTAACCGTTGCCCATACTGCAAACCAAACTATACAACCACGCAGCGATACAACCGCACAACCGCACACACGCACACAACACGCCTCCCGTACACCACATCTGTGCCTCCACGTAATTAAAACAACGACAACAAGAGCACGTGTTTACACATCCTGTCAGCCGCACGTCCTTCTGGGAGTCCGTTACGGTGCGCGACGCACGGCGCAGAGAGGCAGGTGCCGTGGCGCAGGGCAGACGAGCGAGTTCGACACGTGGAGCATCATGCCCGCGACGCAGAGGCCGCTGGCTGCGTCTGTGCCGACGTGAAGTGAACCGGTCAGCACGGAGAACTTGCGATGCAGAGGTCACGAGGGAGGGGGGGGGTCATACATTCGTTCTCCCGGCTGCGGGAGTTGAAACAACGGCGCAGGTTTCTTTCATCCCCGCGTCCTCCATCCGCCGCCACCTGCGTCACTTCCAAATGCGTTCACCGCTGTTAGCGTACCATCGGCAGGTCGCGTGTGATGGGGTTAAGTGTGGGTACCCCCCCACTAAGGGCGCCACGGCGGCGAGATGTTAACTCCCTCGCCTGGTATACAGGAGGTTGTGGGTTCAATCCCGACCATGACGCCTGCTGCTGTATATTCCGAGTTTGTGTGTCTCTCTCCCTAAATATTGCGTAGACATTGCTCCGGGTCCTTCAGGTTTTCCTTCCACATTTATAAACACGCATGTAGAGTATTTGGCTGCTATAAATGTCCACGTGGTTAGCCACTTCGTTGAGCTATCATTTGTGGCGAGGTCGCTTCTGAACAAAAATTGCTGTACAGCTCAGTGGGCCTTACCTGCTAAAATATTCGTTTGTTGTGTTTTTCTTCTTCTTCTTCTTCCAAGACGTCTGACCAGCGTGCTCAGAGGCAAAAATAAAAACACCCTCGAGAGGAGCGGGGAGGTTCTCCCGAGCTGCTCCTGCGAGTGGAGACTCTTTTCCACCGGCAGTGGCCTGGACGAGCGGTTGCGCGGCTGCGCCTCGACGCTGTTGAACCTCGCGCACGCCGCCCCGAGCGCACGGCCTGCGCGCCTCCCCGCGTCGCTGAGCGGATTTCCTCGCCTCTGTCGGGAGGAGGTTGGGTTACAGAGCGGCTCGGGATAACGTTGGTACAATCACTCTGATTAAAACCAGACGGAGTGCGAGCGGGGGGAGGGTGGAGAAGTGGGTTGGGGGGGGGGGCTCGCCCGGTGACGCGTTGGGCTGAGGATTAATTCAAGTTACGTGACCTCATGCCTCCACATCCGCGAAAAGACGATCGCTACAACTACGACAACAAACAACGGAGCGCATGCACCCATCCATCCATCCATGCATCAAGGCGCCCGTGCATGCAGTGCATTGTTTGTGAACACGGCGCAGCGTGTGTGGGGGGGGGGGGGGGCAACGGTTCGCACGCGAACCCGGCGACCAGAGTTCGATTCCCGCTCACGACCAACACCAGTGGCGATTATCTGAATCGGTTCTGGGCCTCTCCTAAGTTGGCTCAGTTTCCAACCAGTGCCTGGGGAAACAAAGGCGGTCGAGCGTGGTGCTGGCCACCCACCCCCTCGTGTGCCGTGCCGGCCTGCATTGGTGCTGCTCGCTAACAACACTTGCCCAAACAGTCTAGTAAGGCTATACGGGGGATCTTTGTCTTTGTGTACGCGTGCGTGTGCACGCGCGTGTGCGCGAGCGCGTGTTAGTTTCGCTACGAGCCATTAGCAAGATTCTCATCTTGAACCCAACGGGGCCAAAAACAAATCGCCTTGGCGAACGGCCGCCGTGGGGGCCCCGTGTCCACTCACGAAACAACCCTCTCGGAAAATGACCATTCGTCCCGATGCCAAATATTAATTGTCCTCTGCGCGGTGACTGCGTCAAACGAGCTTGATTGTCGGCACCCCCTCCCACCAGCCCGCGCCGTCATTCGGGTCGAGTCCTTGGGCCGACAATTCGCTTCGCAAGAGGCGCGTGTTTCGTGTGTCCCCTTCCCCGCAGCCGTGATGCGTCGCGCGCTCCCTGATTGGCCCATCTGCTGCGGGGCTCGGCCAGGAAGGAAATTCGCAGCAGCGGAAAAGTAATTACGGGAAATCGGAGCCGTCAGTTGCCGGGCGAGCGAGAAGCTCCGCGAGCTCCTGCACCGAGATAACCTGGCGGACACCGCCGCCGCCGGAGACTGCGGGGAGCCACGCGCGGGAGTCGGGAGTCGAACCCATGTTGGGGGCGACACTGATAGACAATCGGGAAACGGAGGCCTACACCTCGGTAACCTGAGCCCCGGGCAGGTGCCGTTCCGCGCCTCCCCACCCACATGACCCCATCCTCCACCAAAGACAAAGATCCCCCGTATAGCCTGAACAGACTGTTCGGGCCAAGTGATGTTTGCGAGCACCTATGATTGCCAGAACGGTACACGAGGGGGTGGGTGGCCAACACCACGCCCGACCGCTTTTGTCTCTCCAGTGACGATATTTTACACACCGCACCAGGCGCTCATTTGAGGCTGAGTCAACCTAAGGGAGGCCCAGTACCGGTTCAGATAATCGCCACTGGATGTTGGCCGTGAGCGGGAATCAAACTTGGGTGGCCGGGTTCGTAGCGCTGCGCGCTGACCGCTACACTACCGCTCCCCACCCCCATTACCCCATCCTGCACCACAACCACCACAACCTGCAACGTTGCGGGTTCTAAAATTGTAACTTGGAGCGGTGGCGCAATTATTGATCGCACTACACTATGACCATGGTGACCTGAGTTCGATTCCCGGCCACAGCTAAATATCAGTGGCGCATTGGTATCTGAATGGTCGGTCCTGTTTTGGTCACCCATAAATCCCCTCCTGTCTCAACTCAACGTGAAGTATGAGCAAACGATGCCATGACCGACACGGCGCGCCGAGGCCTTCATCCAGCAGTGGCTTTGCAAAGGGCCGAGTGTAGCAATTGAAGACCTAAGTAATCGTTTGACGTTCATCATCAGCAGCCAAGATTCGTCACCAGCAATCGTGGAGACTATAAATTCGGCAGCTAAGACTGCTTGAATTATATTTGCACCCGAGGCGAATTATTGCTAATACCGTCATTAAAATCATAAAACTTCTCCAGGGAAGCCTCGGTGAATCACACAACTCATTTTCAGGAGGGCCGGTTCTTTCTGCCAAATGCGTGAGCGGGGAAACTGGAGTCCTCCGAGGAACCCTCCATTCAACTCGCATATCCAAAACAATTATACAGGACCGGTCTACCAACCCATTTGATAATGCTGACATCCCGTGGCCTGCGTGATCTACCAACCCCTTGCCTCCTCCAGAGTGACGGATCAGAGGCGCGGCGCGGCATGGCCGCGAGCCGTCGGTCGCTGCCGAGAGCTGGAAGCGGCAGCTCGCTGGCGGAATTGTTCAGAGAGGAACCCACTGAGTGGGATTGTGGAGAAAGGTGGCCACTTGCTACCCGGCCGCCTGGGGATTACAACCAAACCGGACTCATAATCCCGATCCCGTGCGCCACGGCACGGAACGGGAAACACAACAGAGGAGCTGGGAGCTCGTCATATAATGACCGCAATCACGACCACTGCTTAATTGTGGTGGCAATGGTTGGTGGTGGTGGTGGGATGGCTTGGAGCGAGCGCGCTCTGCGCTAATTGCTTCTGCACGAGGGGCAGTGGGCGGTGGTGGGGGGGTGCGTGCGGGGGTGGGGAGCGCGGTGCGTGGAATGTTTCTGCCTTATCCGTAATGACATGTAAAATTTGCTGTGCAGCTGGGAGTTATTAAATGTTAACAGAACGCTGAAACTACATTTGACACTGCTCAACTCGAGGCGCTGTACAAGTTGCGTTACGCAACGCATCGCCGTTGGCCAACGGGCGGAGTGTTTCGCCCGCGCGATCAAATCGCGCTGGGTCCGGTGTCCTAACGCAACCCGCGCATTCGGATTTCCAACTCCTTCTCGGTTCCTCGCGATGATCGCGTTGCTGCGCACATCGAGGGGTCGGGTAGGGGGAGGGATATCGGGGGGGGGGGGTACCGTTGCGCGCGTCCCGTCTGCCGCTTGCGCAAGCCGCTCCCCGGAGCAAAATCGATCCCGCCCACAATGCACCGCGCGGGCGAGCGTGACGATCGATGGCAGCTGCAGGGGGGAGTGCAGCGCGCGACGATCGGCCGGAGGGTCGCCATCAGACGGGAGCACGGGTTAAAGGTCACGTCAGTGCGTGCGATGTCTTGGACGCTCATCTAACGGGTCTGTGCAGTAGGATCTATCCATCATTATCAGCAGCAGCAGCAACAGCAGTAGAAGACATTGGCTATCCGCTGCTGGATGACGGGTTCACACGACGCCATCGTCATCACAAGCCGTGATTATTTTTACTGCCGAATGGATGAATGCCCCCCCCCCCGCCCCCCACCCCCGCCCCGTGAGGGTTGTGGGGGTTTACTTGACCATACTTCACCACACCGGTCAGTGTGGGTTGGTAGAGGCGGGTCGCGTAGATCGACATGACTGCCCTCGGATGATGAATGTGGCCGTGCTGGAGCCTCTGCGCCGTGAGCCGGCCGCGTGGCGCGAGTCGCCAATGGCGCGGTCATGGCCCCCGTGCACCCAAGTCAGCACTGGCATTGAAAACGCCTCCGCCGTCAGCCGAGGACTCCTGACGGAGACACACCAACGCGCGTTCTCACGATGGCCATCGAACAACGACGCCGGGCGCTGCATCGCGCGCTTTCCGATGCGCTTCAGCGGCCGTCTGGAGCGTTCTGCTTTCCGATGTAAGGAAGCCACTGGAGATACGCACTTTAAAATCTACGTTGAAAACTAATTTCTATACAACGGCTGTTAGTGTTTAGTGTGTTGTCCCCCCCCCCTCGTTTGGCTACGTACGGCGCGAAAGAAGTTCAACATACACGTACGTACACCCAAGATTTCCTGAAATTTTTTTTTTAAGTAGACGAAGTGATAACAGAGGAAGAGCAGCGGACAACGTGTCTCTCAGCCCAGACTTGAACCGCCCTCCCTCGAACTCACACCCTCCGCACACAGGGCCGAGACGTGTGCCCATCTCATTCCGAAATGGGGCACAAGTCAATCGTCGCGTTCCACCCACGCCCCCGCAGCTCTCCCGGCTCAGCTCCGACTGGTTTGGCCGCGGGTTTGTGCGTGCACATTGAGGTGGCCAGGGCTGACAGGGAGAGACGCCCCTCCCCCCTATCCGCCCCCGCCTCCCTCCCCCACCACCTCGTCCCGAGTTCCCCCTCCCTCCCCCCCCCCCCCTGAGCCATGAGTCCCGTGTTGTTACAGCTGTGCTTGTGGGCAGGGGGACAATCCGGTACTCGGTGAGAAGGGGCCCCTTTCACACCAGACACGAGGATAGTCCACGCTAATCCCGTTATAGTATTAAGCCTCGACGGATTCGTCAAGAGCACTGCCCTAAGAAGACGCATGTATATGTCTGGAATCGGCAACGTTTCGGGCGTGGCCCTTCTTCATGGCGAAAAAATCATCATCCTAGTTCAGAGACCCTTCAGCCGCGAGCCGACAAGAAGGCGCTGGGTGTCAACTGTTGGCTGAGATTCCTTCGGTGCGGTCGGGAGCGGTGGCGGAGTGGTTCGCTACGAACCCGGCGCCTTGAGTTCAATTCCCCGGCCGCGGCTGACATCAATGGTCGAGCGATATCTGAACGGGTCTCGGAACTCATCGCCGTTGAACAACCCGCTCTGACCATCGTGAAGTAATGGGCAGAGAGCCCCCCACTCTTCTCCCGCCCCCCCCCCAATACGTGCCCGTCGCGGTGTGGGAAGGCGTTCATCCAGCAGTGCATTGACAAAGGCTGCACATTTTCGATTTAAAGCTTTCGTGACTGCAGGGATTCATATTCTTGGATCTTTCGGTAAAGTCACGTAGAAGAGAAATAATACAATATTAAAATACTATATTTTTCTTATTTCCCTTCTACGTGACTTTACCGAAAGATGCAAGAATATCAAGGCTGCATTGAATTATTATTAGTATACGTTGTTGTTATTATTATTAGATCGACCAGGTCGCTCTATTCAATGAACACATCGGGGCCGTGATCGCGACCGCGTGAGTGACGAACTTCACGGAGGCGCGCTCTTGGTTGCTTGGGTCGCGCGCATCGAGGCCACGAGGAGGGAGAGAAGTCACCCTGAAGAAGGCTGCTATGCCGCTGTGCTGCTGTGATGCTGGCAACGGCGCGGGTTGTTTATAAAGTGGCTTCAAAGAGACGAGTCAGCTTCAAAGAGGCGCGTTATTGGTGCTTGCGAACAAGAGAGAGAGAGAGAAATAGCCAAGACACTAAAAGTGTGAACTCAGACTGGCTATGCCGCCCTTCTACGCATGGCCGACACGGCACGGCTTGTTGTTCTTCTTCTTTTTCCATTAACTTCAAAGAGGCGCGCCGTTGCTACTTTTGCGTCGCGCGGATCCAGGGGACACGAGGAGGAGCGCAGAGTTCACACTGCGACACCGAGACTGAAGCAGGCTGCAACGCTACCACGCTGCTCGTAACGCGCGGGTGGAGCCGCGTAGGCGGCACGGCACGGCTTGTTTGAAGTGTAAACACGACTCCGCTACCAGAGGAATGCGCAAGTCGCGCGCACCTGTGCCGCCGTCGTTAACCCTGCAGCATAAACCTCCTCCCTCCTCCTCCCTCTTCCTCCTTCCTCCTCCTCCCTTGCCCCCCCCCCCCTCCTCCTCCTCGCTCTTTTGCTCTCACGTGGCGGGGGGGCGGGGGTGTTTTTTTTCTGCTGCTTCCAGTTCGTGAAATTCCACAACTGCTTTTCCAGGAATAATATTTACATAAATAATTTCAGGAAAAAGGGTTGTGACTTTTTTATTTTTTGCTCGCACTGCGGTCAAACGCGCCACCCCCCCCCCCCTCGCTAATCTGACACTTGCGCGGCTTTTTGTTGTTGTTGCATTTTTGTCACGAGTCCACGCAGCCTGTCCGACTACTTAGCGGTCGATAAAACGAATCCCATTTTGCGGGAAAGCGTCGGTTGCCATTCATATGGATGGACGCGCCCGGTAAAACGTTGTAATAAACATAAATAATGTCCAGCTCTTGGCCAATCCACTGCCGGACGAAGGCCTCCCCACGCAACGTCGATCGTGCACGAGGGGTTGCTCTACCAGACTCATCCACGCTGGGTTAGTGGGTTAGTGGGTTAGTGGGTTACTGGGTTAGTGGGTTGGTGGGTTAGTGGGTTAGTGGGTTGGTGGGTTGGTGGGTTACTGGGTTAGTGGGTTGGTGGGTTAGTGGGTTGGTGGGTTGGTGGGTTAGTGGGTTGGTGGGTTGGTGGGTTAGTGGGTTGGTGGGTTGGTGGGTTGGTGGGTTAGTGGGTTAGTGGGTTGGTGGGTTGGTGGGTTACTGGGTTGGTGGGTTGTTGGGTTGGTGGATTAGTGGGTTAGTGGGTTGGTGGGTTGGTGGGTTAGTGGGTTAGTGGGTTGGTGGGTTAGTGGGTTAGTGGGTTGGTGGGTTAGTGGGTTGGTGGGTTGGTGGGTTGGTGGGTTAGTGGGTTGGTGGGTTGGTGGGTTAGTGGGTTGGTGGGTTGGTGGGTTAGTGGGTTGGTGGGTTGGTGGGTTAGTGGGTTGGTGGGTTAGTGGGTTGGTGGGTTAGTAGGTTGGTGGGTTGGTGGGTTGGTGGGTTACTGGGTTAGTGGGTTGGTGGGTTGGTGGGTTAGTGGGTTAGTGGGTTGGTGGGTTGGTGGGTTAGTGGGTTGGTGGGTTGGTGGGTTGGTGGGTTAGTGGGTTGGTGGTTGGTGGGTTAGTGGGTTAGTGGGTTGGTGGGTTGGTGGGTTGGTGGGTTAGTGGGTTGGTGGGTTAGTGGGTTGGTGGGTTAGTGGGTTAGTGGGTTAGTGGGTTGGTGGGTTAGTGGGTTGGTGGGTTGGTGGGTTAGTGGGTTACTGGGTTAGTGGGTTGGTGGGTTACTGGGTTGGTGGGTTAGTGGGTTAGTGGGTTAGTGGGTTTGTGGGTTAGTGGGTTAGTGGGTTGGTGGGTTGGTGGGTTAGTGGGTTGGTGGGTTGGTGGGTTACTGGGTTAGTGGGTTGGTGGGTTAGTGGGTTAGTGGGTTACTGGGTTAGTGGGTTGGTGGGTTAGTGGGTTACTGGGTTAGTGGGTTGGTGGGTTACTGGGTTAGTGGCTTGGTGGGTTGGTGGGTTAGTGGGTTACTGGGTTAGTGGGTTAGTGGGTTACTGGGTTAGTGAGTTGGTGGGTTAGTGGGTTAGTGGGTTACTGGGTTAGTGGGTTGGTGGGTTAGTGGGTTACTGGGTTAGTGGGTTGGTGGGTTAGTGGGTTACTGGGTTAGTGGGTTGGTGGGTTACTGGGTTGGTGGGTTAGTGGGTTAGTGGGTTACTGGGTTAGTGGCTTGGTGGGTTAGTGGGTTACTGGGTTAGTGGGTTGGTGGGTTACTGGGTTAGTGGGTTGGTGGGTTAGTGGGTTACTGGGTTAGTGGGTTTGTGGGTTAGTGGGTTAGTGGGTTGGTGGGTTAGTGGGTTACTGGGTTAGTGGGTTGGTGGGTTAGTGGGTTACTGGGTTAGTGGGTTGGTGCGTGTTGGTGAAGGCGGTAAGCGGTGCGGGAGGGAGCCTCGGGGGGAAGGGGGGGGGTCGTGGGAGAATGACAGTGGGCAGGAAAATTTCAGTATCATTCACGAGTCATGTTAACCGTGTTCAGGAGTCGAACTCAGTTGGTCCGGGTTCACGTCGCAGTGCGCTCTCTATCCCTCGCAGCGCCGTTCTTCCACGTGCAGTGGTCGAGTTTGTCAAAAATCACGCAGGGCCTAACAAATGTCAACCATGACCACAACTCCAGTGTGTCTCCGCCTATAAACCCCAATGTCGTTCAGTCAATCGGGCCTATTGGCTTTTCAAGCAATTTTATCCAGCAGCATTCGTTTGTGCAAGCGAACTTTGGACCGGTTTAGACCCCCCTGGGTTTCATCGGCAGAGTCAGGCTATCAAATTGGATTCGTTCTTGCCGACGCGCTCGTCGATTTAGTCATGACAGTTGAGAAAATAATTCCAGGACGTCTGCAAAGCGAGGAAGCATAAACGGGTCTTCCTCCTCATCCTCCTCCTCATCCTCCTGCTCCCCGATGGCATGATCAGGACTCGCGCCTCGCTCCCACGGGCTCAATCTCAGAAATTCGTTCTCTTTTCCAAATCAAGCAAGGAAGGGAACTCCAAATTGTCCGAAGAGACGGGTGGACTCGAATCTCGCAGACAATGTTGCCAACTCGGTAGATTTTGTCGATAGAGCGACTTTTTGGGGTTTTTTTTTTTCGAAACCAAAATAAATCACCACAGCGACAACTACAGGGACTGCCTTGGGGACGAGGATATCACGCGGATATAGGATATCACGCGGATATAGGAACGGAAGAAAATAATCAGCAGTCCCCCCATCCCCGCCCCACTTCAAGTTTCTCGAGGGAGGTTCGTGCACAACCGAGCCAGCAGCTGCCATCTCACCGACAAATCCACAAAGGCAGAAGAATCAAGCTCGTCTTGAGCCTGGACTTGAGCGGAGACAGGGAGTTGACAAACATGGATGGCTGGGAGGCCAAGGGAGTTCCCAGACTACAGGGGATTGGAAAGGAGCAACCTCCCAAATGGGGGGCTTCAATTAAAAATAAAATGAGCCGTGGAGACGCCAGGGATTGAACCCGGGGACCCACACATGCGAAGGGTGTCCCCTACCACCGAGCTACATCCCCCCGTGGTTACTACCACGTGTAGGATGCGCTCAGGAAGCAGACTGAACTATACAGGGAGCTTCAACAAGTTTTAACACTTCTGAGAATTTGCAACAAACACCACAATAAATGTACCTCTGGGTTCTGGAGACCACCAGGAGAAGATTCCAGGCGTGTGTTGACTAGTGGAGACTCTTTGATTTATTGAAGCTATTAACGTACATTTGTTATCATGCCACTGTGTATTATCCGTTCTTTTCCATGAAAAATTCTAGTCCAATGTAAGTGTTAACATTGTTTTGAAGCGCCCTGTACAGACACACACATCATCATCACCGTCGTCTCGCAGCGAGAGCAGACCCCAGTGTATTGAGAGAGCCGATGGACTAGTTGTTGCTGTGCCCGGTAAACGTCGTCTCCGTGCGTGTGTCCGTCATTTCTCGTGCCTTCACGCAACCGACAAACCCCAAGAAAGGTTACAAATTGCCCAGGAAAATCACCACACGGCAGCCTACCAATGCCCAGTTCTGTGCAATTTATATTTTTTGTAGCCATGATTGACAAAGCTTTTTTTTTTATCCCGTTTATGGAGAACAGCGACGGAGGCGTTGTTGGTTGCCAGCCGGAGAAACGCGCCGGCGATTCACGACGCTCGCTTCCCGCGGGCGCGAGGATTTGTCCTCGCGGCAGTCGAATCTCCTCCACCTCCAACCTTCCCCTCCCTCCCACCACCAAATAAAAAAACCCCGAGGTCCCTTCTCTTGAACCGACCGGCTCGCCAGCCTCGTTTATTGTGCCGTGGGACGCAGTGTCTCGCGCGCCTCGTGACCGTTCATCGCCGTCGTCGTCAACAGCGAGCGGACGTGAGGGATTGACTTCACATTTAAAGGTTCCGATCGATGTGAGGTTCCCACGCACGGCTATATATACACGAAGATCTCCCCATTCACCGTCGGTCAGGGATTGCGTGACTATACTTCACCACGCTGGCGAATCGGGGCGCGTGGGGGAGGTATAGCGGGGGCGTGGGATCTAGAACCAGTTCAGGCATCAATCGCCACTGATGTTAACCGTGTCCGAACATTGTAATCAGGTCACCGAGGTCACAGCGCAGTGCGCTAACCGTTGCGCCACCGCTCCCCCACGTCTCACCACGTACCGAATGAGTCATAAATCAAACACTGCGGCACCGACACTGAGCAGTGCCCCGTTCGGCGAGCCACTTATTCTGATGGGTGCATGGCTTTCTTCAGCCTTATCTTATCCCCTCCTCCTCCTCTCCTCCTCCTCCCCCTATCCTCCCGCTGTGGTAACATCGGGGCCCTCCCACCCGGGAGAGAGCGCGCCCATCAGCCGTCGCCTTACAAACTCAGCGCTGCTTTACTGCAGGAATTTCCTGTGTGGCCCCGAGCCACGGTTGCAGCTGTGCGGGGTTCGTAGGGTGCCTGCAAGCAAGGACGGGGTGGGATGTGTGTGTGGGGGGGGGGGGGGCAGCAGCAGAAGTGGGAGTGGTGTTCACGAGAGGGCGCGAGAACGAGCTCGCGTGTCAACCCCGTGAAGCAGTGGCATTGATGACCTCGCGCACGCAGCGATCGATGTTTCAATCGGAGCGCGAGGGTCGATTTTGATTAATCTATTCCGTCAACTCGTCGTGCTCCGCGTATGAGCTTCCGTATCAAATAACGCCGACGACAGCCGTATAGGCAGGCGGTGTGGAGCGCCACGGTGGCGAGATGTTAACTACCTCGCCTCGTCTACGGGTGGTCGTGGGTTCGATCTCGACCCTGACGCGTGTTGTATCTTTACGAGTGTGGATGTTCTCCCCGTGGTCGCGTGGATTTTTTTCTCCGGGTCCTCCGGTTTTTCCCTCCACATTAAGAGGCAACATCACCACGCGTTTCGAGTATTTGGTCGATATATATATTTACCCGTGATAAGTGACTTCGTTGAGCTATCATTTGAAAAAGAGCTATGTAGCTCAGTGGACCTTACACGTAAAATAAAAATAGTTAAAATAGTTGGTCAAGTGCTGTTAGCGAGCACCTCTTAAGGACTGCACGGCACAGAAAAGGCGGCCGATGCCACGCCCGGCCACCTTTGCGTCCCCCAGCGCTGATTTTTACACGCCGCAACCAGGTCAGGTACTCATTTAATGCTGAGTCGACCAAGGGGAAAGCCTAGGATCGGCTCTGACACGGCGACTTCCAATGCAGCGCGTACACACATCCCGCGAGTCACGCACACACACAGGGAGACGCACGCGGTGATGACACGTGCCCAGGCGACGGCTGCGCGAGTGAATGCCCCTTGCCCCAGTGTCTCCTATTGCCCTTGGCAGGAGACTGAGACAGCTGCCCCCCCCCCTCCCCGTGTCGTGGCGGAGCGAGCCCCTGTTTGTGCTGGCAGCGCGGGCAGCAGTCCTCGTCCCAACTCAGCTGCCCCCACCGCCTGCCCCCTGCTCCCCACCCCCTCCCATTTCACGCCAGTTCGGATTTTTTTCTCGCGCAATGAATCAGACCCTGATATGACACGGCCGTTAATTCTGCTCCGGTTTTTAAGTTTTATTATTCGTTGGTACTCGTAATAATTTATCTCTCGGCTCCTCGAAGCCCGCAGCCAATCTCATTCATCAGCTGATCCACACTCCGGAAGAGCCCCCCACCGTAAACAAACAGAGAGAAGTTCCCCTGCTCCAGCTCAGAGCTCAGCCTCAACCCCCGTCTCCTCCTCCTCTTCTGCCTCCTGCGACCCCCCCCCGTCCACCCCCCGCCCCCCGCCCTCCGTGTGTCCATGTGTCTGCATTCACGTACGGCCATCTGGTCAATTCCACTGCTGGATGAGGGCCTCCGCACTAAAGATGTCCCTGGTGGTGACAGTGGTTTAAGCACTCTCCACCTCGCATAGAAGTGTGTAGTACGGTACAACAATGGGTGCAACTGCTGCTGCACTGCCCACTGTTGGCAGGACAGCCCCCGTCGTAGCCTAACGCACTCTGGACTCTGGACAACGTTGTCAATTATGTATCCACGAATGCATCACTGAGGAGCAAGACTCATCTGCACTGCTACCAATGAACGGCCCATTTATTAAATCTAATTCAGCGTCATCAACCATGATCATGATCGTTACGATCATCATCACGATTATGGTGTCAAAAGTTCACACTCGTTCATTGGATGGGTAAACCCTCCGAAATTAATAATTTCATCATCATCATCATCCTCAATCCATCATCAGCACCGTCTTCATCACCATCGCGAGCAGCGTAGCGCCCGAGATGATTGTCCCGCTCTGTCCGTGCGAGGGCGCACGACCAAGATCCGGCACGGGGACAGCTGCTCAAACACGCACGAGAGGCCGCCACTCAAATCAATCCGAGCTCTCTAATTTATTTCTTTATTTTTGCGAGGGACAAAAAAAATAGAAAATGAATGAAAATCACGCGAAATTATTTTACACACGCGCGTTGCGCTAAAACGTTAACCTCTCTGGACCCACGTCCCATTGACCACGATCACAATAACATCTAAACATCTCAACTCTCTTTGGAAATTCCAAGCGAGGCGTGGTGGATGATGCCCCCTTGCTGATGCTTTTCTCGGTAGACCTTGCGAGCGGTAGCGTCCGGCGGTCGGTAGTCGTGGCCAGTGTCGCGATAAGGTCACGGGACCCCGGGGGGGTAGCCCTCTCTAAAGCCACCGCATCCGCCAGCTGGGTCCACACGGCCAGGCCCTCGGCCACCTCGTGAGGGGGCCCTGATACACCGGGCAGCGCCTGATTGGCCCCGTTCCCCTTGCGGTCTGCTGCTCGGGGCCCCCGTGGAGGCCCATAAATAGCCTTCGTTGCGGCCGGGGTGGCACAACGCACTCGCCGTCACCGCTTGTTCAAGCCACATCTTTATTTGCCTCTTTGTTGAGTTTCACCCCACCGTACGGCAGCATCATGACAACGTCGGCGAGGCTTCTGCTCGCGGCGCTGGTCGCCACGGCTCTCGTGGCCTCCGGCCGAGCGGCGCGTCAGGTGGCCGGCGTGAGGAAGGACGCGAAGGGCGCCTCCGTGGGGAAGGGGGGCGACTTTGGCAGGGCCGACGAGGCCGCGGACAGGGTCTCGCGCCCCTTCAAGTCTCTCGACGGAGGTTCGTGAACATCCCACCACCAGCAAAACCGCAATCTCGCCGACAAATCCCCAACGGCAGTCGGTCACGGGCAGAGGAACGCAAACACGTCTCGAGTCTGGACTTGAACAGAAGCAGGGAGTGGACAGCATGGCTGGCTGGGGGAAGGGAGTACCCAGACGAGAAGGGGAGAGGAGACTGAGCGAACCTCTCATTGAGGAATTCAATTTAAAAAAAATCCAGCCGAGTGTGGAGATGCCGGGGATTGAACCCGGGGCCTCACACATGCGAAGCGTGCGCTCTACCACTGAGCTACATCCCCGGCCGTCTCTTCAACTCGCCGCTGTCGCACAGATAACAAAGATCCCCTATGTAGCATTGACAGACTTGGGGTAAGTGTTGTGAGCGAGCACCTCTGAAGGCCGGTATGGTACCCGAGGGAGTGGGTGGCCAGCACTACGCCCGGCCGCCTTTGTCTCCCGAGTGGCGATGTTCACACACCGCACCAGGTACTCATTTGAGGCTGGTCGACCTAGGGGTGACCCAGTACCGGTTCAGATAATCGTCCCTGGTGCTGGCGACCGCCAGTGGGAGTCGAACTCAGGTCTCTGCAGGGTTTGCAGCGCAGCGCAGCATGCTATAACCGCTGCGCCACCGCTCCCCACAAGATGCCCGCGTGAGCACCTACACACAGACACACGCATGTTTTTTTATATTTTATTTTACCAGGTAAGGCCCACTTAGCGATACAGCTCTTTTTCAGAAGCGACCTGGCTATCACAGATGATCGCTCAACATAGTGACTTACGCTGGAAATGTATAGCAGCCAAATACTCTAAACCAGTGGTTCTTAATCTTTACTGCAGCCTTGCAAAAAATGTATAATGATAACAAATACTTAGGTTAGATAAAAAAAAACTAGTTGTACTTAGATGCCCGTAATTAGTGTTTTCTATTATTTATCGTCAAAAATAATCTGTCCGTGTCTCGCGCCCCCAGAAAGGGCATCTCGCACCCCCCAGGGATGCAGTGTGCGCCCCAGGTAAAGGACCACTGCTCTGACCGCACTTTGATTCTAAATGAGGGGAAAACCATAGGACCCGGAGCAAAAGCCACGCGACCACAGGGAAAGAGAGACACTGCAAACTCCCAAATGGGGTTGCGCTCCACACATGCTGAGCCGGTGTGACCCGCGCGATGTGCGCGCGTGTTTGTTGTTGTTGTTGCTGCTGCAGGATGGGGAGACTCCATCCCGTGGGTCCAGACGTACGAGGAGGGACTGAAGATGGCAGCGGAGCAGTTGAGTAGCGGCGATGCCACCGCGCTCACAGCCAACCACGCCAGTTGTTGGTGTTGTTGCTGTTGTTGTTGTTGCTATCTCTCTCTCTCTCGAGCCGCATGAGTTTGATCTCGGTCCGTGTTGGGTGAGTTTGCATCTCCTGACCACGTGCCTTTTTTTCTCTTACAGAGGGAAGCCGCTCATGGTGATTCATTGGTCCGAAGCGTGCCCCTACTGCATAGGTAAAGTACTCAGGCATTGATTTTCTCACAGAATTGTTTTGTGCGCGGTTCGCTGGGAGATCGAAGGACTAATAACGTGACTAGTATAGCGACAGCCAAAGCCACGTGTATACTGGATGTGGTGTACCGGGTGCAGGAAATATTCTATGCACCGAACTGTTTGAAATGAAACCCCTGGGCGAGTTGGTTACCGATGGCTCGACTTACGAGCTGGCTTTGTGCAAAGAGATGCTGTGCATTTAGGAATCGAGCGAAATCTACGGGCTGGTGGTTCCATCACGACTTGTACGAAGCGAAAGATCAAGAGATTCTTGCAAAGCGAATTGATGTGCGTATCGTAAGCGAAAGTAATCGATATGAATCGATGAGTTCGATGCATCGTTACGCCTTGCCATTTTGACCGACCCACACCAGATACTGTAAAATGTGACAATTCGGGATGGGGATTCAATCCAAGATGCAGATCTAAGATCAGCGCTCAGTACTTTGTGTCAACATCAGAACGGGAGATACAAAGGTGGCCGGGCGTGGTGTTGGCCACCCACCACCCCGTCTTGCACCGTGCCGGCTTTGGCTGGTGCTCGCTAAGACCCCCAAGAGTGTGCATCGGGCGTACACGTCTGATCTTCGCTTGCGTGTGCGTCTTTACACATTGGCCAGTCATCTCAGTCAGTCAACCCACCTGGGTTTGTCCCGTGACCTTTTGCCAGCGGGCGTTCGACACTTCACGTGGCCTTAAAAAGCACTTATCCTGGCACAAGCGCCACCTAGTGGCGTACGGCAGCTGTTATTGTTGTTGTCTTTACACGCGGTTGTGCTGCGGTTAGCGCGCTGCGCTCAGAACCCGGCGATCCTAATTTAGATTCCCTCCCACGGCCAACACCGATGACGATGATCTGAAACGGTCCTGAGCCTCCCCTAGGTCGACTCAGCATCACATGGGTACCTGGTGCGATGTGTAAACATCGCCACTGGGGAAACAAAGGCGGCCGGGCGTGGTGCTGGCCACCCACCCCCTCGTGCGTCCGTGCCGGCCGTCGTGGGTGCTCGCTAACAGCACTTGCCCCGACAGTCTGTGAAGGCTACACGGTTAATTTTTTCCTTTGTCTTTTTTTACACGCACGGGTCCCCAGCCCTCCGCGAGGCCTTCAAGAACCACGGCGAGGTTCAGAAGATGGCAGCAGAGGACTTCGTGAGCGTCAACCTGCAGGTGCGGCGCAGGGGGAATTGGGTGGGAGTCGTGTGCCCTGTGGAGGCGCTCCGTGTGCGTGGAGGCGCTCCGTGTGCGTGGAGGCGCTCCGTGTGCGTCGAGGCGCTCCGTGTGCGTGGAGGCGCTCCGTGTGCGTCGAGGCGCTCCGTGTGCGTGGAGGCGCTCCGTGTGGGTGGCACCCCGTGCCCTGTGGCTGAATGCGAGCGGTGGTCGTGTCTGCCGAATCATCACCTCTTGCTTGGCTACGTACGAATGAAAATCAACAGCCATCATCAATCTTTAAAGTGCTGTTTGCTTCGTCGTCGTCGTCATCATCATCATCAGCCGTGGTCAATCCACTGCTGAATGCGACGCGGTTGTAATCCGCGTGGCGCGCGCACTCGCTGACTGATCTTCGTCGCTCCGTCTCGGACGCGTTCCATGTCTTGGCCGCCACTCGCTCCGTGGCCCTCGGTCACCGTCCCTCCTCGACGACGCCTCCTGTCCCAGTCCACGAGCTCGTCGCAGACATTGTGGACGTAGTCATTGACACCGCGCGCCTTCTCTATGTGCACGCGGGCCTCTTTCTCTCTTGCAATGTCACCGCTAAGTTCGCGTCTCAATTACCGTCAGCGCTTAGTTGTCTCCAGCCTCGACTTTGCGCTCTTCTGCCTGATGAGTTTTCCCCATTCATTTACAGAAGAAAGTCTTCGAATCGATGTATTGTCCGCCCATAGCCGGCGCTAAACCCTGGAGGCTGGGCTTGTCCGCATCCAGTGAGCCTCCCGTGGCGTGAGTTTGAGTCAGGGTTTATTTGATTTCGTACACAGCAGTAGGAGACAATGATGGCTATAGTGTGTCGAGCATTCATAGCAAGATGCAACTGATAATCAGCTGTTTCCTCCTCCTCCGACTGCTGCTGTCTAAACGAACAGGGCTGCACTTTGTCTCGTTTGAGTCGGTGGTCGAAAACAATTGAGGCTGTCTGCGTCATACACGCAGCGTGGTGTGTACGTTGAACTTCGTTCGCACCGTACATAGCCAACCGTGCTTATCGGAGGTGCGGGCGAAGGACAACAAACTAAACATGAAAAGCAGTTCTCAATAAATGCGTTTTCACTCTAGATTTCAAAGTGTATAGCTCCAGTGGCTTCTTAACATCGGAAGGAAGAGCGTTCCAGACGGCCGCAGAAACGCATCTGAAAGCGCGCGATGCGGTGAAAGTCTTTGTTCGATGGCCATCCAAGAGCCGCTGAGGATGACCCAGAGTTCGCGTGGTGATGTCACGTGGCAAGCAAGGAATGATGGGAAGAAACGATCAATCCCCAGGTCCCAATTGCGCTCTAGGATTACCGTGTTGCGCCTGCTTCTTTACGCGTGTGTGTTGTGTAGTGCGTGCACACGTGTGTGTGTGTGGTGTGCTGCACACACGTGTGTGTGTGTTGTGTGCTGCACACGTGTGTGTGTGTGTTGTGTAGTGCGTGCACACGCGTGGGTGTGTGTTGTGTAGTGCGTGCACACGTGTGTGTGTGTGTTGTGTAGTGCGTGCACACGTGTGTGTATTGTGTAGTGCGTGCACACGCGTGGGTGTGTGTTGTGTGCTGCACACGCGTGTGGGCACAAGGGCACCGTTAACGCAGCGCTTTGATGTCCTTTAAGACCGAGACCTTGGATCAAAACCTCGCTCCCGATGGTCGCTACGTGCCCAGGATCATGTTTGTCGGTAAGCGGCGCGCCCAGATGTCCCAATGGGATTCCACGTGCGCCCATGTGTGTGTGTACATGTGTGTGTGTGCATGTGTGTGTATGTACATGTGTGTGTGCGTGTACATGTGTGTGTGTGCGTGTACGTGTGTGCGTGTACATGTGTGTGTGCGTGTACATGTGTGTGCGTGTACATGTGTGTGTGTGCGTGTACATGTGTGAGTGTGCGTGTACATGTGTGTGTGTGTGCGTGTACATGTGTGTGTGTGTGCGTGTACATGTATGTGTGTGCGTGTACATGTGTGTGTGTGTGTGCGTGTACGTGTGTGCGTGTACATGTGTGTGTGCGTGTACATGTGTGTGCGTGTACATGTGTGTGTCTACTTATAGTGGTAGTGTGATGATTAGCGCATTGCGCTACGAACTTAACCACCGGTGTTCGATTCCCACTGACGGCCAACTGGTTCAGACGATTATGTGAACCAGTCCTGGGCATTCTAAAACTAAACTATTTGTTTTATCTTACCAGGTAAGGCCCACTGAGCTATACAGCTCTTTTTCATAAGCCTGACCACAAATAAAAGCGCCACTAAGTGGCTTACCACGTGGAATTGTATCGCACCCAAATGCCCTAAACGTTTATTTTATTATTCTAAATGTGGAGGGGGGAAACCGGAGGACCCGGAGAATAATCCACGGGAACACAGGGAGAGGATGCTAACTCTAAATGTACAGGCGTCAGGGTCGGGGTCGGACTCCTCATGAATTCTTGTATATCAGGCGAAGTAGTAAACGTTTCTCCACCGTGGCGCCCCCCGACTCCTCTAGGTCGACCCAGCCTCAAATGAGTACCTGGTGTGACAAAGGCGGCCGGGCGTGGTGCTGGCCACCCACCCCATCGTGAGCCGTGCCGGCCTCCATAGGTGCTCGCTAACAGCACTTGCCCCAAACAGTCCGTTCGAGGCTATACAGGGGATCCGTGTCTTTGTGTGTACGTCGAAAGAGTGCGTCCGTGAATCTGCACTCGTGTACGCGTATCTCTGTCTGCGTCCCGTGTGTCGGCAGACCCGTCCATGACGGTGCGAGCTGACATCGGCTCGGGCTACAGGAACAGCCTCTACGCCTACCACTCGGACGAGGTGTTCCGTCGTGAGTGATCACCGCACCGCACTGCACCGCACCTCCACGGCAACTCCGCGTCCACGCCCCTTGCCACGGCGCCACGTGGCTCCGTGCCGAGCAGCACAGGACGCCCGGAATATTGGCTTTTAATGCCCCCCTCCAACCCCGCAATAAATGAACCATCATATAACGCGATGATTCATTTCCAAAAAATCAGTCGGTTGGCTACGTACGGTGCGAAAGAAGTTCAACATACATTCGAGGCTTCCCTGGATAGACGATTTAGATTGTTTTCTTCATCATCACCATCATCACTGCGCAATCGATCCCCACGGCCAATGCCGAAGATGCCACTACAGCTCACCATCACCTCCTTCCTGCTGCCAGGTCACGGCAGTGTTTCTTTGCGCAGTCGGCATCAGCAGACCTCCTCCCCGAGGAATGTGGAGTGCCATCCAATGCTTGAGTCAGGAGGTATCTTGCGTATCGTGAGATGTATCTCCTTCCTTCCCGTAACTCATCAAACGTATACTAGTTTTGCATAACTATGCACTGCATACGATCGATGAATGGCACTTACTCGTGACCGCCAGATGTAGATCACTGTGATTTGCATGAATTGCAAAAAATTCTATTCTCAGGCGCATGCACACGCACGACAGTCGCCTAGAATGGAATAATCGTCCCCTGGCAGCTCGTAGTATCGTTGCGATTATCACACACGAGGACTTCAACTAGGGACACAACAACGACACGAGGCAGGGGGGGATGACATCACCTGGTGTCGGCAAATTCGTTTCAAAGGCAGTGCATATATTCTCAGAGCATGTTCGTTTGCATGTTCACCGCAAGTACTGAGTGATTAATGCAGTCCGTGATTCCTTGCCAAATGTGTCTATTTGGTGTTTGCACATCTTAACACCTCCTGTTTTTTTTTCCGGCGAGGGTAAAGCCTATTCTTATATATTTCACGAGCCCAGGGTGCTGTGGCTATCTCCGCTGAATCGGCACAATTTCCCGTCGCCTGTCACTGCTCGCCACCCCTCCCCGTGACCGCACCCTGCAGGTCGGCCCAGCCGGTTCCTCCCAACCGGTTGAGCCGGACAGATCCCAACCCTGGTGGGCTCACAACGCAGCAGCAGTGAGCGCGCTCCGGTTTCTAACGACAAAGCGAGTTTGACTCTTCACGGCGGAGCGACTTTGCTCTGTGCTTACGCCTGTATACATACTGTGCTGTACAAAGACAAAGATCTCTCCCGTATAGCCCGAACACACTGTTGGGGCCATTGCTGTTAGCGTGCACTTACAGCACGGCACACGAGGCCAACACCACGCCCGGCCGCCTTTGTCTCCCCAGTGATGATGTTTACACACAACACCAGGTACTTATTTGAGGCTGAGTCGACCGAGAGGAGGCTCATGACCGGTTCAGATAATCGTCACTGATGTTGGCCGTGAGCGGGAATTGAACTCGGTCCGCCGGGTTCGTAGCGCAGTGCACTAACCGCTACAATACCGCTCCCAACTGCACTCACACCTATACACAGACGACCACGGCATGCGTGTCGTCAGATTATACCATCACACATTATACTCTACTCACACGTGTACACAGCGTATAGCATCACGTGTACACATATTTTACGCGCACACGTGTACACACGGTGGCGAGATGTTAACTACCTCGCCTTGTGTACAGGAAATCGTGGGTTCGATCCTGACCATGACGCCTGTATATTTGGAGTTTGCGGTGTCTCTCTCCTCGTGGTCGCGTGGATTTCTCCCCTCCACATTTCGAATCCACGTGCGTTTTAGAGTATTTGGCTGCTATAAATGTCCACGTGATAAGCCACTTCGTTGAGCTATCATTTGTGGCCAGGTCGCTTCTGAAAACGAGCTGTACGGCTAAACTAAAGGACCTGTTCGTGTCACATCAATCGCCTTCGATCTTCACCGTGGCCGACAACAGAATGCAGGTGGCGCAGTGCGCGAACCACTGCGCCACCGCTCCCCATTGTTTGTTCACGTGGCGCCAAGCACAGTTCTCCTCGCCATATCCCCGCTTCCACCTATCGTGGATTTTTGGTTTTTCCACCACGGCGAGTTAAGCCACGCGCTGGGTTCACAGCTCCGCGTTGACCCTGCGATAGAATCACCCCGGAATGCTCCCGGATCTCGTCATCAACATCCCGCCAGCTAAAGCTACGCGGGACTTTGAGCCCTGGACGTGCGCTTAGACGGTTGTGTGGCGTGGCCGGGCATGAACACACACGGGCTGCTGTAGACGCGGCGCTTCGTGGCGGTCAGGCTTGAGGGCCGTGCGGCAAAATCAATTGTTGGACTGTACTATGCTCACGCGTATGTGCTCTGACTATACCGGTGTGGTGAAGTATGGTCAGATAAGCCCCCCCCCCTCCCCCACTCTCAACGACCCGCCCAGCGTGGGGAGGCTCTCATCCCGCAGTTTATTGACAAAAGGGCTGAGCACGCGCATTTACAAGGTCTGTCTAGGATACGAGTCTTGATGCTTGGGTAACCTTATGCAATAATTAACGTGTTCGTTATAAATCATCGTAAACACGGGCTCGATTAGCAACGATGAGTAATACATATATTTTGCATGAATGTCAGTGAGTTTTGGGACAACTATACACGAATGAGTTTTAGGAGATTTGGCTATTGATGATGGGTCAAAGAAACTACACTATTTGTATTCTACCAGGTAAGGGCCACTGAGCTGTATAGCTCTTTTTTAAGAAGCCACCTGGCCACAAATGATAGCCCAACGAAGTGGCTCTTCGCGCGGAAATGTTTCGCAGTAGTGAAATATTCTAAACCCAGAGGACCCGGAGAAAAATCCACGCGACCACGGGGAGAGAGACATCGCAAACTCCCATTATACAGCAGGCGTCGTCAGTGTCGGGATCGTACCGACGACCTCCTGCGTACCAGACGAGGTAGTTAACATCTCCTAGCCACCGTGATGATGATGATGAGAGAGAGACACCGTACACTCCAAATACACAGCAGGCATCGTCAGTGTCGGGATCGAACCCACGACCTCCTGTGTGCCAGGCGAGGGAGATAACATCTCGCCGCCACCGCAGCGCCAACTAATCGTGTAGCAGCTGTACAACGGCGATCTGCGCGTGGGGGGTGCCGTGTGCGTCGGTGTTGAGTGAGCGGGAGCCGGGGTCGAGACGGCTGAACGTGTCCGCCGTCTCCGCTGACGCTGCTGCCCTCCCATTGCTTCCCGCAGTGGTGGACGCCATGAAGAAAGCGAAGGTTCCCCTCAAGACGGAGCTGTAGTGCCAAGCGAGGAGCGACCAGGACCCGGCACCTCCACACAGCGAGGGGGTGGGGGGCGGGGAAGACTGTGGGGGAGGGGGGGGATGGGGGTGGGGGGGATAATGAAGGGGGGGGGGTATTGTGATTTTAACAAACGGCGAAGTGATTTTGACCAGAATGAGACGAGGATTTGTAACTGGACCGGGGCTTCATTTCAAAAGGGGTCTGGCCACACAGAATAGTTCCGCACCCGGAACACCGCATCCAGTATGCACCTCGCTGTGACCGTGGCTGCTCGCGACGTGTCTGCCGGAGAGTGTTCGGTGGGCAGTGAGACGGGGGTCCTTGCACCGGACCGAGCGCGCGGGTCCAGACGACGTCGCCTCATCCGATGGCCGCTGACGGAGCTCGCTCCTGACCCGTACGTCGCCCCGAGCCGCCTCGCCACCAGAGCCGCCACAGTCTCCGTCTCCCTGGGCGCTCGGTCGCGAACGCAGCGAAAGAGTTCCGATGGGTCGCGGTGTGGATGTCGCGAAGCAACCGACTCGCCGGCGTCGGTGCGTCGCAAACAGCGCGCCGGGCACAGATGTAAAATGTTCGCGTTGCCAATCGTCGACCTCGGATGATCGCGCGGATGCGTCCTCTGCGCCGCTGTTTACCGACACCCAATTAAACGCACGACCTCACGAGCATCCCTCGTCCGCCCCCTCGCCATTCGTTCTTTTGTTTCGTGTCGGGACGGGCACGAAAACCACTCGACGCTCTCGCTGTTATCAGTGAAAGCGACGGCGGCGGCAGTGGCGGCGTCTACATCGGCATCGCTCGCGGCACGGGTTGAGGTTCCCTCGAGAGAGCGGCACGGGTTGAGGTTCCCTCGGGAGAGCGGCACGGGTTGAGGTTCCCTCGAGAGAGTGGAGGTCGCACGACCCGCATCAACTCCTCCGTGGGCGTCCATGGTACCCACGAGAGCCTCGCCGGGTCTGCTGCTACGTTCGAATGTTTTGACCAATTTCTTTTGTCCACTTATATATGTCAAGGTGGGATCTGGTATTTCGGAAAATCCCACACCCCATTACGACGGGGGATATGTATAATATGTATGTTGAACTTCTTTCACGCCGTACGTAGCCAAGCGTGCTAATGTTATCGCATTAGCGTTATCGCATTAGCGATAACATTGGCCGGGAACCAGACGGCTTCACCGACCCACATTGTGCACTTGCCACCATCACAGCCACTACCCCATAGCCCGTCGAGTTTGCAAATGATACTCGGACAAATCTCGACGTGATCCACCGACCCTTGCCACCAAGTCCCCTGCACTGGGAGGCCCCTCGCGCCCCAGACCCCGTGGGAGGCGGGGGCGGTGGAAGAGGCCCGAAGCGCCGCACCCCACACGTTGTTCTCCCCCCACCTCCCTCCCTCCGGCTACGGGGGGAGGGAGGGGGCCAAGGAATGCGTCTCGTTTACCCAGAAATCACAGTACGGGCTTATCGCTTCTGCCGAAGTACACGTCAGCCTTACTCTGAAATCAGTGCGTGCGACGGGCGAGGCTGCAGGAGAAATGTATTGACCTCGCGGCTCGCAAAGCGCAGACAACCTGAGACGTGGGGAGAGAGGGGGGGGGCTTACCTCACCCCCCACCGCCCCCCACATTCCGCCAGATTGCCCCGACCAGGATATGGGGATAAGCCGGGGTCGGCGCGACGTGCTGGTGTAGCTGTAGGGAGACGTGTCCTCGCACAGGCACAGGCGAAACACCTGTGCCGCCACTACCCACGTGGGTTGCCACAGCACAAGGCAACGTAGCGCGGACACTAGCATGGTATAGTGACTCAGCAGAGCGCGTGCACTAGCATGGTATAGAGACCCAGCAGAGCACGTGCACTAGCATGGTATAGAGACCCAGCAGAGCGCGTGCACTAGCATGGTATAGAGACCCAGCAGAGCGCGTGCACTAGCATGGTATAGAGACCCAGCAGAGCGCGTGCACTAGCATGGTATAGAGACTCAGCAGAGCGCGTGCACTAGCATGGTATAGTGACCCAGCAGAGCGCGTGCACTAGCATGGTATAGAGACCCAGCAGAGCACGTGCGCTAGCATGGTATAGAGACTCAGCAGAGCGCGTGCACTAGCATGGTATAGAGACCCAGCAGAGCGCGTGCACTAGCATGGTATAGAGACCCAGCAGAGCGCGTGCACTAGCATGGTATAGAGACCCAGCAGAGCGCGTGCACTAGCATGGTATAGTGACCCAGCAGAGCGCGTGCACTAGCATGGTATAGAGACCCAGCAGAGCACGTGCGCTAGCATGGTATAGAGACTCAGCAGAGCGCGTGCACTAGCATGGTATAGAGACCCAGCAGAGCGCGTGCACTAGCATGGTATAGAGACCCAGCAGAGCGCGTGCACTAGCATGGTATAGAGACCCAGCAGAGCGCGTGCACTAGCATGGTATAGTGACCCAGCAGAGCGCGTGCACTAGCATGGCATAGAGACCCAGCAGAGCGCGTGCACTAGCATGGTATAGAGACCCAGCAGAGCGCGTGCACTAGCATGGTATAGAGACTCAGCAGAGCGCGTGCACTAGCATGGTATAGTGACTCAGCAGAGCGCGTGCACTAGCATGGCATAGAGACCCAGCAGAGCGCGTGCACTAGCATGGTATAGTGACCCAGCAGAGCGCGTGCACTAGCATGGTATAGAGACTCAGCAGAGCGCGTGCACTAGCATGGTATAGTGACCCAGCAGAGCGCGTGCACTAGCATGGTATAGAGACCCAGCAGAGCGCGTGCACTAGCATGGCATAGAGACCCAGCAGAGCGCGTGCACTAGCATGGTATAGTGACCCAGCAGAGCGCGTGCACTAGCATGGCATAGTAGCCAGGACATTATTACTGATAGAATATATTCCTGGGCCCCTTTAATCTCACGGAACGGGAGCGGAGCGGCTGAAAATATATCCTGAGAGTAGCCCAGCACATCTTAAACATTATCATATCATAATAATTTATCACATTCTATGAATAATTGTAGGATGTAACCCCAAACATAGCCTGCCTCTACATCCTCTATCATTAAATTTTGATTTAAAGCTTTCGTGGCTGCAGGGATTCATCTTCTTGGTTCTTTCGGTAAAGTCACGTAGAAGGGAAATAATAAAATATGAATGAACCAAGTTTGGTGGTGTTCATTCAGACGCTGTCTTTCCGACAGCCCTGTTCTTCACCTGAGGACGGCTGCTTGCGTTGTGGCCGAAACGTCGTGAGAATTGTATTTTATTATGTTTAATTTTAATTATTTTATTCTTTCCCTTCTACGTGACTTTACCGAAAGAACCAAGAAGATGAATCCTCTATCATTGTTACGACCCCTTCCCACTCACTCATGTTTGTGTTCGGTCTCTTGGCCTCGTCCTTCCACAACCTCCCCTGTCGACCTCTCACCGCTGCCTGTGAACGCGCGCCCGATCCACGTGTTTGTCCTGATGATGAGACGCGTCTCCTCCTGAACCTTTCCCTGCCACCGCCCCATCACACACACCGCAACACATGGTGGAAGGAGTTGTGCAGCTATACAGAGCCCTCATTGGAGCCACAGGGCTACAGAAGAAGCACATGCCGTAGCATGCTGTACACCACAGCATATACAGAGCACCACAATAGTACGTATAGCGAAGGATCGACGTAAACAGTAGCGTGTGTACCCCACAGCATGCACATGTGTACGTGTGCAGCTTTCTAGTCAATCCACTGCTGCATGAGGAGCGCTTCCACGCGCCCTCCTGGAGCACCCGCGCTGTTCAGTTCGCGGATTGGTAAAGGCAGGGAGCATCCACGAGGCGCCATAGAAGTGTATACCAACAATGGATGTTGCTGCATTGCCCCCCGCAGTCTGCCACGTAGACCTGCTGCTCTCCCTATAATCGTGCCAACGTTGCGCCAACGTTGAACACAACGTTCCACGTTTACTGGGCGATGACGACCTGGGTGTGAGTTGGTGGTAAAAGCGACGGGGCGAGGCGACTTCACCGGTTTTTCCGGCTGCGCCGTGTTGCCCCTCGGCTGTGTTTTCGCGCTGTGCCCGACGTCTCGCTGCAGCACGTGGTGCGAAACGTCGGACATCACGCCGCGAGAAAAACAACGAAACCACACGGGCAGAATCTGTCGGGCTGCACGGCTAGAGTGGGCGAGATGCTCGTCTTTGCGCGTGCGTATGACCTTAATAGATGCTCGCTAACAATCTGCAAAGTGGGTCATTGTGAGTGCGAGTGAGATGTGTAACTTGTCAATGGAAATGTCAAAAATGCGCTTCGAGGCGAAATCCGCGGGCACGCGAGAGAGGGGGGGGGGGGAGAGGGGGGGAGAGAGAGAGGGGGGGGAGAGAGAGGGGGGAGGGAGGGCGAGAGAAAGAGAGGGGGGGAGAGAGAGGGGGGGAGAGAGAGGGGGGAGAGAGAGGGGGGAGAGAGGGGGGGAGAGGGGGGGGAGAGAGAGAGGGGGGAGAGAGAGAGGGGGGGAGAGAGAGAGGGGGGGGGGAGAGAGAGAGAGGGGGGGAGAGAGAGAGGGGGGGGAGAGAGAGGGGGGGGGGAGGAGAGAGAGAGGGGGGGGGGGGAGAGAGAGGGGGGGAGAGGGGGGGGAGAGAAAACTCCGTGGAGTGTCGACCCTGTCCGTGGCGCACCGCGAGACCAATCCCACAGGGACACATCACGTTTAGCGCCGCGCCTCGGTGTCACCTGGCCGCGGCAAGCCAATCGCGCAGCGACGAATCATCTTGAGCGGCGGCGGCGGTGGGGGGCGATGGGGGGCGGTGGTCATGGCGGGGGGAGGTTGGCGGTGACCCGCAGGCGAAGTTCAAACACCACCTCGCTCGCGTCTTACCTGAGCGGCTCCGCGCTGCGCGGGTACGAGAGACGACGTCGATGGTCGTAGTGGTGGTGGTGATGGTGGTGAATGACGAGAGGGGCACACTGGTAGGCGCGGGGGTGGGGGGGGCACGCACAAGGCGCGCGTTGCTCTGATGCGTCTGAGCAATGAATCACAAACGATCACGTGGAAAGGAAATTAAGCAATTAGAGTAGAGCCCAGATTCCAACGGTGTCTTCTCTACCAGTGATAAAATCACGACGCGCCCGTGGCGCGCAAGGGACGTGGTGGAATTGTTTAGACAATCCAGAGGTGGTTCGCGCTCCGCACTCTGAATCTGGCCCGGCTGAGTTCGATTCCCGACGAGGGTTAACACAAACCACTGATGGCGAGAAAAATATACACCGCCTCCTGTCCCCTCACACCGACTTCACCAACCCGCACTCACCACAGTGGTGGAAGTATGGTCAAACACGAGGGCCTCATCCAGCAGTCGATTAACAAGGGGTTGTAAACTACGATGATGGAAAATAAAGCGTCAAAAGCACAAATACCAATGCCCCCCACCCCGCCCGTACACACCCCTTGATTGCCAAATGTGACAGGAATCTCACCAACAACAGAGATCTCAACAACAACAGCGATCTCACCAATAACAGGGATCTCAATGACAGCCATCAGTGGCGCTCCCACAAAATAAATACCTCGGGGTCGAAAAATATTCTCCCACCAAGAGTAATGACTGACCACGGTCCTTTTGTAAATCCAAGAATTCGTTATGATGACACAACACGGATGAAGGGGGGCAGTGGGGGGCGAGGAGGGGGGGGGACCTCCCCCTTTTCTTCATTGCTCCCCCTGGGTTCGCCTCTGCCAGCAATCACGGTGGCCGTTCGAAGTCAACAAACGCAGCCCCCACCAGTGCACGTGCACAGGCGCCCCTGGCCCAGAGAGTACAAACACTCGGTGATTAGATTCTTGACAGCTTTCCCAGGCTCCGTATCCCAAGACATCGCCTCCCTACCCCCTCCACCAACCCCGATGGCACCCCTCCTCCCCCTACCCCCCACAGTCCCCCTCGCCCACGCCCTCATTTACCTGCCGTCATGCTTCGCTGGGGCTACGTCACCGTTCCCCAGGTGACTGCAGGTGCGTCCGGGTCGAGAGGGCCTTAAATACGGCGGCGACAGGGGCACAAGGCTGCGGATCACCTGGTGCAATCCGACCTCCCATCGTCTCCACCTCACCTGCAGGCTCTCCCAGACCAGGTGAGCGCAGGGACAGCCACGGCTCCGCTCGAGGTTTAGAAGTTGGACTGGTTTTAACATCGACGTGGGTACTTCACGCGCCGAAGCTGTAAAGATTTCGCCTCGTGTAGGCCACGCAGACTGGCGTGGCGATCGCTGTCAGCAAGCACCTGCTTGGGGGTTTTGTTTAAGTGTTGCACGGCGCACGAGAGGGGGTGTTGTGGCTAGAATCACACTCGGCCGCCTTTGTCTCTCCAGTGCTGATGTTGTGCACAGGGGAGCGGGCACTCGTCTAAGGCTGAGTCAGTATACCCAGTGGAGGTTCAGATACAGGACAGGTTCAGATACAGCGTATCACTTCGCCACTGATGTTAGCCGTTGTCGGGAATTGAACTCAAGTTGTCGTGTCAGTAGCACAGTGCGCTAACCAATGCTCATCCTCTCCCAGTGCGCCAAAACAAAGACAAAGACCCCCCGTATAGCCTTAACAGACTGTAGGGGCAAGTGCTGTTAGCGAGCACCTATGTGCGCCACACACACACTCAGGCACGCATACACACTCACACAAACTCGCACTCGCACACAAAGACAAAGATCACCCGGATAACCAACACAACCGGTTGGGGGCAAGTGCTGTACACGAGTACATATTTTAAGGGAGGCATTGCGAACGATGAGGTTGATTGCCAGCAACCACGCCGGGCCGCCTTTGTCTCCCCGCCGCTGATGTTTTCATAGACTCCGAGACAAAGTCCATGACCCGCGTGTCTCGTGTCCCGCAGACAAACGCCGCGATGATGAAGACCGCGACCACCCTGCTCCTGGCGCTGTGCGTCGGCCTGGCTCTGGCCGCATCGGCGAAGGAAGCGAAGCCCGGCCCGGCCTCCAAGGCGGCGGGGGGCGCCCCTGGGGAGAAGGCGGCGGGGGGCGCAGCTGATAAGGCGACGACGGCGCCCCCCAAGAGGAAGGGACCCCAGACCCTCTCGAGGGGTGAGTTATTATTCGTGCTGCACCTCGTTCTTCGCGCACTATTGAAGTGGCAGCACTGCAGGAGGCCAACGGAAAGACGATTTGAGGTTCATTGAGTTTTGAAAAACTCGTCTCGAGAGAGGTCCCGGGATACAACGAGCCATCAGATTTGCTCGTCAGTTGTGTTTTACTGGACATCTATTGAAAAGAAGCTTCATAGCTCATCGGATTCCTCCAGGCTAAATAAAGATGCTGGTTTAATATGAGTCTGCGGTGAGTGCCATGCACCGCCATGTGGATTTGTGGAGCGTTTCAGACGCTGCGCAGCAGAGGCAGCGGTCGAATTAATTTAACAGAGATATAGAGAGGTCCAGTCAGTCAGTCGTAGACAGACGATCACGGGGAACGTCTTGAACTTGGGCTTGAACAGGAGCAGGGATCCGACAGCACAGATTCCGCCCTGCGATTAGCGACCACGGAGTTCGAGGTTCACGTTCCAATCGGAGCGGTGCCCGGTGCGATGACGAGTCGCCCGAGACTATCCCGGGTGGAGAGTTCGTGCGATCAAGTGGCTGTGTCTCTCTGACCCCCACCACCACCCCTCCCCTCCCTCGTCACGCTGACCCCCCTCCCGCCCCCCAGGTTGGGGAGATGACATCACATGGGTCCAGACTTACGAGGAGGGGCTGGCCAAGTCCAGAAACACGTGAGTAGAGTGACACGCACACACACACACAGACGCACATACACACACATACAGACGCACATACACACACATACAGGCGCACACACACACACAGACGCACATACACACAATACATACTCACTGAAACGCAAGCATACATACATACACACGTAATCACGTACAGACATGCATGCAGATATATACATATACACACAAGTACTCACACATGCACACACATACACACCGATACATGCGTAGATACATACACACAGATACCTACACATACATATTCTCACATCTGTACATGCACAAAGACAAAGACCCCCCCCCCCCGCGTATAGCCTTAACAAACTGTTCATAGACACAGACACGAACACACGTAGATACGTATACAGAGATATACACACCGACACACTTACCTACACATGCAAAGACAAATGTAAAAATCTCCGCATAGACTCCGGGTACAAGCGCTGTTAGCGAGCACCGATTAAGGCATCCACGTTGTGCGTGTGCGTGTCACAGACGGAAGCCGCTGATGGTGATCCACCACCTGGAGGACTGCCCCTACAGCAACAGTGAGTGCCGCGCTGCCGACACGCAGTTAGAGTCAGGGTTCGGGTCCGGACCAGGGTCCAATTCAATCAAAGCAATTGTTACCCGCGCGATTCGCGTGGAAGCGGATGGCGACTACTGTGTATTGCCACCATCGTCATCAGCCATTGTGTGTCCACTGCTGGATGAAGGCCCCTCCTCTTCCCACGTAATGTCAACTGGCTAGACGGAATTGTTCTTTAATTGCCCGTCCGCGTGTTTGCTCATCGGTCAATAACTCTGCCTTGCAAGTATTAACGTGTTTAATTTAGCTTTAAAGGCCACAGTGGTATTGACCAATGTGGTGAGTTTCCATTGGGCTCTCATCCGCTTTTAACCACCCTATAGGCATCTCTAACGGTGTAAGTACATGTGCATGTGTACCTGTACGCGTGTGCGTGTATGTACGTGTCTGTGTGTTTACGTATGGGGATAGGTAGTATTCTTGGGTTTTTTCGGTAAAGTCACGTAGGTAAAACATCAAAATTAATAAAAATAAAATAAAATAAAGATCACGACGTTTCGGAGGCAACACAAGTCTCCGTCATCAGGTGGGACCGTCACAGCCAGATTAGCTGCATCAAGTGAGGCAATGATTCAAGATGTAATCCCTTAAAAGCGAGTTGGGGGGGGGGGGAGGAGAGGGGGGGGGGAGCTCATCAGAATGTGGTAGCCAATAAATGGAACGTATGGATAGGTAGTGTAGCGGTTAACGCGCTGCGCGACGAACCTGGCGACCCGAGTTTGATTCCCTCTCACGGCCAACAGTGACAATTATCTGAACCGGTCCTGGACCTCTCCGAGGTCGACTCAGCCTTAAATGAGTACCTGGTGCGGTGCGTAAGCTATCGCCACTGGGCAGCCAAAGGCGACTGAGCGTGGTGCTGGTCACCCACCCCCTCGTGTGCCGTTCTGGCCTTCATAGATGCTCAGCACTTGCCTCAACAGTCTGTTGAAGCTATACGGGGGATCTTTGTCTTTGTGTACGTGTGTGTGTGTGTACCCCGGGCTGCTGCCCCTGGCGATTGTGGGCGCCTCCCATCGACTCTCCGCACAGATAACCGAGTCGCGACTTCAAGTTAAAAGTCCCCACCCCCGTTTCACTGCCGCAGGCCTCAAGAAAGTCTTCGTGGAGTCCAAGGACATCCAGCGGATGGCCCAGGAAGACTTCATTATGCTGAACCTCCTGGTGAGACGCGACAACGTGAAGGACACACGCAACTTCTAACGTTCATGAACTCGTTCGCTCATTCATTAAATTACTCATTAATTGAGTCAATCAAACATTCACTCATTGATGAATTCGGTCGGTGACTAATTGATCCGTTTACTTAATCAATCGTTGTATTGATTTGAAGCTTCCATGACTGCAGGAATCCATACTCTTTGGTTCTTTCGGTAAAGTCACGTCGGTATAAAATAAAATGAATCACGACGTTCCCACCTGATGATGGACGCTTGTGTTGCGCCCGAAACGTCGTAATTAATTTTGTTTATACCTACGTGACTTTACCGAAAGAACCAAAGAGTATAATCGTTGTATTGTTCATTTGCGCACACGTACACTAATTCATGCGTTCACTCATTAACCAATGCATTCATGCATTCACTCAATCGAGCAACGATTCGTTCATTCAAAACGCGCTCCGTCATCCACTTTGGCCCAACGTGTATTTCGAAACGGACAGCCGCTGTCGATCGCCGTTTCCCTCGACCGCCCTTCCGCTCGCACTCGGCGTGTGCTTGACGAAAGCGTTGCTGCTGCTACTGCCTTGCTCCCTCAGCACGAGACCACAGACAAACACCTCGCCCCAGACGGCCACTACGTGCCCAGGATCATCTTTGTTGGTGAGTTTCCACCTGCTCTCACCTGCCCTCGCCTGCTCTCACCTGCCCTCGCCTACCGCTTTCCTCCACACAACTCCACCCGCCCCAACTGCCTCTCACCTTTTGTTACCTGACCCCCCCCACCACCACCTTCAATCACCTGCTCATACCTGCTTCCACCTGATTCCACCTAACCCCACCTGCAAAACCCCTTCATCTGAAACCCCCACTTTCTCCCACCCCTCCTCGCGTGATCCGACCTTTCTCCACCTCACTCGCTTTCTCCACCCCCACCGCACCCGCCTGTGTGCGCGTGTCTGTCTATACGTGTGTGACTGTCTATAGGTTTTGTCTATGTGCGTCTTTGTGCTTGTCTACGTGTGCGCGCGTGCTTGTGCGTCTGTGTACGGGTGTTGGTGCGGGATGGTTGGGGGGGCGGGGGCGAGCGGTGGCGCAGTGGTTGGCGCAGAGGTTTGCCAGCGGCCTGGGGTTGGATCCCGTGAGATGAGAAGCTTCCCCCTTGGTTAGCTCGGCTCTAAACGAGCGCATGTGTCGCTGGGTAAAAACATCAGAGCTGGGCAGACAAAGGCAGCCGGGCGTGACGCTGGGCCACCCGGCGCTCTGCAGCCTCGTGCGCGCCACCCAGGACTTTTTGACATAAAGCTCGCAGACAGCGCCGCTTGCTCAGCGTGGGATCTTGTTTCGTCTTGCAGATCCATCTCTCACGGTGCGTGCGGACATCACGGGCAAGTACAGCAACCGCCTGTACGCCTACGAGCCCATTGACGTCGAGCTCCGTGAGTACCCATCGAGTTCCTTCACACACCCTCCCCCCCTCCCCCCCCTCCCCGTCCATCTCCTACTCTCCCCCGAGTCCCCACGTGGAACACGACTCGGCCATTAAACTCGGACGCCTTTAAACATCGCACGTGACTACTTGGTTGTGAAATGTTTTTATTTATTTGGAAGTTAATAATTCCTCGAACAGGAGGAGCCGTTGGAAATTTGATATTAATCTCAAGGGTTTGATCATCATCATGATGATCATGATGATAATCGTCTCAATCCTCATCATGATCTCCATCTGCCATGAGAAATTCGTCAGCTGGAAATTCTGTGGGAGCTGGCTCCGTCTCTCACTCGATGTTTGCCGGGGGGTGATGCTGCTCGTCTTGCTTCGAGGGATTATCGGCGGAAGGAGCTTCCACTAAGAGTACAAAACACGCCTGTCCAAAATTACTTGTCGATATTATTTAGACCGTAAATGTATGTAATCATACTAACAGATTTATTTAGAAAATGTATGACATTTAAGCGAGGTGGATGTCGCCTGGTGCCAAAACAATTCCCCCAACATCGTCGTTCAGGACTGTTTCTGCTATCACTGAGCACTGCTCGTAGCGATAGCTACTGCGCGTTTGAATGATCGAATCCACGCGTTATCTGATCCTCTGTACAAGACGTGTTGTTGTTGTTGCTATGATTCTTGTTATTGTTTCCGGTGTTATTTAAACCACACGTCCCGCCCCTGTGTCCTCCGACTCCGCTCGCAGTGGAAGAGAACATGAGGAAGGCACGTAAGATGCTCCACACGGAGCTGTGAGCGGAGGCCTCCATCTCGTCCCTCTCGTCGTGCCCCCCCGGGGGAACCGAGGCCCCCTCGTTCGACTCCCGGCCCCGGGGGGGGGGGGGGGGTCAGCGTCCCTCCTCGCTGAGGGTCGTTTCCCCTGATCGGGGTCTGATCCCTCGCGACTTCAAGAGCCATGAACCTTGGGCCTTCGACCTTAATCCGTGACCTGTTTTTTTATTTCCTTTTTTAAAACGCGCGGTGGTTCCTCCTCCACCCGTGCACCCCCCCCCCCCCCACAACCCCCCACTGGATCCGTTTTCGGATCGTACCGCGTGTTGTACGGCATGCTGTCGGCCGACGTTTCGCTCCACGTGCCGGGGAGCTTCTTTTAAAGCTTCTCACAGACGTGTGGGGCGAGTGCCGTCCCAGCCACGCGTGCGCGTCAACTCCGAACACGCGGCGCAGCGTAGAGCCGCGACAAACCTAAGTAGTGCCCCCCCCCACCCACTTCTCTATCTCTGTCTCTCTCTCTTAAACCTTGGTGAACATGAAGGGTGATTGGGCGCGACTCCTGTGCAGTTTACACTCAACACGTTGAGCTGAGAGTGAGAGTGTTTAGCGAGTGTCGTCACGTGTAAAGTAGTGGGAAACTTTCTGTAAAATAAAGCGAACGCGTTCAACGCCTGCTGCTGCACGTGTCATGGTGTTCATCATCCGCACTCACATCCATACAACATACAAAGAACCCCCGTATAGCCTGTAACAGGCTGTTGGAGCAAGTGGTGGTGTTAGCGAGCACCTATGAAGACCGACACGGCACGCGAGCGGATGGGTGGCCAGCACCACGCCCGGCCGCCTTTGTCTCCCTGGTGGTGATGTTTACACACTGCATTGTGTGCTCATTTGAGGCTAAGTCGACCTAGCAGGGAGGCCCAGGACCGGTTGAGATGATCGTAACTGGTGTTGGCCGTGAGCGCTACCCTACCGCTCCCCACACTCACACCCACTCACCCACATCAACACGTGCACAGTTACGCTCATCCACTGCTGGGACAGGGCATACACACAGTGGACGGTTCTTTGACCATACTTCACCGCACTGGTCACGGTTGCGTGGCGGTGCACATCGATTCAAACTCACTACCCCCCCCCCCCCTGCCGCCCCCCCCCCCCCCAAACAAAGCACAAACTGCTGTTCTCTTGAAGCTCCACACATGGGCTTATTACGTGTCCCAGGGGCTGTGCCGTGCGAATTTGAAGTTTTCTTCTTCAGAAAATCAAATCCTTTCAAGTGACTTGGTAGGAGCGGCCCCAGTGGCGTCATTGCCGTGACTGGTTGACATTTGTTAAAATGTTCCCAACATCGGCAGCAGCTATTTTCTGTCCACTGCTGGATGAAGGCCTGTCGACATCTCTCTCTCGTCTCTCATGGCCCTGCGAGACACCAATGCACGTGCAGCACACGAGCCGAAGTCATCGCTTCCATCTCCCACGGAGGGCGTCATCTCGCGCGTGCTCCGTCCTTGGGCTGCCGCTCCGTCCGTAGTCTCGCCCGTCGTCCCTTTCGAGTGATATCTTCTGCCCAAGCCCACTCGCCTTTCCTTGACAGTCTACGTGGTGCGTCCGGGCGTGGTATTTAACAATGCGTTGATTACAATCGATAATAAATTGGTTAGGCTCACGACACATGGAACCAATCGTGTAAGAAATCAATACATCGTGATCTATTATTTTTTCTACTTACGTGACTTTGCCAAAAGAAGCAAAGAGTATGGATTCCTGCAGTCACGAAAGCTTCAAATCAAGATTAAGAAATCAATGTACAACGTGAACATAACATTGGGTGATCACCCCCCCCCCCCCCCCGCAGCTACAAGAGCCGTTATGTTCACCGAAGTGTAAACAGCATCAATTATTATCACAAGTAGTGTGTGTGTGTGGTTAATGCAGACTTGGTTCCTTGCTAAAGGCCGCGATTTGGTGTCTCAACATCTTAACAACACATGTTGCTTTCCCAAAAAGGCTAAAACCTATTCTTATTATTTCAAACAACAATTATAATTATTGACCCTGACTTGAGACGATTCATCATCCCGTGACCTTGCGAATCCTCACTTCTCCTCGCCGTCAGTCATTTAGAGCGACCCACCACTCCCCCCCCCCCCTCGTCCATATACCTGTCAACCCGTACAGTTTACCTATATTCTTGAACAGGCAAGTTGAGTTTTCAGGTCCATACGGCGTGCAGCCGTTTCCATGCGGGCAATGTTTTGTCTATTTGTTTGTGTTTCTTCCTTTTGATGGGACTTTGTAGGACAAACGTTGAGATTTGTAAGGGCACGGGGTGACCAATAAGGTCTGAGTTGCTCTGTAATAGGGAGGGCACTGATAAGGGATTGACAGGTATGTGATGGTGAGTGTACTAGTGGTGAGTGTACTAGTGGTGAGTGTACTAGTGGTGAGTGTACTAGTGGTGAGTGTACTAGTGGTGAGTGTACTAGTGGTGAGTGTACTAGTGGTGAGTTGAGTGGTGAGTGTACTAGTGGTGATTGTAGTAGTGGTGAGTGTACTAGTGGTGAGTGTACTAGTGGTGAGTTGAGTGGTGAGTGTACTAGTGGTGAGTGTACTAGTGGTGAGTGTACTAGTGGTGAGTGTACTAGTGGTGAGTTGAGTGGTGAGTGTACTAGTGGTGAGTGTACTAGTGGTGAGTGTACTAGTGGTGAGTGTACTAGTGGTGAGTGTACTAGTGGTGAGTGTACTAGTGGTGAGTTGAGTGGTGAGTGTACTAGTGGTGAGTGTACTAGTGGTGAGTGTACTAGTGGTGAGTTGAGTGGTGAGTGTACTAGTGGTGATTGTAGTAGTGGTGAGTGTACTAGTGGTGAGTGTACTAGTGGTGAGTGTACTAGTGGTGAGTTGAGTGGTGAGTGTACTAGTGGTGATTGTAGTAGTGGTGAGTGTACTAGTGGTGAGTGTACTAGTGGTGAGTGTAGTGGTGGTGAGTGTACTAGTAGCGATTGTAGTAGTGGTGAGTGTACTAGTGGTGAGTGTACTAGTGGTGAGTGTAGTGGTGAGTGTACTAGTGGTGAGTGTAGTGGCTAGTGTAGTAGTGGTGAGTGTACTAGTGCTGAGTGTACTAGTGGTGAGTGTAGTGGTGAGTGTACTAGTGGTGAGTGTAGAGGTGAGTGTACTAGTGGTGAATATAGTGGTGACTGTACTCGTGGTGAGTTGAGTGGTGAGTGTAGTGGTGAGTATACTAATGGTGAGTGTAGTGGTGAGTGTACTAGTGGTGAGTTGAGTGGTGAGTGTAGTGGTGAGTGTAGTGGTGAGTGTACTAGTGGTGAGTGTACTAGTGGTGAGTGTACTAGTGGTGAGTGTAGTGGTGGTGAGTGTACTAGTGGTGAGTGTACTAGTGGTGAGTGTAGTGGTGAGTGTACTAGTGGTGAGTGTACTAGTGGTGAGTTGAGTGGTAAGTGCACTCGTGATGAGTGTAGTGGTGAGTGTACTAGTGGTGAGTGTACTAGTGGTGAGTGTACTAGTGGTGAGTTGAGTGGTGAGTGTACTAGTGGTGAGTGTACTAGTGATGAGTGTACTAGTGGTGAGTGTACTAGTGGTGAGTGTACTAGTGGTGAGTGTAATAGTGGTGATTGTCTATTTGTCTTTGTTTCCCTCTTGTGATGGGACTTTGTAGGATGAACTTTGAGATTGAAAAGGGGCACGGGGTGACCAGTAGGGTCTGAATTGGTCTGTAATAAGGCAGGGAGGGGGGCTCTGATAGGGGGGTTGACGGCTACGCGTCCATCCCGCCCTAAAGAAAGTCTCTGCAAATGGCTCTTTGGTAATTATCACTGCCTCGGCTGGAAGCCGCCACCCGCGACGTCCACACATTATAAATTGAGGTGATCTAAGAGGCAAAACGCCCAACCAAACACCCGATATTTATGCGAATGTTTGTGTGTGCGCGCGCATATATTTGTGTGTGGGGAGTGGTGGCGCAGTGGTTAGCGCACTGCGATATTAACCCGGCGAATATCGATCCGAAACCTCGCCTAGGTCGACTCAGCATCAAAACGAGTACCTGGGGCGGTGTGTAAACGCCGTCACTGGGGAGACAAAGTCGGCCGGGCGTAGTTGCTGGCTTGCCGGCGATTTTGCTTTGTTAAAATGTGGGGGGTCCTGGGCCTCGCCTAGGTCAACTCAGTCGTAAACGAGCCGCATTACTTGTTGCGCTGTGCCAGCTGAAGTTAAAATATATAGACACCACGTTCTACTTAAATAAATAGATTTTTTAATAAATGTTTTCTCCTACAACATCAGAATGCAACGCCACATTAAATACGCACTACAATGACAATAGTTTAAAGCGATTTGAAGCATGTTTTATATTTTTGGGGTGGGGGGCAGAGCTTTTTGACGTCATATTTGAGGGGGGGGTCTGACTTTTCGTGACGCCGTGTGACGATGGAGGGGGGGGGGGGATCAAAAATCGTCCAAAATCGCGTGACGTCATTTATGGACGGCCCCTAAAGCGTGGATACGCTCACCGCCTCCCAAGACGTCTTCTGCTCGGCGTGGAAGGAGTAGGCCAAACACGCACTCCAGAGCGCCCCCCTTCTGACAGCAGGGGTTGCGAGCCACCAAAACCAAAGCTCTCGCCAGGGGGAAGGGGGCTGCGCATTTAAATGTTTTATTTTTAAAAGCGAGAATATTTCCACCCATCACTCGAATTTGGCTGCGGATCGGGGGAGGGGGGGCTTCTGAGTGTGGTTGGGGAGGGGGAATTGAACCTTGGAACCTCTCCGGGTGATAACGATCAGAGAGAGAGAGCCACGCAATCTCGACGAGACGCACCTGGGCGACTACGGATCTCGCTCGGCCACTAAATCCTCCTATCGGGCCTTCGGTTGGGTTGGGGGGTTTATGGAGGGGGGTGGAATGGGGCCGAGCGGGGAACGCCACCCAGCCACGCGTGGCTGGTGGTCAGCCGGCAACGTAACCTACACCGGGGGGTTTCTTCACGAGTTGATCGCCAGCCAATGTTGCTTGGTCGGTCACTCCCTATTTGATTCACGAATGTAGCTGTGTTTTGTGTGTGTTTTGTGTGTTTTTAATCCACGTGATGTATGTAGATTGCATGTAGATTGTGTACAGTGTGTTTCCCCAAATAGTTATTTTTCCCCGAAAGTTATTTTTCCCCAATTACGTTCCGTAAATAATTATCAAATAGAGCAAGTCAAGATCTATAAGTATATTGGGGTCATCCTTGATTCAAAAATGAATTTTGAAGAACACATTGATTATATTGGTAAAAAGACAAGAATAAAAATTGGTTTTCTGTATCGACACAAGCACTGCTTCCCCCCTATGTTCGGTTTGGAATTGATAAAAGCTACCATACTGCCTCTACTTGATTACTGTGACATCGTGTGTAAATCAGCCCCCAGTACGGTACTGAAGAAGCTTGACTCAATTTATCACTCGACCTTAAGATTTGCATTGAACTGCCCATATAGGACTCACCACTGTGATCTCTACATTGGGTCAAACTTAACATCTCTTAATGTTCGACGGCTTGTGCATCAGATCTTATTTATTCACGATGTACTTACAAAAACATCCGCACACTACCTGCTGGATCTCCTCTCTGTTTCGAAGAACAAATGTGACCTAAGGTCTTCGCTCATTTACCAGCTTCACATTCCTTATTGCCGTACAAATACTGAAGGGCCTTTGCTATTGATGCCCCCAGGGTCTGGAATGCTATTGCCAATAGACTGCAACTTTAATCACTACCTGTGAGATCTTCACTCAACTGCTCTAGAGGAGTTGTACACCCCTAGATGCAACTGCAATTCAGTGGCCTAAAATACAATGTTTCGCTCCGGATGACCGCTGCAAAGTATGATCTGTGTTTTGATTTAGTGTGCTGATCTTAAGGGTGCATTGCAACATTTTGATACTCCCACTGATGCTCCTGCTGTTGTGGAGTGACTCATGCAGCCAGCTATGGCTACAGGGTTTGGTGGTACATGCTTGTTTATGTCGTTGATTGTGAAATTTCGGTCACAGTTCCTATGATCACTGTTACATTGCTTTTATGGCTTAATTTTGATTTCGAAAAGTTTTTTGATTTGGCCATGTTTGTTTGTTGTAGTACGGAGTTAAACGGATGGCTTTAATCTAAGTTGTCTTGTTGTTGTTGTTTGACTTGCATCCCACTGGGATTTTTGCACAGAGAGTTGGTGTAATGGTGGTTTTTCTGGAAGATTTTGCTGTTTTAACCTGGATTTTTCTGTTTGCGCATAGTCACAGTCACTTTAAGATGTTTTCTTGTTCATGTTTTTGTTTTTTGTTTGTTGCGGTTGCACCCGATTCAAGAGCCAAATGGCTCACAGGGCTATACCTAATAAATGAAACTGAAAACTGAAATTGTATACAGTAGATGGTGTGCAGTCGGTTGTGTACAGTGCCATTGCAGTGGTGTGTACAGTAGTGGTTGTACAGTGGGTTGTGTACAGTAGACCGTGTACAGTAGATGCGTACAGTGGGTCGTGTACAGTATATGCGTACAGTGGGTCGTGTACAGTATAGTGTGTACAGTAAGTGTACAGGGGCACAACTCTGGTTGGGGCTGTGAGGCAGCGTTCTGCGACGTGCAGGGACCCAGTCGGTCCACAAGGGGCCCCGAATCAACATACACAGAGTAACGACATGTGAAGAATGTTCATTCAGAAAAATATCTATCTATATATATAAAATCGCGAATCTGTCTGTCTGTGTGTGTGTCTGTGTGTCGCCGGACCATACGCAGTTTCATTAGACGGCGGTTGCCCCTGGCAACGGGTAGCGACGCCTTCGCCGCGGGGTGGACGCCATTTTTAATTCCCGTTAAAAATAGGCGCACGCATTAACACGCGACTCTGAGGTAAATTCATCAAAGTTTCACGTCCTCTTCACTCCCCCCCCCCCCCACCACAATGTGTGCAATTACTATTATAGGGTCGGTAGATTATAAAATTATAGCGATTAGACAGTATTATTGTAGCGCGGGGGGGGGGGGGGGGAACGGCACCCGTACCCAGCCTCAGCCGGGTGGGCAATTTAGGCGAGGCCGAAGGCTCTGCATGGTGCTAGGCCTCGACACCCACCACGCGACTCTGAGGTAAATTCATCAAAGTTTCACGTCCTCTAGAGAGTGGTGAGGGAGGGAGAGTGGTGAGGGAGGGAGAGTGGTGAGGGAGGGAGAGTGGTGAGGGAGGGAGAGTGGTGAGGGAGGGAGAGTGGTGAGGGAGGGAGAGTGCTGAGGGAGGGAGAGTGCTGAGGGAGGGAGAGTGGTGAGGGAGGGAGAGTGGTGAGGGAGGGAGAGTGGTGAGGGAGGGAGAGTGGTGAGGGAGGGAGAGTGGTGAGGGAGGGAGAGTGGTGAGGGAGGGACTCAGCCTCAAAACGAGTAACTGGTGTGGCATATTAACATCGCCACTGGGGAGACAAAGGCGGCCGGGCGTGGTGGATCCAAGTCCCGGGCGAAGCCGGGTAGTACAGCTAGTAGATACATAAAACATTAGCTGCGGTCTACCATGGTCCAAGCCCCCCCCCCCCCATCAAGCCACCTGGCTATGATAGCAATAGAAGCAGCAGCAGAGCAAATCCTAGGGGGACCGTCCATAAATTACGTCACGCACCTGGGGGGGGGGGGGGTCAGACATTTATGACGATGGGTGACGAGGGGGGGGGGGGTTTGAGAAATGTGACGTCACATCAAAATGATCAACTTTAAATAAATATAGACAACTCGTTCTACTTAATGAAATAGACTTTTTAATAAATGTTTTCTCCTACAACATCAGAGTGCAGCGCCACATTAAATACGCACTGCAATGACAATAGTTTAAAGCGATTTGAAGCATGTTTTTGTGGGGGGCAGGTGCAGAGCTTTGTGATGTCATATTTGAGGGGGGGGTCTGACTTTTTGTGACGCCGTGTGACGATTGGGGGGGGGGGGGGGGTCAAAAATCGTCCAAAATCGCGTGACGTCATTTATGGACGGCCCCTAGACCGATGGTGCCCGGCATGAAAGCAAGAACGCCCGATAACTTCATTGTGACTTGTGCCTTTACGTTTCATTAATACTGTCACTGGGAGACTGTCTTCCTCTAAACCCAATACGCGGGGCAACTGACACAACACTATATATCCTAACATTGTTTATGGGGTTAAACATATCATTGGTAGCTATTTCAGTGAAAGTGAGTCGGGAGAAATTAGGGGGGCCCACAGTCGGATCTTGCAGAGCTCCCCCAGTGTAAATAGGTATCTGCACCCCTGAGTTGATAGGACGTGTGATCTGCAGTGGTGAGACTGACTAGAGTGGTGTTAATTAACTATATAGTTTCGTGGTAAATATGTTTACAGCGCACCTGTCAACCCCTTGTCGGTGCCTACCTTTTTATTATTTCACGCTTTTATTTAACTCAGTCTGTTGTTCAAATCTTGTCACTCAATTTTAACCCACTTCCCAATGTGGTATCGACTGCAAACTTGGTATACATGTGTCATACTGATGACAATACTATATTCTATCATAAAAAATAAAAATAAACGTTTATTTTAAAACATTACTTTTATTTGTTATGTTTCGGCTTGGCTCTAATTGTCCACGCTCAACTAACGTTGGCTGTAAATCACCACGTGCCCCCTTACATTATGGCAAGCTTCGGGGCCACTTCCTGGAGTCGTGCAGTTCTTCCATTACTAGTACGGTACATTTCATTAAAGCGTGTTTAAAAAAAGTGTTTTCAAATGTTACTTTTACGGACCAATTCAGATCTTATTGGTCAGCCCGCGCCCCTTATAAATGTCAACGTTCATCCTACAAAGTCCCATCACAAGCGAGAAACACAAACAAATAGACAAAACACATTTTTTTGCCCGTATCGAAACGGCTGTACGCCGTATGGACCTGACAACTTAATTTTTCTGTACAAGAATACGGGGTAAGCCGTATGGGTTGACAGATATGATGCAGGCTTCTGTGATGCTCGTCGAGATAGGCTAAGCTCGTGCGAATATAGATAATTAATCTATAGAGATCTGTTGGTTTTTTTAAAATAAAATGAGCAGTGCTGCAAATGTGGAAATAGATGGCGTGCCGGACCTTCATGATTTAAATGACCGAAAGCTCATCATCAGCCTTGATATATCCACTGCTGGATGAACTAATTTAGTTTCCCGCACACCAGACGACCTCGTAGCTCAAATCTCTGTGGCCGATAACCATCTCGGGTATAAATGCAACCTCCGATGAGCGTCGTTGGCCACGTGCGGTGCGAAAGAAGTTCTACATACACACGATGCATGTGACCCTGCGTTAAGTTCTCCAATCCGTTCCTCTTTTCTCGCCGTCTCTCACTGTAATTCCAAGCCTGCTCCTCCGCACGATTTTCAGCCCTTCCGAGACGCTCCGAGTCTCTTTCCGGGGAGACCTGGAAGCGTCGATCGGTGCCACAGCTTGGGGCCAAAGGAAAGGCGATGGCAGGAGCTCATCCCTTGCATTGCCACTCTGTAACACATTCCTGCGGAGGGAGCTGGTAGGAGCGTTGGGTTGCTCGGTCAATGGCCTACAGGGTCAACGGCCGCGTGGTGTATTCCGCAAATATGCCCGACTGAGGGCGGGCACAAGCAGGCGTGAGTAGGTTAAACGTTGAGTTTTATAAGGGCACCACGGGGTGACCAGCCCCTCCCTACCCAGCTCCACCCCCCACCCAGCCCTTCCCTCCCACCCAGCCCCTCCCTGCACGACGGACGGACGGACACAATAATCCCCTGTGGGCTGGTGTAACCAAGTTTCTACCAGTATAATAGGTCGCATCAGCCTCAAATGAGTACCTGGTGCGGTGTGTAAACGTCGCCACTGGGGAGACAAAGGCGGCCGTGCGTGGTTGCTGGCCACCCACCCACCCGTGTCCTGTGCCGGCCTTCCGTAGGTGCTCGCTAACAGCACTTGCCCCAACCGTCTGTTATAGGCTATACGGGGGATCTTTGCCTTTGTTTTTATGTGGTGGTGATTTTACACAAGCATAGACTTTGCCCCGGCTGGAGTGAATGAATGTAACCTCGAGTGGCAATCCATGCCAGCCCTGCTTTATATCTGCAATATATCTCCTGGTGTGTGACTCCTTGTGCCTTAAGGTGCGGCTCTGGCAGCCGTTGCTTCTGTAAATTAAAATATTAAACTCAAAGTGGCTTCCTGTCCAAACGAGTGCGGTGTTCGGGGTCCTCATTTCCCGTGCACAGCCCCCAATCCAGGGTTTGGAAATTCCACATTACCATGGCACGCACGAATCTATGCACGTGACAACTGAGTGTCACGTGCATAGTGACGACCGCTGGGGAAGGGGATGACAGTTTTATTGACGCCGCAGAGGTGGAAAGGGCCGAGTTTAACTCCTGACCAGTATGTACGATTCCGTTCGTTCGGTCGTGAGTCACCACCACCACTCGCTCGCTCCTGGTGCCGACGGTTCGCTCCCGCCCCCTCCCCCCGGTTGCCGCAGCTCCGCGCGTCGGACCCACACACGAGCATCACACAGCGCGCGTTGCCTTAAATAAGTGGATTTAATAAATACTAACAAACGCGCCGACACTCCTAGCGGTATTTACACACACACGCCTATAAACACGACCGGCGACACCTGAAATGCGTGGCGTGTTCTCAACAACACAAATCGAAACGCGCTGCTGCTGCTGATGACACCCTACGCGCGCTCGAACTTGCACTCGACGGCAACCGCGTCGCTACCTCGGGGGATGCGCACGCACGCACGCGCACGCACGCGCACGCGGCCTTTCGGTAACGGACGGCCAACACACGCTGCCAAAGTCACTACTCGGGAACTTACTCAAACAACTTCACTCGAGGGCACCGAAGGCCGTCATGAGTGGCTTGAGATTGACGAGTGGACGGCGTGAAGCAAGCCGGTAGACAAGGAGGGGAGAGGGGGGAAGCCGGAGTTGGGTGGATCGAGTTGTCCGCTACGTGAAGACCACAGATCCTCACGTGCGCGTCAAAACCACAGATCCTCACGTGCGCGTGCGCCACGCGTCACCGTCCCGGCTGCCCCCCCCCCCCCGTGGTGAGAGCGCGAGGCCCAGGGCGACCGCCGCAAGAGGCCTCCGAATCGTGCGATCGAGCGCCAGCACGGTCGGGTCGCTACGGGCAGCACGCCCGGCCGTTACAAAACAAAAGCCACGCTTCATGCTAGTGCCCAGTGGACGTGCCGACGTTCGGCCAGCGTGGGCACGTGGTTGGAATTGTTGGATCAACGTCGGCCCAACGTTTCATGTTCACTGGGCGGTCGGGGGGGGGGGAGATCTGTTAAATTAAAGGATTACAGTTATTATTACCATCATCAGCACTACTACGGTATCGGTATAACTAGTATTGTTACCGTATTGTTACAGTATTATCATTATTATTACTACGGTATTATAGAAAAAACGTCAAGAATAAATCATCACAATATTCTCCAAACAGGTTAAAACTGAGATCTGCAGATGATGTCGTCTGTTGGTGACAGTCACGATCAGAGAGGGGTGAATGTGGATTCCGTTGATGGAGCTGGTGTTGGAATGCTGAGGAATGGAACCGAGGGGCCACCGAGCCTGGCCCGGCTCCCTCCGGCCCCCAGAGCCCCTCAGGGCCCCTCAGGGCCCATCGCCATCGGGGTCACTCAGGGTCACTCAGGGCCCCTCTGGGCCAGTGATGTCTGTACAGGTGTGGATGGCGCGTTCACTCATTTACGAAGCTCCAAAAGTGTCTGTACCCGTCTATCTGCGTCTCTCTTAATGTCGTTTTTTGTCTGTCTCGTGTGTCCACCCGCTCTGTCTCTATTTTTTTATTTGACCAGGAAAGGCCCACCGAGCTACGTAGCTCTTTTTCAGAAGCGACCTGGCCACAAATGATAGCTCAACCAAGTGGCTTATCACGTGGGAATTTATAGCAGCCAAATACTCTAAACGCACGTTTCTAAGTGGGAAGGGAAAAACCGGATGATCCGGAGAAAAATCCACACGATGACGGGGAGACCATGCAAACTCCAAATATACAGACGTCAAGATCGGGATCGAGCCCACGACCTCCTGTATACCAGGCGAGGTAGTTAACATCTCGCCACCACGGCACCCTTCTGTGTCCGTCTCTATGTAACCCCTCTCCCTACCCCGTGTGTCGAGATCGCTCCACCCAGCCCCGAGTCCAAGTGACGTGGAGGTCACCAACCACCGTGTCCGACGGATCCTCGCCCTACAACGCTATCATTTGTGGATCGGTCACGTGACTCAGATTAATTTCCTTCAACGACTCTCACTCCTTTACTATCGGTGGTCACGGACAGCTTCCGAATGCTCCCCATCTCACCCACTGTAACAATGAGACTGGCAGCCCCCACACTCTGCCCGGCAGCCTGGCTCGCCAACATCATTGTGGGCGAGACGCTACCGGGATCATCGGTGCCCTCACCCAGGTAGCGTAACGAGCGTGGGGGCACGGGGTGCCTTGCCCACGCCTCCTGGTGGCCAAAGGTACCAGTTGGGGGCCCCCTTGACAACCACCACGAGATGTTGTTTACGCTGTTGGGGGCCCCACCTAACCGGTTTGCAGCACCCCCTGAGCTGATGATGTAGTTACACCACTGCCCTCACCCTCTGGGATGGTGAGGCTCATCCTACCTCCCCCTCCTGCCCTCCTCCCAACACTCGCATTTGTCTCACCCCCCCCCACCCAACATCACGGATGTGAACTTCTAAAGTTGCCGACCTGCCTTTTGTCTGGGCCCATGCGCGTGTATACTTAGTGTGTGCATGTGTACTCAGTGTGTATGTGTGTGTGTGCTTAGCGTGTGAATGCGTAAGAGTGTGTGCAAATAAGTACATGAATAGCTGCTATAGTGAATAAACATGACGTGCTGGAGAGACAAAGGCGGCCCGGGCATAGTGCCATCTGCATGATGCCTTCAGAGGACTTGATTGGGGTGAAAGAAGGTGTGAACCAAGCTCAGAGAGAGGTCAATGTGCATGTGCGCATGTGTGTGTACGTGCGTGGTGGTTAGGTGTGTGTGCGTGTGTACTATTCATTGCGTGTGTGTGCTTTAGTGAAGTTTATTTTGTTTAACAAGGTGAGAACCAATGGGACCAGGAAAGTGACCTTTAGTATGTGTGTACATGTGCACGTATGAGGAGCGGTGGCTCAGTGGTTAGCACGCCGCGCTTCGAACCTGGCGACCCGAGTTCGATTCCCGCTCGTGGCCAACATCAGTGACGATTATCTAAACCGTTCCTGGGCCTTCCCCATGTGAACTCCGCCTTAAATGAGTACCTGGTGTGGTGTGTAAACATTGCCACTCGGGATACAAAGGCGGCCGGGCGTGGTGCTGGCCACCCATCGCCTTCATGTGCCATGTCGGCCTTCATAGGTGCTCGCTACCAGCACTTGCCCCAAGTCTGTTAAGGCTATACAGGGGATTTTTGTCTTGTGTGCGTGCATGTATACATGCATATGCGTGTGTGTGCGTTAGTGTGTGTGTGTCCGCTTCCCAGTAAATATGCCAACGTTGGTCCAACGTTCCAGAATTACTGGGTTGTCTGCGGATGTGAGTGCGCACGCGTGTGTTATCGCGTGCTCGTGATGACTCGCTCGTCCTTCGAGCGAGCGCCACGAGCAACTTTTGATGAGGGCGTTGCGAGAGGAGTGGCAGCGCAGTGGCGAGGCCGGAGAATCGGCTTCCCCCGAGCGCCGCCAAACAACTCCTCGCACGCGCGTGCGCGGTTGACATCGAGCAAAGGCAGTTTAGCGGCACGGCGCTGGCAAATACGAGTCGTGGTGGGGAGGCGGGGGAGGGGGGCCGGGGGAAGGGGGGCAGGAGAGGAGAGGGGGAGTGCCGGGGTGTGGACTGGAGAGGCGACGCTCGGCTAGAGGAAGGCGTTGGGATCGGCCTGCGGGTCCTTCATGTTCCTGAAGCGCCAGGTGAGCCACACGGTGACGATCTGCGTGGAGACAGAGACGATCGCAGCAGGTCACGACCTTGTGAGGCATTCAGCTCTTTGAGTAAATGTTTTTTTCCGGGTCGCTGGTAGATCCGGAGTGAGCCAAGAAGAACCGGATGTGACTACGTTAGCTACGGCCATAGCGAGGGGATATACTGGATGCTGTGTGCCGGGTGCAGAAATATTTCCAGGGTCAGCTGATTACACCGGCTTCTCAATATATTGAGTAGATGGTCTCAGCACCGGTCACAACAAAAAAATCCCATTCCATATCATGTGAATTTTCACTTAATTTGGCTACATTTCAGGCTCTGATGAATTAAAACACAACTATAAATATGTCAGGTTGGTGGAGGGTTGCTAATGACGCGGATTCACCTAAAGAATAAATTATGGAGAATTTAAAAAAATCGATCGGTCTGCCATGCGCGCGCCCTGTGACGTGTGAATAGAGGTCACGTGGGGGCAATCGGACGCTGACCGAGCCCAGGAGGACAGCGCCACCCGCTGGCGGTAAGCGGGGATTCACGTTAAGTTACAGGGCCCAAAGGGCCAAAAAACGCCAAGTGGCCAGAAACAAACAGCCAAGATTAAAGTTGTCATGGATAAGATTTGACGCGTTTCTTGAAGTGAGCAAAGTCATACGACCTTTGGAGAAGGAAGAAACAGGGGAGTGTTGTGGTGTTTGTTGAACAGGGTGGTGGTTGAACAGTGTGGTGGTGGTGGTTGAACAGTGTGGTGGTGGTTGAACAGTGTGGTGGTGGTGGTGGTGGTTGAACACATTGTGGTGGTGGTTGAACAGTGTGGTGGTGGTGGTTGTTGAACACAGTGTGCTGGTGGTTGAACAGTGTGGTGGTGGTGGTTGAACACGGTGTGGTGGTGGTGGTTGAACACCTGGTGGTGGTGGTTGAACACATGGTGGTGGTGGTTGAACAGTGTGGTGGTGGTTGAACACGGTGTGGTGGTGGTGGTTGAACACGGTGTGGTGGTGGTGGTTGAACAGTGTGGTGGTGGTGGTGGTTGAACACATTGTGATGGTGGTGGTTATACACAGTGTGGTGTATGAGACTGAGTACTCAACATGGGTGGAGGAACCAACGAGTGAAGATCATGGGACGAGTCACCATGATAGGATGGTGGGGGTGAGAATTGGGGTGTGGGGTTGAGTGCTGATGATCAGTGGCGGTGGTGAGTGGCGGTGGTGAGTGGCGGGGGTGAGTGGCGGTGGTAAGTGGCGGGGGTGAGTGGCGGTGGTGAGCGGCGGTGGTGAGCGGCGGTGATGAGCGGCGGTGGTGAGTGGCGGGGGTGAGTGGCGGTGGTGAGTGGTGGGGGTGAGCGGCGGTGGTAAATGGCGGTGGTGAGCGGCGGTGGTGAGTGGCGGTGGTGAGTGGCGGGGGTGAGTGGCGGTGGTGATTGGTGGGGGTGAGTGGCGGTGGTGAGCGGCGGTGGTGAGTGGCGGTGGTGAGTGGCGGGGGTGAGTGGCGGGGGTGAGCGGCGGTGGTAAATGGCGGTGGTGAGCGGCGGTGGTGAGTGGCGGGGGTGAGTGGCGGTGGTGAGCGGCGGTGGTGAGTGGCGGTGGTGAGCGGCGGTGGTGAGCGGCGGTGGTGAGCGGCGGTGGTGAGTGGCGGTGGTGAGCGGCGGTGGTGAGCGGGGTGGTGAGTGGCGGTGGTGAGTGGCGGTGGTGAGTGGTGGGGGTGAGAGGCGGGGGTGAGTGGCGGTGGTAAGCGGCGGTGGTGAGTGGCGGGGGTGAGTGGCGGTGGTGAGTGGCGGGGGTGAGTGGTGGTGGTGAGTGGCTGTGGTGAGTGGCGGGGTTGAGTGCTGATGATCAGTGGCGGTGGTGAGTGGCGGTGGTGAGTGGCGGTGGTGAGCGGCGGTGGTGAGCGGCGGTGGTGAGTGGCGGGGGTGAGTGGCGGTGGTGAGTGGCGGGGGTGAGTGGGGGTGGTGAGTGGCTGTGGTGAGTGGCGGGGTTGAGTGCTGATGATCAGTGGCGGTGGTGAGTGGCGGTGGTGAGTGGTGGTGGTGAGTGGCGGTGGTGAGCGGCGGTGGTGAGCGGCGGTGGTGGGCGGCGGTGGTGGGCGGCGGTGGTGAGTGGCGGTGGTGAGTGGCGGGGGTGAGCGGCGGTGGTGAGTGGCGGGGGTGAGTGGCGGGGGTGAGTGGCGGTGGTGAGTGGCGGTGGTGAGTGGCGGGGGTGAGTGGCGGTGGTGAGCGGCGGTGGTGAGCGGCGGTGGTGAGCGGCGATGGTGAGTGGCGGTGGTGAGCGGCGGGGGTGAGCGGCGGTGGTGAGCGGCGGTGGTGAGTGGCGGGGGCGAGTGGCGGTGGTGAGCGGCGGTGGTGAGCGGCGGTGGTGAGTGGCGGGGGTGAGTGGCGGGGGCGAGTGGCGGTGGTGAGCGGCGGTGGTGAGCGGCGGTGGTGAGCGGCGGTGGTGAGTGGCGGGGGTGAGTGGCGGTGGTGAGCGGCGGTGGTGAGTGGCGGGGGTGAGTGGTGGTGGTGAATGGTGGTGGTGCGTAGTGGTGGTGAGTGGCGGTGGTGAGTGGTGAGTGGCGGGGGTGAGTGGTGAGTGGTGAGGTGGCGAGTGGTGCGTAGTGGTGGCGGGTGGCGGGGGTGAGTGGCTGTGGTGAGCGGCGGGGGTGAGTGGTGGTGGTGAGTGGTGGTGGTGAATGGTGGTGGTGCGTAGTGGTGGTGAGTGGCGGTGGTGAGTGGTGAGTGGCGGGGGCGAGTGGTGAGTGGTGAGGTGGCGAGTGGTGCGTAGTGGTGGCGAGTGGCGGGGGTGAGTGGCTGTGGTGAGTGGCGGTGGTGAGTGGTGGTGAGTGGTGAGTGGTGAGGTGGTGCTGACCTCGGTGAAGGAGAAGAAGAGGCCCACGCCGCCCGCCACCTGCAGCACCTGCTCCGAGAAACTCTGCAAGACGTCCAGGCATGGAGAAGAGCCCTGTACCAAAGACAAAGATCCCCCATGTAGCCTTCCACAGACTGTTGGGGCAAGTGCTGTCAGCGAGCAACACCTTATGAAGGCCGGAACGGCACACGAAGGGGTGGGTGGCCAACACTACGCCTGGCTGCCTTTGTCTCCCCAGTAGTGATGTTTGCTACACACCGCACCAGGTTCTCATTTAAGTCGAACTAGGTAGGTCGTGAGCAGCAATCGAACCCGGGTGACTTGTAGTCGTTGCACACTGCGCTAACCACTGCGCCACCGCTCTCCAGCCCATACAAAAACACAATAACCAGCACCAGATCTCGGCACAAATGAAATCCTGATGCTAGCCACCACACACAGATGCCATTCGCCGGACAATCCAGGTGAAACCCCCAGATATGTGGCAACCCTAACCCCGACTACCCCCTAATTCCAGTCGAACCCCACCCAGGAGGTTTCTCCCTGTTAGGAGTCATCAGCGCGCCCGACCTTGGTGCAGTTAGTGGCCTGCGCGGTGTCGTTGAATCCGCAGCAGTGGAAGTGCGTCTGGATGTCGTTGCGCGTGGCGGGAGACGCGTTGTTCCAGCCGATGTGCAGCAGGTTTATCTGCGGAGGTCCACAGGGCACGCGCCACACAGTCAACAGGACACAGTGCTACTATATTTCACTATTCTTATAAATATATTTTACCAGGAAAGGCCCCGCTGAGCTATATAGCGCTCTTTCAGAAGCAAGCTGTCACAAATTAGTACTCAACTAAGTGGATTATCACGTGGAAATATATAGCAGCCAAATACTCTAAACGTGTTTTTAAATGTGGAGGGAAAAACCGGAGGACCCGGAGAAAAATCCATGCCGCCACGGGGAGAGAGACACGCAAATTCCAAATATACAGCAGCAGGCGTCGGGGTTGGAATTGAACTCAAGACCTCCCGTACACCAGACGAGGTAGTTAACATCTCGCCACCGTTTTTGCAAGGTGGTCGCCCAACCCAGCGTAATCCAGGCTCCAACCTGCTTAGCTTTTGAGATCTGACGAGGCTGGACATGTTCCGGGTGTTTTGATCGGAGTCTGTGCGATCTAACTCTCAATGGGGCCATCACGATCCACGTGTGGATGATCGCAAAGATACATTTTGTGGTGGATCGCAGGAGAAATTCCAACAAACAATGACGTCGCAAGTGTGCAGCAATTTTCTTTGCGGCCGATGGCAAAAATCGCCAATGAAAAATTCACGCAAAAAAAAACCTTCTACCAAGAGATGGCGCTAGTACTTTACGTGTCAAGTGTATGACATGCAAAAAAATACTCAATAACGTCTAACAAGAGATGGCGCTAGTACTTTACGTATCGAGTGTATGACGGGGTTAAATTCATCCGGGCACTTTGTTGGTCACGGCCTTTTGTGGTGGGCCGCGGACCAGCAGAATGGATCACGCTGCCACGCTGCCTGGTGGATTTCCTCCAGCCCAATGTTGATCCAAATCTTTCAAAAAATAAACTTCATCTGCCCGTCTATAAATCAGACAGCCACAGCACTTGCTTGGCTAACGTTCGTCATGCAGAGGTAAAGAAAGGGCTCTTTCTGTTAGAGAGCAGCCAGCGAGCCCTGGTATGGATTACGAGCTCTGCACGACCGATAACCACTGACCTCGTCCAAAAACAACAGTGACCGAAATGTTGTTTTCTGCGCGTTAATCTCATTGGTGCTTTGGTCATATCTAACTCATGTTACCATCCCCATAGAGTTTTCAGGGTTGAAAATAGCTTCGTGATATTAACCCTTTCCCATTCCGATGACGTACACATACGCCATCGGAAAGGCATTGGAAGAAAAACTCAAATAACTTCATGGGTACCGAGGCTCCCACAAGGCCATGTGGGAGTGCACGTGGCACAGTCTCATAGAGCGCGGTCGTGTCGCTACGGTTCTCTGCGGTGAATACAATGTCTTTAATAACAACGGTGCTAGGCCTCTCTAAATAAAATTAACGCTAACCGCTTGCGCGTCTCAGAATGGGATATGGTTCAGCACAACTCTCACCTGATGCGTCATCTAATACCATTATTCTCTGGACGACAAGAGGCACCTCCTCCCCTCTCTGTATGTAAGCCGATAGCTAGGGGTGCATCTTAAAGTCCGGTAGCTGCCCACGCGCAAGCGCGTGTGTGTGTGACCAGATGTGTATAACGCTATTGACGCCGGGCACAAGTTTGGGGTGCGTCTTACTCTCCGGAGCGTGTCGCTCTTCCAGACCCCGTGGTTGTTCTCTCACCCACCTGGTGGATGCGGTCGAGAGCCAGGCAGGCGCAGGAGACGCTCAGCTGCACGAGGAAGAGCACGATGAGGATGAGCATGTACTGATGAGGAGGACGAAGACGAGGAGGTGGAGGAGGAGTTAAGGGTGGCTGACACAGCTTCTTTGTCCAGGCCGTGACCACGCGCACACACACGGCGAGGACACATGGCCTCACTCTGGCAGGGCATCGATTGACGCATTTAAAATCGATTGTGGAGAAACATAGCGGCCACGAGTGGCTGGAGGGATTATTGGAGCCCCGCAATGTTTTGCTCACCGGTGGCGGAGAGGCCTCCTCGGCTCGAGGACGCTCTCGTTACGGGGTGTTTTGGTCTACTCTTCCACGATGGATACACATCCTGGAAGATGTGGCAGTACCCACACTTTACCCCACCACACGTGACCTGCTGGGTGGACAGAGGCGGTGAGTGTTGGGGGGGCATTTTTCTACTTTATTTTAGAAAACTCATATAAAACTTATACACTTTATTTATTTGTTTCTTTTCCATGACTTTCTTACCTTTTCCTCTATTTTGCACTCTTATTGTTTTTGTGTATTTTTGTTGTAACTTGCTACCCCGCCACTACTGGACATCTGTGAAAATAAAGAAATAAAAGATTCTGATTCTGAAAAAAATATTCTGATTCTGGATTTAAGAAACGTGAATCGCCGTCTCAATTGCCTGCCCTGGCCCCCGAGTTGCAATCGAACCGACGACCTCTAGATTGCAAGGTCAGCGTGCTGACCTAACAAGGGTGCGGACTCCCCCTGAGCCTCAGAATCGGTGGTGCTAAATCAATGGTTCGTAGCAACCCTAGTGGCCAGGCCAGTGAGATGCATGGTAGTTGCAGTCGTTGCCGTTCCATCTTCCAAGATGTCGGTGGCAACAGCGAAGCGAGGTACGCAGACTTTTGCTGTTGGCTGTTGACCACAGTTCGCGTGCGTCTCTGCTGGATAGACTGGTGGACGGGTGGTTGAGTGGGTGATTGGATGAGTGGTTTGGTGTGCAGTCGTGTGTGTGTGTGTGTATGGTGAAGTGGTCTCATATTTGGGTGGGTGGTTGAGTGAGTGTTTTTGAGTGGCTGGGTGGTTGAGTGGTCGGGTGGGTCTGTGAGTGTTTGGGTGAGTGTGTATGTTGAATTTCTTTCGCACCGTATGTAGCCAACCGTGCTAATCGGAGGTGCAGATGAGTGTTTGAGTTGATGAATGGGTGAGTGATGTGGTGTTTGGTTCAGTGGTCTAGTAGCTTGTCAGGGAGGTACAAAAAAACATTTTTTTTTTTATTTTACCAGGTAAGGCCCACTGAGCTATACAGATCTTTTTCAGAAACGACCTGGCCACAAATGATATCCCAATGAAGTGGTTTATCGTGTGGACAAATAAATGCATGTTTCTAAATGTTGAGTTAAAAACCAGAGGACCCAGGGAAAAATCCACATGACCACGGGGAGAACGTGAAAACTCCAAATATACAGGCATCGAGGTCAGGATCGAACCCACAGCCTCCTGTATACCAGGCGAGGTAGTTGTTAGTGGGGAGGGGGCCGTGGAAAGGATACGAAGAAGAGCAGGACCTGGTGGTGCCGCACCGCCGCCACGAGGCCCAGGATGGAGATGAGGAAGAGGAAGGAGCCCACGGCGATGACTCCACCGATGATCTGGATGCTGGACACCACTCCGATCCCCTTGGCGTATGCGGCCACGCAGATGAGAAGCAGCCCCACCACCTGCGCACAGTCCACCCACCGGCTCATCAACGTCGGCCGCGAGCCGCGATCGATCCGCTGCTGGAGGAAGGCCCTCCCCAAAGCCGTCGCGCCATCCTTCACGGCCGCGGCGATGCGACAGACCGCCCAGCCCCCGCACATCGGCCGGTCCCAACGCTCCATCTCCCGTACGCCCATCCTGCCCGATTTTTTTTTACCCAGGCGAAAACCCGCCAAGGTACACCGTCACCCGTGTCTCATCTCGTGCACGTGCGGCACTTTTTGCCGATCCACTGCTGGATGAGGGCTTCCCCCGCGCCACGCCGTGCGAGGTCGTGTGTGTTTTTATACCATACTTCACCACGCTGGGTCACTGCGGGTGAGTAAAGTGTAGGAGTGATATTTGGTGGGAGGCTATGGGTACACAGTGGTTCAGAGCATCAGTCTTCTTCATTACAGTATTTATATACTGTACAAAGACAAAGATCTCCCATATAGCCCATAACAGACTGTTGGGGCAAGTGCTGTAGTGAGTAGCCCCTATGAAGGCCCGCAAGGGTACACGAGAGAGTGGGTGGTGAGCCCGACGCCCGAGCGCCTTTGTCTCCCCAATGGGAATGATTTTACACACCGCACCAGGTACTCGTTTGAGGCTGAGTCGACCTAGGGGAGACCCAGTACCGGTTAAAATAATCGTCACTGGTGTAGGTGGCCGTGAGCGGGAATCGAACTCGGGTCGCAGGGTTCGTAGTGCAGCACGCTAACCGCTACACTGTAGGACACAGGGAAGAAGCCACGAGCACCACGTGGGAGGCTTGTACAGTGAAGGAGAAGTAATTTTTTTTAGGTTGTTTTTGGACGGAACGAAGTGAGTGGCCGGAGGGAACGGAGCATGCGTGCAAGTTGAACTTCTTTCAAGCTGTACGTAGCCGACCGCGCTAATCGGAGGTGCGGGAGAAGCACAAGAAACTAAAATAAACAACAAAAAGCCATTCTAAAGAAATGATTTTCTATCTAGATTTGAAAGTGGATTGTTCCAGTGGTTTCCTAACATCAAAAGGAAGAGCGTTCCAGACGGCCGCAGAAGCGCATCTGAGCAGAAATGGATGATAATAAACATGGTGGTTCATGGGGTTGGGAAAGTGTCGGAGCATCCGTAACGAATATGTTAAAGGCACGGTGAAGAGATTGCTCGACTAAAAATCAGGTCATGAATTCAAATATCGATTGGTAGTCGACTCAGCACATCATCCCTCCCAAGTCCGAGAAAGCGAGTACCGCTTAACGGAAACTCGATGATGGATTAACTGCCCCCCCTCCCCCCAAAACCTACGATAGGAACGTGGAATTTCTACCACTGATTCAGAGCCTCCAAAAAATGTATCACACCACCCAATGTCCATCGACGTTGGGAGACACCTTGTCCCGCCTGGCGCCCGAGTGCACGAGACGACGGGGATTTGTTTCTGTGAATTAGCGACTTAGTGAGACGATTCCAGCTAAGCAAGGGGTGCTTGCATCCTTAGTGAAACTATTATGGAGCAACTGTGAAGCGTTTGTTTGCGTAAACAAATTCTACTGTGAGATATTCCTTAATTCATTCGAGCTATTGCATAATCACCTGCAATAGGGAAAAACATGCGTCATGGCTTTGAGCTGACTGCGTACACAGAGAACTACAAACTAAACTCTTACAACTGAAATATTTTTTTATTTTGCCAGGTAAGGCCAACTGAACTATAAATACCTCTCTTTCAGAAGCGACTTGGATACAAATGATAGCTCAAAATCCGGAGGACCAGGAGAAAAATCCACACGTCCACGGGGAGAACATTAAAACTCCAAATATACAACAGGCATCAGGGTCGGGATCGAACCCACGACCTCCTGTATACCAGGCGAGGGAGTTAATATCTCATAGCCACCGCGGCGCCCCGCATTACAGGACATAACACACGGAGCAGGACATGATTTCGACTTGCCCGAGTCTCATCAGTAGAGTGTCGGCATGTAAACGTATGTTGTTGTTGTTGTGTGGTTGCCTGGCGTTGAATGCAAGAAAGCCACATGACTGCCGTGTCGCCATCAGGTGCAGTACAACCACATTGCACAACAAGGCAAATATGCGCTGTTGTGCTGGATCATGCAGGTTGATTCGTGCACGGCGTGTGTGGATGTGCGAGGAGCGGTGGCATAGTAGTTAGTGCAGTGCTGCGCTACGAATCGGGCTACCCAAGTACGATTCTTGTTCACGACCAATAACAGTGGTCCTGTGTGTTCCCTAGGTCGATTCAGCCCTAAATGAGCAAAGAACCTGGAGTGGTGTGTAATCTAGACATCAGCACTGGGACGACAAAGACGACTGGGCGTGGTGTTGACCACCCACCGCTTCGTGTGCCATGCCGACCTTCATGTGTGCTCGCTAAACAGCACTTGCCCCAACAGTCTGTTCACACGATATGGGGATATTTGTCTTTGTGTGTGTGTGGACAGTGGTTAACTGATACCCTGTTGTCGATTCTGCGTCGCAGATTCGTGTGCACATCTGAACCGGTCCCGCACCTCTCCTAGGTCGACTCGGCCCTAAATGAGTGCCTGTCGCAGTTTAAACATCAGCACTGATGAGGCAAAGGCGTCAGCTATGGTAGTGGACCCCCCCACCGTGTCCCACGCTTCTTCAATAGGTGCTCACGAACAGCACTTGACCCAACAGTACGTCCAGGCTACAGGGGGAGAGGGGGGGATTTGGGATCTGTGTCTTTGCGGGCGGCAGAGGGCACTGCAGCGAAACCTTCGCCCAGCTCCGCACTGGCCGGCGGTGGTGAAGTATGGCCAGATAAGGCCCACAGCCCCGCATGGCATCGGGGAGGCTCTCTTCATCCAGCAGCAGATTGGCAACAGGGGTTGTACACGTACACTGTCGGCGAATGCGCCGCCGCTGCAGGCAAACGTCTTGGCATTCCGACAACGCCTGCATGCCCCGTGTGTTTATTGCAGGAAGACAGGTAGTAGGTAGGTAAGGTAGCTTTACAAGCCAACCTTGCTCCAACCTTAACTCGTGACATGCTGCAATCTCTGCTACCGCGTGCACGCCCTTCCCCCGTCTCCGAGAGCCGTGACTCGTACAGAAAGCCCCCTCGCGAGCGAGCTCTTGATGAACGGACAGACAAGGAAGAGGTCTCCCCTCCATTACGTAACAGCAACAAAGCGAGCGACAACAATGTTAGTCGATGAATCATTGCGATTCCATTCAATCGTCGATCCTTTCATTGTGCCGCTTGTGCCGAATGTATCGCTGCACCGATCTGACAGCACGTGTCCACACCCTGTCAGTCTCAAGGAGGTTGTTTGAACATACTTCACCACTCTCATCAGCGTGGGTTGGTGAAACGGGGTGGAGGGTGCCCAGTATCGGTTCCGAAATTGCTCAACACCGATGTTAGCTGTGGTCGTGAATCGAACCCAGGTCAACAGGTTTGTAACGCAGTGTAAAAACTATAAACTATTTTTTTTATTTCACCAGGTAAGGCCCACTAAGCTATATAGCTCTTTATCAGAAGCGACCTTTGCCACAAATGATAGCTCAACGATAGTGGCTTATCACGTGGACATGCACAGCAGCCAAATACTCTAAGCGCGTGTCTCTAAATGTGAAGAGAAAAATCGGAGGACCCGGAGAGAAATCGACATGACCACTGGGAGAATATGCAACTTCAAATATACAGGCGTCTGGGTCGGGGTCAAACCCATAGCCTCCTGCATAGCAGGCGAGACCGGCAACATCTCGCCACCGTGGTGCCCTCATAGCTAACCCGCCCCAAACGCGTGTCGGATATAATCGTACACACGACTCGAGCGGAGGCATTGATTTTTAATGAATCCAATCGAGGCACCCTTGCATTTGCTAAAATAACATTATATTCCATCAGTTTTTGCCAGCTTATGAGACTGCTGATGAGACTCAAGAAAGGTCAAAACCGGTCCAGGGTCCGCTGCTTAAACACGTGATGCTGCAAAACGAGGCCCCAAGGCTGATGGGAACGAAAACTGAATTTGTGTTCTTAGCATTTTTTTTACGCAGAGTTTGACAACAAACCAAAACACGGACACCCGGAGACGCGGCTGTAATGCTACATTCTGTCAGACCAGGGGCGCCGCGGTGACGCGATGTTATTTCCAGTGCCGGATTAAGCTCATGCGGGCCCTGTAGCGTTACCTACGATAATCACCCAGAAATCTTGACTTAAAGCTTTCGTGGCTGCAGGAAATCATATTCTTTGGGTCTTTCCGTAAAGTCACGTAGATAGGTTCAAAGAAAATAACAGAAAATAATAAAAACTACGACGTTTCGATCGCAACACAAGCGTTCGTCATCAAAATGTGTGTAGCCCAAGGGTCATCAACGAACTGGGCGGGGATAGTGATGTTAATGTGAAAAATTAGAACGTTACATTAACATAACTATGTTTTCATTTGCTATACAGTCAGATAATACGATAAATCGCTAACCTTAAACACCCAGTCGTTCATAAACATTGAAGGCGGTATAGTACTCTAGTAATAGAGCAAGTGCAGAATCACTGAACCGGAATTGATAGCTTGAAAGCATTTAGCGCAGGGCCCTTGAAAGTGCGGGGCCCGTAGCATATGTAGCTACTTTTGCAACTAGGATAATCCGGCGCTGGTTATTTCCCTCGGCCAGTAAGCAGGGCCATGGGTTCGACCCCAGACCCTGACGATACCAATTCTATATTTGGAGTCTTGAGTGTTCTCTCTGCCCGTGGTCACGTGGATTTGTCTCTGGGCCCTTTGGGGTCTTTTTTTCCCCTCCACATTTAGAATCAACAGGCGTTTAGATTATTTGGCTGCTACGATAAATTCCAGCGTGTGATAAGCCACATCGATGAGATTTTATCATGTGGCCAGGTAGCCCGCGGGTCGTTTGGGTTATTGACCATACTTCACCGTCCCGGTTTGTGAAGGCGGGGAGCATAGATGTCGGCGCATCGAAGTATAGTACAACAACGTAGTATTCTGCACTGCCTTCTACTGCCCGTGAGTCATCAAATTATAAAGAGTTAATTACACAAATGATGATCAACTCCGGGGAGTGTGTAATGATGAACATGGAGTTCACCGAGAATATCACAGATGGGTTCAAACACTCCTCACCATGCAAGCGGCTCAACGCCGTGCTTGTGATATCACTGGACACTCGACCCCCCCCCCCCGCCCCCCCCCCCCGGTGATGCCCATGCTGCTGCATTGATTTTCGCTGCCGCTGCAAATCTTCGTAATGTCCATCACGCGGTGGCGGTGGCTCTCGGCTCGGGTCGAGTTATCAGATTCATTTCCCCACAGCCAAGCCAACAGGCTGGCTATACATAGCGCCTTCGTGACAGCGCTCATTATTTTTTCAGATGTCACTCGCCACCGACGTGAGCCGTGTCCGTGAGTGGGACTCCGAGCTTCGCCGGGTTCACAGCGCAGTGCGGCGCTAACCACTGGCCACGCGGACTCCAAACGAATACAAAACACACGGCCGCTGTCGGCAGCCCTGGCGAACAAGAGATCAATGAATATCCCTCTCTCTCCCATCACCCACGGCCACCACCTCAACAAGCATCATCAATAGGCTGACGTTTCGGGCGCCAGAAACCCCTCTTCTTTAAGAGTCGATAGCGGAGAGAGATTGACTACCGGTTGGATAATCAAGTTGAGGGCATTAAGGAGCTCCTGATCGAAACGTCAGCTTACTGTATTACTATTGTGCTGTCCTTAGTGAATGCTGCGGTGGGGCCGTGGCTCAGCGGGTGGTGGACTGCGCTATGAACCTGGCGACCCGAGATGGATTCCAATCAGTGGCGAGTGATAGCTGAGCCGGTGTGACTACCCCCCACCCACCCACCCCTTCAACAACACGCAATGACCAGCGCGGTGAAGTATGGTCGGACAACACGTGACCGAGAGCCCTTTATTCAGCAGTGCATGTATTGACAAAGGGGCCGTCCATAAATGACGTCACGCGATTTTGGACGATTTTTGACCCCCCTCCTTCGTCACACGACATCACAAAAAAGTCAGACCCCCCCCTCCTCAAATATGACGTCACAAAGCTCTGCCCCCCTCCCCCAAAACAATAAAACATGCTTCAAATCGCTTTAAAATATTGCCATTGTAGTGCGTATTTAATGTGTTGCTGCACTCTGATGTTGTAGGAGAAAACATTTATCAAAAAGGCTATTTCGTTAAGTAGAACGTGTTGTCTACATTTATTTAAAGTTGCGCATTTTGATGTGACGTCACATTTCTCAAAACCCTCCCCTCGTCACAAATGTCTAGGTGCGTGACGTCATTTATGGACGGCCCCAAAGGGGTATGGATTCTATTCAATTTGGTCAGTGGCAGTGCTTCGTTCGAGGCACGAACAGACCACGCCTTCATCATCATCATCAGCCATGCTCAGTCCACTGCTAGACGAGCACTTCCACAAGCCGTCCGCACCCGTCACGTGATGCCTCCTAAATTCGCCAAACCCCGGGCTGAATCGGCAAGAGGCCGTAAACAACAACAACAACCCACCACCGTCATCAACAACAAACAACAACAACAAACAACACCACCGACACGAACCCCGACGCTGAGAGCCACAACCGCTTCGAAGGCTGACGACAACAACAACCCCATCATGGCTTGGCTTCGCGAACGAAGATCTAGGAAGGACATCCACATCTTCTGCAGGCACGCTGGTGGCTGAAGAGGCCTATGCGGGACAAGCAGGTTCTGCCACAACAGCTGCAAGTATAGGTCTCATCTGGGATGGGTGCTGAGGGATCATGGTTCTTCCTCCTTCTCCTTTTGTCCTCCATACGGGCCCTGCGGGTATCTTCGAAGAAGGAGGTGGCCTGGTGGACTGTGTGCCGCCAGGAGTTGCGATCAGCTGCTTGTGTTGCCCACTGACGGTGATCGATGCAGCAAGCAGTGAGGGACTTCTTCAGGGAGTCTTTGTATCGCTTTCGTGGTGCCCCTATGTCGCGATGGCCAGAGGACAGTTCCCCATACAGCACGATCTTAGGCAAGCGGTGGTTCTCCATCCTGGCGATGTGCCCTGCCCAACGAAGCTGTGTCTTGAGGACCATGGCCTCGATGCTGATGACCTTCGCTGACTTGAGGACTTCAGTGTTGGCGACGAAGTCACTCCAGTGAATATGGAAGATTGTGCGGAGGCAGCGCTGATGGAAACGCTCGAGGAGACTCAGGTGACGACGGTACGTGACCCAGGACTCAGCGCCATACAGGAGAGTGGTCAGCACAACAGCTTTGTAGACGTTGACCTTCGTGGCTCTTTTAAGGTTTCTGTTGTTCCAGACACGTTTGTATAGTCTGCCAAATGCACTGTTTGCCTTGGCCAGCCTGTTGTCGACTTCGTTGTCGATCTTGGCGTCAGACGAGATGACGCACCCCAAGTAGCTGAACTGGTGGACAGCTTTCAGTTATGTTTGTTCAATGAAGATGCTTCGTGGATGGTGCTCCTCATGGGGTGCGGACTGATGAAGAACTTCAGTCTTCCTCAGGCTGACTTCAAGGCCGAAGATCTGAGCTGTTTTCGCGAAACAGGACGTAATTCGCTGCATAGCTGCCTCTGTATGAGCAAGGAGGGCGGCATCGTCAGCATAAAGCAGCTCCCTGATCAGTTGCTCCATGGTCTTTGTGTGGGCCTGCAAACGCCTCAGGTTGAACACGCTCCCATCGAGACGAAAACGGATGTATACGCCATCAGCGTCGTCGAGGTCCTCTGTGACCTGCTGGAGCATCATGCTGAACAAAATGGTGAACAGCGTGGGAGCAAGAACACAGCCCTGTTTCACGCCGTTTGCAATAGGGAAGGGCTGCGAGAGATTGTTGCTATTTCTGACTTGTCCAAGCTGATCTTCATGAAGCTGGACAATCATGGTGAGGAACTTCGGTGGGCAGCCTAGCTTGTCCAGGATTTTCCAAAGTCCCTGCCTGCTCACGGTGTCAAACGCTTTTGTCAGGTCCACAAAGGTGACGTACAGTGCTTTGTTTTGCTCCCGGCACTTTTCCTGAATCTGCCTCAGGACAAACACCATGTCTGTGGTTCCCCGGTTGGCTCTAAAGCCACACTGGGTCTCTGGGAGGTGATATTCAGCTATTGCGGGTACCAGTCTATTCAGCAGTACTCTTGCGAGGATTTTGCCGGCGACGGACAGAAGTGTTATGCCACGATAATTGGAACAGTCTGATTTCTCCCCTTTGTTCTTGTACAGGGTGATGATGACTGCATGTTTGAGATCTTGAGGGAGTTTACCCTGCTCCCAGCAGCAGACGAAGAATTCATGGAGTTTGGTGTGCAGTGCTGGGCCTCCGTTCTTCCATACTTCAGGAGGGATGCCATCGACTCCTGCAGCTTTACCACTCTTCAGCTGTTTAATGGCTTCCTCAGTCTCTTGTAATGTTGGTGCCACATCCAGTTCGGTTTTCACTGGTTGTTGTGGGATGCGGTCAATCGCTGGTTCTTGGACTGAGCGGCTAGCATTGAAGAGCGTGTAGAAGTGCTCAGACCAGCGGTTCAGGATTGAGTCCTTTTCAGTGAGCAGTTTTTCCCGTCTGCACTCCGCAGGGGGCTCAGGATTTGGTACGAGGGGCCATATACCGCTTTTAGGGCTTCGTAGAATCCCCTGTAGTCGCCAGTATCAGCGCAAACCTGAGTTTTTACTGCGAGGTTGGTCCACCACTCGTTCTGAATCTCTCGAAGCTTGCGCTGGATGGTGCTGCATTCCAGGCGGAAGGCTGCTTTTTTGTGCGGGCAGGATGGTCGTGCCAGGTGGGCCTGGTGTGCTGATCTCTTCTTTGACAGCAGCTCCTGGACTTCTAAGTTGTTCTCATCGAACCAATCTCTGTTTTTCTTCGTGGAGAATCCGAGGGTATCTTCAGATGTTTGCAGAACAACAGTTTTGATGCGGTCCCACAGCACTTCAGGAATTGGAGGCGAGTCTCCTAGGCAGCTCGGTTCCTCTAGCCTAGATCGTAGGCTTTTCTGGAAAGCTGCTTTGACCGCGGCAGACTGAAGGCTGCAGACTTTGAGCTTCTTCCTCGGGGCGCCACCGTTTCTTGGTCTGGGTTTAAAGTGAAAGCTGAGTTTGCAGCGGACAAGACGGTGGTCTGTGTGACACTCGGCGCTGGGCATTACCCTGGTGTGAAAGACATCTTTTAGGTCACGCTGGCGCACAAGGATGTAGTCTATGAGATGCCAATGTTTTGACCGAGGGTGCATCCAGGTTGTTTTCAGACTGTCTTTCTGCTGGAAGATGGTGTTGGTAATGGAAAGCTGCTGTTCCGCACAGAGTTCAAGTAACAAGCGTCCATTGTCGTTGCAGCTGCCCACGCCGTGCCTTCCAAGTACGCCTTTCCAGGTTTCCGAGTCTCTGCCCACTCTGGCGTTGAAGTCGCCAAGGATGACAATCTTGTCGTCAGCTGGGATATCCTGCAGAAGGCTGCGTAGGTCGGAGTAAAACTTGTCTTTTTCAGCGGGATCTGCCTGGAGAGTTGGAGCGTACACACTGAGCAGCGTTGCGTGTTGTTGGTCACGAAGTGGTAGACGCATTGAGATGATGCGGTCAGAGTGACCAGTTGGCAGGCTTGCAAGCTTGGTAGCGATAGAGTCCCTGATCATGAAGCCGACACCTGAACGGCGTCTCTCTGTCGCTGGTTTACCTGACCAGTAAACACGTAATGTCCATCACGCGGTGGCGGTGGCTCTCGGCTCGGGTCGAGTTATCAGATTCATTTCCCCACAGCCAAGCCAACAGGCTGGCTATACATAGCGCCTTCGTGACAGCGCTCATTATTTTTTCAGATGTCACTCGCCACCGACGTGAGCCGTGTCCGTGAGTGGGACTCCGAGCTTCGCCGGGTTCACAGCGCAGTGCGGCGCTAACCACTGGCCACGCGGACTCCATACGAATACAAAACACACGGCCGCTGTCGGCAGCCCTGGCGAACAAGAGATCAATGAATATCCCTCTCTCTCCCATCACCCACGGCCACCACCTCAACAAGCATCATCAATAGGCTGACGTTTCGGGCGCCAGAAACCCCTCTTCTTTAAGAGTCGATAGCGGAGAGAGATTGACTACCGGTTGGATAATCAAGTTGAGGGCATTAAGGAGCTCCTGATCGAAACGTCAGCTTACTGTATTACTATTGTGCTGTCCTTAGTGAATGCTGCGGTGGGGCCGTGGCTCAGCGGGTGGTGGACTGCGCTATGAACCTGGCGACCCGAGATGGATTCCAATCAGTGGCGAGTGATAGCTGAGCCGGTGTGACTACCCCCCACCAACCCACCCCTTCAACAACACGTAATGACCAGCGCGGTGAAGTATGGTCGGACAACACGTGACCGAGAGCCCTTTATTCAGCAGTGCATGCATTGACAAAGGGGCCGTCCATAAATGACGTCACGCGATTTTGGACGATTTTTGACCCCCCTCCTTCGTCACACGACATCACAAAAAAGTCAGACCCCCCCCTCCTCAAATATGACGTCACAAAGCTCTGCCCCCCTCCCCCAAAACAATAAAACATGCTTCAAATCGCTTTAAAATATTGCCATTGTAGTGCGTATTTAATGTGTTGCTGCACTCTGATGTTGTAGGAGAAAATATTTATCAAAAAGGCTATTTCATTAAGTAGAACGTGTTGTCTACATTTATTTAAAGTTGCGCATTTTGATGTGACGTCACATTTCTCAAAACCCTCCCCTCGTCACAAATGTCTAGGTGCGTGACGTCATTTATGGACGGCCCCAAAGGGGTATGGATTCTATTCAATTTGGTCAGTGGCAGTGCTTCGTTCGAGGCACGAACAGACCACGCCTTCATCATCATCATCAGCCATGCTCAGTCCACTGCTAGACGAGCACTTCCACAAGCCGTCCGCACCCGTCACGTGATGCCTCCTAAATTCGCCAAACCCCGGGCTGAATCGGCAAGAGGCCGTAAACAACAACAACAACCCACCACCGTCATCAACAACAAACAACAACAACAAACAACACCACCGACACGAACCCCGACGCTGAGAGCCACAACCGCTTCGAAGGCTGACGACAACAACAACCACAAACACAACAACCCAACAAACACAACAACAGCAGCTGACGAAAGCAGAACTGGAATCAAGGCGTGCGCGTGTGTCTCGATGTTTGTGTTCATGGGAATGCGCAGACCGTGACGTCACAGGGCCGCTATCTTTGTGCGCCCGAGAAGCGAGACGACCCCCCCCCGCCCCCCTTTGTAGCGAGAGCCGAGACCCCCCCCCTGGGGTCCACGGAGAAACCCCCCCCCAGCCCCCCCTCTACCCCAACACAACACATTTCAGCAACCCCCAACCACCCAGCCCCCTGCCCCCCCTCTACCCCAACACAACACATTTCAGCAACCCCCAACCACCCAGCCCCCCTGCCCCCCCTCTACCCCAACACAACACATTTCAGCAACCCCCACCCCCAACCACCCAGCCCCCCTGCCCCCCCTCTACCCCAACACAACACATTCAGCAACCCCCAACCACCCAGCCCCCCTGCCCCCCCTCTACCCCAACACAACACATTTCAGCAACCCCCAACCACCCAGCCCCCCTGCCCCCCTCTACCCCAACACAATACATTCAGCAACCCCCAACCACCCAGCCCCCCTGCCCCCCCTCTACCCCAACACAACACATTTCAGCAACCCCCAACCACCCAGCCCCCCTGCCCCCCTCTACCCCAACACAATACATTTCAGCAACCCCCACCCCAACCACCCAGCCCCCCTGCCCCCCCCTCTACCCCAACACAACACATTTCAGCAACCCCCAACCACCCAGCCCCCCTGCCCCCCCTCTACCCCAACACAACACATTTCAGCAACCCCCAACCACCCAGCCCCCCTGCCCCCCTCTACCCCAACACAATACATTTCAGCAACCCCCACCCCAACCACCCAGCCCCCCTGCCCCCCCTCTACCCCAACACAACACATTTCAGCAACCCCCACCCCCAACCACCCAGCCCCCCTGCCCCCCCCCTCTACCCCAACACAACACATTTCAGCAACCCCCACCCCAAACACCCAGCCCCCCTGCCCCCCCTCTACCCCAACACAACACATTCAGCAACCCCCACCCCCAACCACCCAGCCCTCCTGCCCCCCCTCTACCCCAACACAATACATTCAGCAACCCCCACCCCCAACCACCCAGCCCCCCTGCCCCCCCTCTACCCCAACACAATACATTTCAGCAACCCCCACCCCCAACCACCCAGCCCCCCAGCCCCCCCTCTACCCCAACACAACACATTTCAGCACCCCCCCACCCCCATCCTGTGGTGACACTCGGGCCTAGCGTGTAGGGGTCACATTCTGACAATCAGAAACACCCGGACGAGTGGGGGGGGGGGGGTGAGCGATGCGGGGGACGATGAGAGATGAGGTGAGGGATGGTGGTGATGGGGGGCGACACGGGGTCTGGGGGGGGGGGGGCTGAGAGACGGGGGGCAATTTTCTCCCGGGGTCTCACAGACAGCAGCAGGGTGTGTGTGGGGGGGGCTCACAGGGACCTCATCTGACATTTGGCCACGGGGTCTCGCCAAAACCTGTCGGTGGGGGGGGTCGACAGGATCGGGATGATCTTAGAATGCCGCGGGGTGGTGGTGGTGATGATGATGATGATGGTGGTGATAATGATGATGATGGTGGTGATAATGATGATGGTGATGATGATGATGGTGGTGATGATGGTGATGATGGTGGTGATGATGATGGTGGTGGTGATGATGGTGGTGATGATGATGGTGGTGGTGATGATGGTGGTGATGATGATGGTGATGATGGTGGTGATGGTGATGATGGTGGTGATGGTGATGATGATGGTGGTGGTGATGATGGTGGTGATGATGATGGTGATGATGATGGTGGTGGTGATGATGGTGGTGGAGACGATCCGATGGGATGCGAATTGCGAACAATGAGGTGCGGGAAGGGGGGGGGGCGTCGCAGAGGAGGGGGATCAGAGTACCCCCCCTGCCCCCCTGCTCCCCCGTATCGCGACTCACCATGTACAGCAGGTTGAGCACGCACAGCGCGTTCTTGGCGCACGCGAACCCCCCGAAGCCCATGTTGGCCATGTCAGGTGCCCGCGCCGTCTCCGCCTGCGTAGCCGCGCGTGTCTCTCTGTGTGTCTGTCTCTGTGTGTCCGTCTCGTCTCCGCGTCTCTCCCTGTGTGTCTGTCTCGTCTCCGCGTGTCTCCCTGTGTGTCTGTCTCGTCTCCGCGTGTCTCCCTGTGTCTCCCTGTGTGTGTGTAGCCGAGGCGGATGGGGAGCGCCCGTGTCTCCTCTCTCGCTTCCCTGTCGCCCCGTGGCCCCGCCCAGACGCTACGAGGCAGGGCCCGGGCCAAGTCGCCTGCCCACCCGACTCGATTGGCGGCGTCCGCCCACGTGGACCCCCCCCACCACCACTTACGAGTTCACGGGACCCGCATGGGCTGATGTCATCACGACCACCACCGCCGCTGCTATCGACATCACCATCGCTGGCCCCCACCCCTCCACCGCGTGATTCGTGACTCAGCCCGGCGTCACCCTCACCTCTTGCCACCCCTCCCCGTGCGGAGAGCCTCGACAGGACTGAATAATGTAACGAGGCCAGGTAATTCGAGGCACGCGCCCGCAGCAGCAGGCGGCGGGGTTCAGGTGCGCGAGGCGCACGTGGAAAAAGCGTCACGTGCAGAGAGACGGACACGAGACCGCCGTCAGTGTGTCTACATTACCATAGCGCTGTAAAGCCCATATCAGTGCTGCCCAGCTTATTACAGACCAATTGAGACCTAGCTGGTCACACCGTGCCCTTGTAAATATCAACGTTCATCCTACAAAATCCCATCACAAGGGAGAAACACAAAAGACAAAAAAAAAAGTTTTTGGCCCGTAATGTAAACGGATGTACGCCGCATAGACCTGAAACTCAATTCCCCTGTACAAGAATACGGGGTAAGCCATATGGGTTGACGGCTATTTATTATTTTAAATGTCCTGGGGTCCCCCCCCCAAGTTAGCCCCGGGGTATTGAGAATATCCCCGCCGACCACCATTCCACCGTGCCCCGAGGCGATCGTGAATAATCGGATATCACCGGTTTACTTTGTTTCCGAGCTCATGCTCAACCTCATGATACGGGCAACGGGCGGGAGCTTAACAGTCGTATTCGCACCTGGTTCAACTAAATACAGACAAAACTACTTCGTGATGTTATACCCACACTCGTTTTGTTCACTTACGAAATGTTTACCAGCTGTATTAACGCAATTATCGATTCACCAATGAAGCCTCTCACATATTTCTCATACAAAAGAAATAACGCTCATTGGGAAAGACCCCCCCCCCCATATATACACAATGGTATGACCCCTTTTATCTCCGATTCCATTCGCACACGCTTCTCCAGGGACGCATCTTGAGCGCTAAGCGAAGTCTGCCTTTACAGTACACTTCAAAGAGTGAGCGGGGGGCGTGCTCAGTGAGTTTCAAGCCTCTCCGAGTCAAAAAAAACCGCGTGCCACTATCTTCTGTCACCCGCCGGGCTCACACAGCCTCTTTCTCGGCGAACGCTGTGCCCCATCTGTGTTGAGCAGCTTACAGATGGACACTTGACTTTCGAAGGGTGTTTGTGGGGGAAAAAAGCATTTGATAGTTGGCTTGTGTGTCAAAGTAGGCAGATAAGTGGATGGGGGAAAAAGTGAACTATACATCCATTGTATGGCCATTTGGGAAGATTATACGAGGGGGTGGGTGACAGCAGCACGCCCGGCCGCCTTTGTCTCCCCAGTGGAAATGTTCACACACCACAGCAGTTACTCGTTTGAGGCCGAGTCGACCTAGGGGAGGCCCAGGACCGGTTCAAATAATCGTCACTGGTGGTGGCCGTGAGCGAGAATCGAACTCGCGTCGCCGGGTTCGTAGCGCAGCGCGCTAACCGTGTTACGCTTCGACATGAGCGGGTCACGTGACCGATTTGGACGTCACAGCTCACTTGCCGAGAAAAAAATATATGCATTATTGAGCTCCCCTCCCCCAAAAACATTTATTTTTATAATTTTTGCATGGTGTACAGTCTGGAAAGTACCCACATGGCAAATTTCAAGTTTGTTGCATGTCAGGAAGTACGCTAAACATTTTGAACAGACACACATACTCACAACTTTGCTTTATATATATGGAGATAATGAAGTGTTCCAATAAACCATGGCTTATTGTAAATACGTGGACACCCGTCAAGAGGGAGAGACTGGTGAAGACCCACGCATCACCAATGCGAATATTCATAGCATTTAGAGGCATCAGATTACCAATGCCTCTAAATGCTATGGATATAAATTGTCAGCTAACAAAAATAGCAAAAGTCAGCAACACGTCACAATGTAGATCAGGCACACGCGTGTTGGTTGCGTTGATTTACCAGGTTTTAATTGTAAAGTTTTAAAAATACCCAGCGTTCTTTTGCCATGTCGGTAAGCAGCACTCGCTCAGAAGCCTGGCGAGCGTGCCTTCAAGGTCGCACAGAAACCAAGCAAAATGCCACACACGACTATATAGCGACTGTGCGGGCAAAACTGTCCAGCGAGCACACTCGGGCAGGGGAGGGTGCAGCCACGAACCTATCGATTACCACTCCACAGCCAAAACCAAGCACAATGTTTACATCTTAAAAGGGAAAAAAATCTCAATGCGCAAGTTGGAATACAAGGGGGTCGTTGTCATTCACCGATGTGTGCACATACGTAGCCGAGTGTGCGCGTGGCGAGTCTCAGTGTCGAGAGATGATACACATCCTTTTGGAATAAATCGCTCCATCTCCGTGGAGCACCCCTGGCTTGAACACACAACGCTGCCGCGTGCAGGTGCAGCGTTTGGTTTTGGCGCTCCCAAAAGCAAGAGGGTCGTCGTCTGTCAACAGGGTCCCCCCCTTCCTGCGGCTGAACGCTTGGGCACGAGCGAAATCTGGTGTGTCCCCCCCCCCACCCCCCGGCCTCAGCGAGGGGGTGACGAGTGCATATCAGTGCACGGTCGCGTTAATCCTCCTCCTCCCCAGAGTCCGACTCTGCAACATAAACGTGTTCAGCCGGTTGTTAAACACTGACAACGGCACATGAGCAACTTTGCTTACCGTACACTGGCATGGTAGACCATTTACATAGACAGAAAACCTATTCAAATTGCAACATGTAGTCTCAAGTCATTTAAGTAAACCCCTGTTGACCAAAAAAGGGCAGTAGGAGGTAATGAGATCCTTCCTCTTCAATGAAAGTACTTTTTTCCCCAACCAAAAGTAACAGCCAGCGGTGATGTAACTTGGAATATAGATTCCAAAATAATCATTACCTTGAATGTAACCATCGCGGACTGGTTGTCTGCATTGACGGGTGTGAATTACAGCGTACTGCAAAGTGCACGTACGATTGGCACAGGTGTCGTGGTGACGTCGCCCTCACTGAGTGGAGAATGGCGAGTATTGGTTTTGGATTACAGTGAAACAAAATGATAGGCCAGGAAACGTACAACACACAACCCTGCCTGTGGCTCCTTGCATTTAAACGAAAGCTTCTTGTTCAAAGACATGAGGTATAATCCGCCATGGGAGAGGTGTTGTGACTGTTGGTGGTCAGGTTGTACCTTCCTCTGCATGCTGCAACCACTCCACAAACTTCTTCATCTGCTCCAGGAAGATGCTCTTGCCCTTGGCCAGGTGAGCCTCACGGTACCACTTCAGGATGGCATCCTCACTCAACACGTCCGCTGCGGGGTGATCACACAAAACGACAGTAACTGCCACCATACGCCACTAAGTGGAGGTGATGCAACCACAGTGCTTGTGCCAGGCTAGATACACTGATGCCACGTGAAGTGTGGAAGGCTCGCCGGTCGATCCCAGGACAGACCTCGGTGTTATGGGTTAACTCATGACTCACAGAGTCACTGGCTGTGCTCCCCACTGTGCCAACATACAAGACAAAGACACAGACGTGCACACCAATGTATAACAGCCAGCCTTGGAAATCCCCTACAGGTGAAAAATCCCAGTGGGGCTGGCTCTGACCATGACCAACAGAAGGAACCAGTGCACATTAAGGTTAGCAAGGCTCCCAAGACACACGCCGGGGAATGTGGTGCTCTAGCCACCAAAGGTCAAAGTAATCTACATGTTTTGTGTGATTTTTTCCTTAACCTCAACACACCCGAACTCATTAGATTTCTCAAGCGAAGAAGAGTCGAGCCGGTTTAGTACTTGGTTAGGTGGGGGAAATGCCTGTGAATACATGGTGTCGTAGGTTTGAACTGTAAGGTGGCCAGGAGATAATTGAGCCCTTGAGAGTGGGGTTTCTTGGTATGCGACACATGCTTGAAAGTCTTCACATTCATTGAAGCTGTCATACTCTTATATAAGCGCACAACTTTACCTATCTGTGATGAACACTGCACTTTCTGTCGTTTTCATGCAGGGGGCGCTGCAAACCTACGCGCCCCCTACATGAACGATGGAGGCGCAGGGACAAACATTCGATTACGTTGGAATCGATCTGCAGACAGCGGTCTTCTCGCACGGCCAGCTCTATGTCACCTTATCTCGATCCCGCAATCCCAAACAGGTGAAAGTCCGCATCGAACCGGACCCCCAGCAAGGCCATCTACTTAACGACTAGAGAAAATTCACACGAATGTCGTTTTCAATTAAGACTTCCAGATGTAAAATGATATAAGTTTTAATGAAGAAATACAAATATCTAATTCAAAACATAATACAATTCAAAGAGGTTTCATTTTTAAACTTAAAAATGGATCATCGGGTGCTTGAGTGAATGTGTCGTTCGTGTGCAATTTTTTTAGTGACTTTCCTGGCCAAAGGCCGTAAATGACTAAATATAGCTCCACCTTTATTTAACTTGAATTTCGCCAGCCTATGGCCGCCTTATTCCAGCTCCTGCGGAGGAGGGCTTCTTGGCGCTACGCACCTCACCCATCGCCCCCACTGATGTCCTCTTCTTCCCCCCCCCAATGTGTGCAGATACTACTATAGACTCTATTGTATGTAGGGTGTGTAAGCAGATCTGGCTACAAAATACATTTCTTTTTTTTGGGGGGGGGGGGGAATTTTTTTTTGGGGGGGGTCAACAATTGTTGTAACCCTGTTGGATAAACTTTTTACCCCCACATCTGGGGGATGGGGGGGATCCACTTTCCATAACTTTTTTATTCAGGCCTTCTGAAAGACTCTTATCATTTAGTTGACGAACAAATGAATAAACAGAACGCCGGGCTTTTGGCTTTTATAACAGATTTTTGCCTTGGCAGAGGCCATTTCAAGAGTAACTTGCAAACTCTAATTTATGCCCATTTTCGAGGTCGTGTTATTGCGACTACAAGAGTCTCACCTTTGTAGAAGAGCACCACTATCTTCTGGAAGGTCTTCATGAAGTGTATGTTGTCGTAGCAGTACTCCTGCACTTTGAGTAGGAGCGTGAGCTCTGACTGGCCCTGGCTGGTGAAGGATGCCAACAACGGCGTGTATTGCTGTAGCGACAGGGACACGATTCGGTACAATAGAAATATTCAATTACTATTAAATACATAAAATACATTATACAGGCGGTGTCCGGTTTATGACGATCCACATTTCGACGTTTATATAACGCCAATGTGGATCGATTTACAATGCAGAAACTTTATTTACGACGCATCTTTGTGACATGACTCCGAACACATTTGAACGGAGTCGATCTGGCTTCCCACGTGACTTGGCGTGAAGCTTTCGTTCTTCTCAAGTGTTTTTGTGGATTTCTACCTTTTAAACCCTTTTAAATACGGCCGATGAAAGGAAAAACACATCGTTACGTGATGTTTCTACCGTTTCCACTGGTTATGGGAAAACAGGCTCCGATTTACGACGATGCAATTTACGATGACGAAGTTTCCAGAAACGCATCGCGTCGTAAAAACGGGGATCGCCTGTATATAAATACAGTCCTTTCTCCTATAGCACGGTGTTATTATAATGCGAACTGGATATAACGCGATTAAGGTATTAGAGAACACATTTTGTTATAACGCGGATGCGAATTGGATAGAACGCAATCGAGTGAACGGAACTACGTGATGCGACTAAGAATAAGTGGTTGCACAGCTGCCTCGTTGCAGCATCACACAAGGCGGGATGCTGCTGGATGCTTCTAGATGCAACCCACACGCCTCAGTCTTTGGTTCAGCCTGCATACACATCTCATGTGTTACTGCGGACTGGCCTTTACCCTATATTATATATTTATTACAACGCGATTGTTCCATAATGCTGTGCTCTTCAGGAACGCAACTACAGTATTATAGGAGAACGGACTGTACACCAGAAGAAGCAATGTGAAGAACAAGGTGAAGCATGGGGGGGGAGGGGGGGCGGAAACTGACAGGCAAGCCGAGAGAAAGAGGAGACTCGAAGTTACGAGCCTGGATATGAAGGACTGTGGAGTGAACGTGGACATGGCGTAGGACAGAAATGGGCGGAAAAAGAGGACCAGGAATGCAGACCCTCCCACACGAGTCGTAAAGTGCCAGGAATAAGAAGAAAAAAGCTCAGCTTGATACCGACCCATCAACAATTCTCATCAAGGAACATAAACCATCAGGCGCAAACTCCGGTCGTCCTCGCGGCCCCCATTTGGCTAGCCATCGAACAAAGACGGTCACTGCTCTCGGGTGCGCTTCTGCGGTCGTTCGGAACACTCTTCCTTCTGATATTACAAAGCCACTGGAGCTATGCACTTTTAAATGTTGATTAATAACTAATTTCATTAGAACTGCTTTTTACACGCTTTAATTTACTCTGTCTGTTGTTGTCGTCGTTGTCGTATTCTCAAATCTTGTAACTCAATTTTAACCCACTTCCCAATGTGGTATCGACTGCAAACTTGGTACACTTATGTCATACTGATAACAATATTATATTCTATAAAAAAATAAAAAAAGTATTTTTAAATATTACTTATTGTGTTTAGTTTGTTGTCCTTCCCCCACACCTCCGATTAGCGCGTTTGGCTACATACGGTGCAAAAGAAGTTAAACATGCATATGTACAACAATTGCAATTGTGCTGTAAGGAGATGGGCAAACCTTAAGGTGCTTGACCGCTTGCTCCGTGACCAACTCCTCCTTCTTGTTCCACTCCACCTTGTTCATGACGCACGTCCACATGAGGCTCACCACCGCCTGCTCGGAGATGTCGTTCTTCCTCATCTCCTCCTTCACGTACACGGCGATCTACGTGCAGCCACGACACAAGGAGGGCATCGCTGCCGACCCCTGCATAACATCGGAAAGCTGAGATCGCCAAACACAGGCAAGGTTATCAGAGCTCCCCGATGCTTCTCCAATATCGCACCCACCTCCTTCACCGGCTCCCCCAACTCCAGTTTCTCAGTCAACTCCTTCTGCAGTTCTTTGCGCGTGCCGAGCGTCTGCTGAGCGCGCAGGAAGGTGGCGAGCTCCGTGAGTCCGTTGGCTGTGAAGTACGCGGAGAAGTGTTCCACACTTTGCTTGTTTGGAGGAAACAGCTCCTGTGATTTGTGGGAGAAAAAACCCCTGAACACCAATATAAACAACATCAATTCCACTTTGGCTTGTGCACCTTCCGTTCTCTTTACTTTGATTTACTATATTTACTTTATTTACGCTATTCGTTGCGCGAGGTTGCAAATTACTTTGCTCAGTTGGTGTTAGCCGCTGAGGGCGTGACGGGTTTCATTTTTCATTGCCGTTGCTCCATGCCCCCTGTACTGTTCTCATTCCATTGTAATGTGCCCTCATGCCTACTTTATCGAGGGCGATATTGGCACGTTAAATAATAGATTGATCGATTGCACCAAACAATGTAAATTTACAGTGAACGGCTTCGCAAGTTACTTGAGCAGTTGTTTTAGATTGGTAGCAATTGCGTTGATGCCCACAGAATAGAATATTTGCATTTGATTCACCAGAAGCCTCTTGTCCATGTTGGCCTTTTTCAGAGCAAACGTTACGGAGTTCATGTCCTTCTCTGCTATCCAGGTCTTGAACAGCTTCACGGCAAACGTTGCCGAGATTCCTGATGCAAGAAGGCAAAATCATTGTAAATCACAGCAAGAATAGCAGCATACTTAGCAAAACACTCGCCATATCACTCGTAAACAGACTTCCAACGATACCGATGAGATGTGGCGAAAGGCAGAATAATTTAGGGAATAAAGAGGTGCTATGTTAAAAAAATAAAATTTGCTCGCCCTCTTTGACGATGGCGTCCGTGAAGAGGCTGGAGAGCACGGTGGCGGGTAGGGCGCCGCCCGCCAGCAGGATGCCGGTGAACATGGCCAGCTTGTTCTGCTCCGACTCGGAGAAGCCCTTCAGGAACATGAGCAGCTGGAGCGAGAGGTGCACGACCGTCAGACGAGAGAGAATGACGGCAAGCAGGCATGCCATGGGCGTTAATAAATGGGGCGAATACCGCGCCCATTCGTCCAGACCATAACACTTGAAGTCAACAGGATAAATTAAATTCACCTTTTTGAACTCCTCCTCCAGGTATTTCTCCAGGTATTTGTATCGTCGAAGGAGCTTCGAAAAGACCTGCAAGGTGACCAGCGCTAAATATAAATGCTTGCATAGGTGGCATGCACTATCAGAAGGATAACACTTAAAAACAATACATGTTTTTGCACGATAGTTGTCTTATAACAAAGCTATCGGTTAAATATAATACATACAGACAATTGTCACAGAGAGCTAGAAAGCTCCTTTGGCGTGTGACACCAGAGCTAATGGAAATGAGCCAAATCCTGCTGCCAGTTAGGATAAGTCTGGGACCCATATGTGAGCAATATTCCACACATCTTCCTTAACAGAGACGGATACATTGTCTTGACGCATTCCGACCTGGATACACGTTAGTCACACCTTCCGAGTGACACTTCTACGGGCAAAGGACATTATACATCTGTGATCCACACAGACATGCACGCCACGTACCTGAGCAAAGGCCCGCATCTTTTCAATGTCCTCGTCAGCCGTGAACACGCACACGCCTGTGCGTGTCACCTTCGACTTGTCTCCATCGTCCACGAGCGTGCCACCCGGCGCTGTGGTGGAATCATCAATGTTACTTTTTTTGTAATGTATAACTCGAATAATTGCTATTAATAGAAACCCCGGTGGATAACACAGTTTATTCATTACTAAAGCACTACAACTATCATAGCTGGATACTAAATCACACTAATCGAGTGTTGCAGATTCGACGCATCAACCGTCTAACCGATCCTAGTTTTTGCCATCGACATGGTGGGCAGAGCCAAGGCGAGACTACCCAGCAAGGGATGTGCGTGCACCTTCTACAAAAATATACTATGAAAAAAATAATAAAACTACTATTACGGTCAAGGGCATTCACGTTCATTGACGCAGTAAGGTCGTCTCACCCAGCATGCCGCCTGCCACCAGCACGTCGAAGAGCGTGTCTGCGTAACGGCGGTAGTCGAGTTTGGAGCCGGTGACATCGAGGAAGCGGGACACGGCCTCCAGGTCCCCGGCCGTCTCATCCAGGCCCTGCACTACAGCATCTCGGAAGAGAGACGGCTCGAACTTCTCCTTCTCATCTGCAGACACAACGAGTGCACACGTTGATACACCTCAGCACCAACAACCAAGCACCTTCAACACATCAGCACATCCTTCTCATCTGCAGACACAACGAGTGCACACGTTGATACACCTCAGCAGCAACAACCAAGCACCTTCAACACATCAGCACATCCTTCTCATCTGCAGACACAACGAGTGCACACGTTGATACACCTCAGCACCAACAACCACCAAGCACCTTCAACACATCGGCACATCCATAGTCTGACACCTCGACACCAGCACCTGAGCACCTGAGCCCATCATCACATTCAGATCTCAACACAACATTTATTCCTCCTATAATTATTGTCTTTTCCCAATTATGTATCCATTTCGTTCTCTAGAAGAGAAGCGCAGACCCTTCATGTAAGAAAAACGGCCACAAAAGTGCATTTTCCACACCTTGGCAATTTAGCATACCAACATCTGAACACCTTGACACTTTAGATCTTTGACCCATCAGCACCAGACTGCCAGGTCACAGTCAAGTGTCACTTCTGTGCAACCGCAGGAGAACATACAGTGGCAGGTGTTTGGCACAGACACCGAGGGCACAGTCCAAACACTAGGTCAGCGATAGTGTCACGCACGGGTCAGCACGTACCCCGCTTGCGGGTCTTGAATCGCTGCCCCGTTAGCGTCGGCTTCGGCTGCTTTGAATTATTCATAAACACTTCCTGCGAACACAGGGTCACATGAGTGTACAGTCTGTTCTCCTAATACGCGGTGGCAGTTGCGTTCCTGAAGAACACCGCGTTATGGAAAAATGGCGTTATAATTCATAAAATGTAATGTAGTGTCAAGCACAGTCCGCGATAACACGCGAAATGCGTACACCGGCTGAACAAAGACTGGGACGCGCGGGTAGCATCTAGAAACATCTAGCAGCATCCCACCTTGTGCGATGCTTCACCGAGGCAGCCGTACGACCGCTTATCCCTACTCGCGTGAGGAAGTTCCGTTAACTCGATCGCGTTATATCCAATTGGCTTCCGCGTTATAAAAAAAAAAGTGCTCCCAAATACATTCATCGCGTTATATCCAATTCGTGTTACGAAAACAACACGCTGCGTTATCGGAGAACGGACTGTAAATTGGTTTTAATGGCAGCAGCGGTAATCTCTGTGGCAGTAACAGCGGCTCGAGTCAAAGCCGCGGCATGATGGGCCCAGGTATGGCAGCGTGCACCTGCGATCCATAGGTAAGGGTTGGGGCATCATCTTGGTGAACTTCCAAACCTAAAACGGGTGCGAGGTGGCCAATGCATGCCAGGACACCAAATGGGTTCAGTACACCAAAATGTGTTCTTGAACCCCATCTGTGCAAACCAATTAACTTGCCTCAGACATGATAACCACTCGCTAAAACGTGCCACGCTAAGACCCTTTTCAAACAAGTCTCGATCGTCGGTGAGATTTTCCTGGATGATTAAACGACAAGTTTATTGTATATTGAAAAACGACACCATAGTCACTTGTGATTGTAGCTATAGCAACGGTAGTAATACAATTGCAACAGTAAATTCGCTTTTGGCAGTCGTAACACGTTTGCGGCAGGAAAATTATAGTACCAAAAATGCAGTATCAACAGCAACATCAGCAATGGAACTACAGCAGTAACACATTTCTGCGGAGGGAGCTGGTAGGAACGTTGGGTTGCTCGGTCAATGGCCAGGGTCAACGGCGGCGTGGTGTATTCCGCAAATATGCCCGACTGTGAGGGCGGGCACAAGCCGGCGTGAGTAGGTTAAACGTTTAAAGGCACCACGGGGTGACCAGCCCCTCCCCACCCAGCCCCACCCCTCCCACCCAGCCCCACCCTCCCCACCCAGCCCCACCCTCCCCTCCCCACCCTCCCCACCATCCCCACCCAGCCCCTCCCCACCCAGCCCCACCCCTCCCACCGAGCCCCACCCTCCCCACCCAGCCCCTCCCCACCCAGCCCCACCCCTCCCACCCAGCCCCACCCTCCCCTCCCCACCCTCCCCACCCAGCCCCTCCCCACCATCCCCACCCAGCCCCACCCTCCCCACCCAGCCCCTCCCTGCACGACGGACGGACACAATAATCCCCTGTGGGCTGGTGGAACCAGTGGGTTCCTACCAGTACAATGTATTTACAGACGTGGCTGCTAATGCTGCAGAGGTTATTGAAGTTGCCGCATCACCAGGAACTGCAGAATGCGCAGCAGTAGAGGCGAAATCTGTTCCAGTGCTGCAACCATAGCAGCAGTGACTGCATCAGTAACGGCAGCAGTATCGCCAATAATATCCACAGTATGTACTTGAAATAGCGTAACGTTGCATGTGTAACTGCATCAGTATCAGCATTAGATGTTGGCAACTGAACAAGCCATTGAATCAGCACGATCGTGTGAACCGACTTGCAGCATCTGCAATCTGGATGAGAATAACTGCATCAGCAATAGTATAATAGCTCTCAGCCGGAGCTGCATCAGCACGAATACTCTTTTTTAAAAATAAAGCTATTCGTGCTGATGCAATGCCACTTATACAAATGCATCTAGAACATATGAAGATAAATAATTACTCTAATAGTAAGCAACAGTATATGTACTGGAGCATCCGGTGCATCAGTAACTACACCATGAATGAATGAAGCGACATCGGTACGAGCTAAATCAGTAGCTGCATCCGTATAAGCAGCTGTAGCAGCTGTAGCAGCAGTAACAGAAGCAGCAGCAGCAGCTGTAGCAGTAGCAGCAGTCACCACATGAGCGAATCTGCATCAACGCCGGTTCCACGATATGAGACAGTCTCGTAAAGCCACTCGACAGGGCGGTCCAGATGTCTCGTGACCCACAATTAATTGACCCCTAAATTTAATATTCATTTGTTTTAAATAAACCTTGCTTTTTAAAAAAACACAATACGTTTTTAGATAATTAAATGGGGGGGGGGGGGGTCACGAGACATCTGGACCACCCTGTTATCCTCTGCGTTCCTTCAACGGAGGAAGAGCAAAACGGGGCACGGACTCTCTCGCGAGCTCCGTGGCTTCGCAGCTGCAGCAGCTGCAGCTCGTGACCACGGCGATGCTGCTGCTGCTACTGCTGCAGCTGCTGCTACTGCTGCAGCTGCTGCTACTGCTGCAGCTGCTGCTACTGCTGCAGCTGCTGCTACTGCTGCAGCTGCTGCTACTGCTGCAGCTGCTGCTACTGCTGCAGCTGCTGCTACTGCTGCAGCTGCTGCTACTGCTGCAGCTGCTGCTGCAGCTGCTGCTACTGCTGCAGCTGCTGCTACTGCTGCAGCTGCTGCTACTGCTGCAGCTGCTGCTGCTGCCATCAAACACGACGCGAGAGGAGAAGCGAGATGCCGCACGAGAAAGAGAGTGGAGCGAGCGGCAGGCGGAGATTCACCCTGTCCCACGGTCGCCTTCCGCCGTCTGCTCGATGTAGTTGTCGCTTGCGATGAGTTAATTCGTCTGTTGTTGTTGATGTTGTTGATTTCGTGGCCAGGTGTCAGAATCGTCCCCGCGCTGCCCCAGCGATGGACGAGGAGGGGGGGGGGGCAGGACTCGGGGAGCGCGCGCGGCATGCCGGGGGACGTCACGTGGCCGCCTCCTCCGTCCACGTGGGCCAGCTGCGTCGGCTCGACCACGTGGCGGGGGATTTAAAGGGCGACGAGCGGAAGGCACACGCGTGGCGATCTTCGTCTCTTATCTTTGCGTTCGTCGTCACGTGGCCGCTGACGTCGACGCAGAGCAACACATTGCAATTTACATGCCCAGATAACGACGTCGGGAGCAAGCGGAGTAAGGGCATCGCTGCGATGTCTGATTCGTATTTGTGGATTGGACATTGCGTCCGTTATACGTGTGGACCGGTCTGTTCTAGATGATCACAGTCGCACACGGAGAGTTATTAATTTTCAATTTGTGCATCAGGTATCCGCATCTGCCATGATTTGTGCAGTGGATGCAGTTTGGGGGGGGGGGGGTGGTTGGAATGTGACCAGGAGACTATATTGCCCTTGTACAGATCTTTTGTCAATCCACTGCTAGATGAGGGTTTCCCCACGCTGTTGGTCACATGGGTTCACCACGCTGGCCTGCAGTGCGGGTTGGTGAATGGTGCCGGTTCAGGTGGCACTGAACGCCGCTTCTATCGCAGCTGTCACTGCCCGCAAGTGCTTTAATTAGTGTTCGTGACTACATTTCAAACACAATTCCTGCGGAGGGAGCTGGTAGGAACGTTGGGTTGCTCGGTCAATGGCCAGGGTCAACGGCGGCGTGGTGTATTCCGCAAATATGCCCGACTGTGAGGGCGGGCACAAGCCGGAGTGAGTAGGTTAAACGTTGAGTTTTATAAGGGCACCACGGGGTGACCAGCCCCTCCCCACCCCTCCCACCCCCCACCCAGCCCCACCCTCCCCACCCAGCCCCTCCCCACCCAGGCCCTCCCCACCCAGCCACTCCCTCCCCACCCAGCCCCTCTTCACCCAGCCCCACCCCTCCCATTTTTGATGCACGACGGACGGACACAATAATCCCCTGTGGGCTGGTGGAACCAGGTGATTCCAACCAGTATAATATGTAGTGTCAACGATTCAGAGACAGAGTTTCTAGGAGGCACTTTATTAACAACTTTCACAGCCTCGTCCGCACACTCTCCACAGTAGCTCAGCCTCGCCTGTACACAACACGAGCCGTCTAACACTGACGGTGTTGACTGAGATAATGCAATATCGAGCGGACGACGGCGATACGACAGCAATGACGAGATGAGTCTATTTCCAGAACCGGCAGCCTCGAGCCCCCGCTCTCGGCTCCTTTTTTGCAACCAGCGCGGCCTGGCTCCGCCCTGACCACGCCTCCCATCTCGAACCCACTAGCAGGTTCCAGGGGCCTCCAGATGGGGTCCTCCGTGACCCTTGCCCTAGTTCCTCTGCTCCGCCAACACACCGTGCTCACGCTCACCGGCGTGGGTGCTGTCTGTCCACCACAGCTGCCGCTGCCGTCCACCAGCCGGCGCTATTACACTACACATACATCAAGTGACAGTACACATACTTTAACTTTTTATTACAGATTGCATACTTGTGACTTCAAATAATTATTAAACTATATTTTATGTATGTGAATACCTTTTGTGGTGGATATGCATTTCATTATACTGTACTATAATCGTTTATTTAAATTACATTTTAATTACACTAACCTTTAATGAACATTCAAGTTAATTGCACGTAGTGAGCCACTGATAAGGCTTAAGACACGGATTTTCGTAAGCTGTGGGATTGTCATCAGTTTTAAAAAACAAACAATTTGTACAAAAAGCATTATGCAAAAACCATCAACCGTTCCTGAAGAACTGCCTTAGGTGACCATCAAATACATTTGTGCAAATGTGGTGGATTTTCTCGTAATTTACAGATGCAGATTTTGGCATTGTCATCCGAAAATCTCGATTTCAAAATTAACAAACTCCACACAACCATCAATAACACTTCCCTAAATGGAAATATATAATAAGCAACGTTTCGGTGAATGGCCCATAATTCAAGCAGGTTTTCCTGCTGTGAAACATTGTTGGGCTCTTGTTATTTGTGTTTGTGCACCACTTACCAATGCAGCATCGCAAACACATTTACGGAAATCTAGGATTGCAAACGTCACCGTTCGAGTTTGGCGTGTTACGTGAAAGTATTAGGGATGGATCAATATGTACAGTACTTGTGCAAACGTTGCAAATGACCTCAGCAAACTGTTAAGTGCCGAAGGTACTTACTAGACATTGGTTGAGCAATGTATTCGGGTAATGGATAGTGTGTTGATGATCAGTTAAGGATATAATCAGGGCCAATGCTATTATGTATGTTGAGCTTTTTTCGCACTGTATATAGCCAACCATGCTTATCGAAATTCTAGGAGCTGGTTGGCTGGTTTACTCGAAGTATTTACATAGATAGGGGATAGCATTGAGCGCTCGTTGTCTAGTTGTTCTCACCTGGTTAAACAAGATCAACTTTAACTTGAAACTTGCTCGGATTATGAGTTAAAGGCAAGTGTTTTGTTAGCCTGTACATAAAAGCTACAACATGTCCTGGACAATCTCAGTTTCGGAAAGTGTCTGTGAAAATTGCGTTTTTGTCCCGGTTGAACATTTTCTTGCTTCACGCTCGACTTCTGCATGATATGTGATGGGGTCAGCGGTACTTGAATAGTGGGCGTGATTGGTAGAGGATCATGTGGGGCCTTATGAGCACGACTGTATAAAAGTTGGCGTGGCCTCAGGTGGGGAGGGGATGGCAGCTCGCAATGTGGCCCTCCATTAAGCCTCCCAAAATATATGGTTACACTCCACCCGAAACACCGTCTTCTCTCCATCGCTACATTTAGCCTTTTCGGTTTCAACCACTCTTAGACTTTCCGGTGCTCATGGCAGAGCCTCAGTAGATGATCCCCTCGGGATCCAGGAGCAGGTAGTCCCTGAGCCGCGCCGGCAGTGGGAGGCGTGGGATCTGGGAGTGGCAACGCTCGCCCAGGACCCCGCGGATGGCACAGCGGGACAGGTGCAGTAAGGATCGCGGCACTCCGTTGCAGAAGTGCAGCAGTGACGCGTAGAAGTCCCCGTGTGCCTGTGAAGAGCATGAAAGAGCACGAGGGGGACATGAGGGGGCATGGGGTGCATGGGAAGGTGTTTCATGGCCAGGAATCGAACTCGTGGTGGAGTGTGCAAACCAATGCGTCACCACTCCCCGCATACGACTGCACATTGTGCATGAGTCGAATATGACTTTTAAATAGCTTTGGCAGGCAACAACACGTGAACTCACACATCGTGTTATCCAATAATGCAAAAAGAACTTACATGTCAACCCAGTATAAAGAGGCACTTAAAAGTGACAGGAGTGGCTAAACATGCTCAGATTAGAAACAAAGTGTTTCCAGGTCAGAAATATTTCCCTCTATTACTCGATCAGTGTGGCTAAGAAGGTCACAGTGATGGATAAATATCATTTGTAGGCCATTTCTAAGCGGGAGACATCATGTGGCCATGGAATGTGTGAAATTAAGTCGTGAGCTGTATCCAGTCCACAAGCTGTTGGTTCCCCATCCTTAAGGTAAACGTGTGGATGCGGAGTGTGGATGGCGTGAGATACGAGTGTGTGTGTAGGGACGAGATCGACTCAGCCTCATATGAGGACCTGGTGCAGTGTGTTAACATCGCTACTCGGGAGAAAAAGGCGGCCGGGTGTGGTTTTGGCCACTGACCCCCTGGTGTGCTGTCGACCGACCTTCATAGGTGCTCGCTAACAGCACTTGCCTCAAAAGTATGTTACGGCTATATGGGAGATCATTCTGTCGTAGGGACTTGGTGTCTCGTACCTCCCGGGCGTCTTGCGAAAGAGCTGGCGCCCAGGCGTGTGTGATCCGCAGCTGCTTGTAGGAGTTGACGAGGATCTCTACGGCGGCCGGGCTGTCACCGCACAGCTCGAGAACCTCCACGGCCACGTGAGTGACGGAAGATCAGACGAGGGGAAACCAGATGAGTCAGTGGTAACCAGCTGAGTGAGCGAGTCGGTGGACCAGTTGAGTCAGGTGTGACCAGGAAAAGCAATGACTCAGTGAGTGAGCGGCGTGTGCATCAGTCTATTGGCATGTTAGCAGTGTAAACGGCACCTTGTGGAACTGCAGCGGGTAGATGCTCACGGAGCCGTGATTGAGCAGCATCTGGATGCATCGCTCGGGCTGCAGCGTGGGGCGGACGCTCACGACGCGCACGATGTACTGCAGTGCCGTGCAGCCCAGGCCGTCGAGCTGGTTCACGTGCGCGCCCGCCGACAGCAGCAGCTCGAGCAGGGTGCAGTCCGCGTTCCAGGCGGCACGGTGCAGCGCCGACTTGCGGTCCGTGTCCACGCCGTTGGGGTCAGCGCCCAGCGTTAGCAACCGCTCGCACACCTGATGCCGGAGCCAAACCCTTGTCAAGCGTCGGCAGTTCGTGGCGGGGCATAATACCTGAGCCCAGGCAGGTGCCCTCATGTGGGGTAGCTATCGAATTTGCAGGCAGTGCAGCTTCACTGGGGCCCATCGGCCAGAGGAGGCCAGGCGCCAAGTCATGAGGAGTGGAGAAATTGGACGGGTGGCCCTATTGTATTACTTACACCAGGGCCCTGGTAACCACGCTACTCCATAGTGGAGTAGCGTGGTGCCTGGAGAAATTCTGCATACACACAAGGGGGATACACTAATAAATCATCAATACAGTGCAGTTTGTCAGCTGATACATGGGCGCTAATGCAGCTGCACCGCCTGCACACTCGACGGCTACACCACTGCTCTAAGGGTCATACCGTGACCGGCGACGGAGGGCACATGTTGGCACACATACCTTGTGGTGCTGGGGGCTCACGCACATGTTCCTCATGCTGAGCGCCCAGAAGATGGCGGTGCACAGCGGTGTCTCGTCATGGCCGTCGCTGCCATCCACCTCGGCGCCGTGTGACACGTAGAGCGCCGCGTGCTCGGGAAGGCCGCAGCGCGCCGCCGTGTGGAGGGGCATCTCCTCGGCTGCGTTCCCCGTCTCCAGATTCACGTCTGCTCCTGCACGCACGCGCGCGTACACGCGTGTGCCAACCAACCACCAACAAGTTGTGGGGGCGTGACAGAAACAAGTTTTAATCCACTGCTTCAACTACAAATCTGGTGATTCTGTTCGCCACTTTCTCTACTTGTTCCCTAAATTTCGCTCTAAAGTTATATCTTCTCACATGCTCAATTCATGGCATGTTCTTCGGTTACAATTTACTGCATGGGTTTTAGTGCTTGTGCTGTATCAGCTCTTTGACGTGTTCTCGGCTTGTACCGCGGCATGATTGTTCCATGTGCTGCAAGTGTGGTGCCACAACGACGGGGCCGCTCTGCCGAGCCAGGGAGCCGCCCGGCTTCCCCCACCGCACTGCCCCCCATCACCCGCCCCACATAAGCACACACCCGCACGCATTCCCCCCCCCCCCCCATAGAGCTGGAAGGGAAGGTTACCTGATCGACCGGTTTTTATCCGAGAGACCCTTATCGGGATTAATTCTCACGGTTTCCGGCGATCAGGGAATTGGATGACCTCCCCCGTGCTACGTGGTACCGCGGCGCTGCTGCCGGCCTTAATATGGTGTGGTCGCGGCGTGGGGCATTCGGCCACCGCGGTTGAGGCGCATTTCCCCCCCACACACACCCCCACGAGTCGACGGGGCAAGCAGGGGAAGCACGGGACAGCATGAATAGCGGGGTCACAGGGGCTGTTGCGCATAGTCATGGAGGGTTGGGATAATTGCGCTTGAGCGCGCAGGCCCCATTGTTAGGAAGGGTAAGGGAGTAATTAGGATGTACGCCGCCAACGTCGCTCACTGATTAGCATATCAACAGCGCCCGGGAACCGCCGTGCGCGGGCTTGGGGTGCACGAGCCCATTGTTCAGCGCAGCATCCCCTTTGAGGTAGGGAGGATAAATAGAGAAGCGCAGAGGGGAAATCGCTCTCTTACTCCAGTGCCAGGCGACCAGACGCAGCTCGAGCCAGCGACCCGGACGTCCGTGCGACGCACCGAGGCACGCGGTTAGCACCAGGATCAGCGGACCGCCGTGGACACTTAACAGTGAGTAAGAAGGTGAATTAGAATCATAGCCGATAAATAGGGAATAGGTGCCGGTTTAGTGGAATAGGCCCGCCTCGTCGACTCACTGATTGAACATCAGTTACCAGGTAATAAATCATTAATAGCGAAGCGTGGTCTCGCGTGATCTTGTCGTGCAGTGTGAGCGTGTGGGAACGCGTGTGGTACTGTGTGTGCGTAAGCTCGCGGCGTGCGTAATAGGCGTACCCCAGGTGTGCGATCATAACGCAAGCGGCCAGCAGACGGCGAGCGCTGCGCAGAGCGGCGCAAGAGTGGGTGTCGCGTGTGTTCACTCCGTGTGTGATACAGGTGCGCGATCATATCTTGCGTAGTTGGTGTGGAGTTGGAGTGCACGGAGTGGCGTGTGTGTGTGTGCATACGTTCGTTACATGTCGGATACGGATGCGCATTGGTAACGTGCCGCACAGGGCTATACTGCGAGCACGGCGTTTGATTGACGATGATGTGCGCACGTATGCTCGCAGCGTGGGAGCGCGGCGCGAGGCTGTAACAGTAGGGGCGTCGCATTCGAATGCCGGCGAAACCGTAGCGAGTAATAGGGAGGTGGGGTAACGTAAACGGAATAGGGGATGCAGGCGGGAGGGACCCCGGGGGCCAACGGCCCCCACAAATTGGTGTCGGAAGCGGTACGGACCCCCGCGTTACCTCACGCTAAAATAAGACTAATATTTACCGGCCGGGGGGCCCCTTCGTGGAAGGCATTCGCCCGCAATCTCTTAGGGGCCAAGGAAATTAATGGATGGACGGACGCGCAGGCAGTACGTCAACTTAATATGAATCTTGATGGGCGGGCAGCCGATTTTGTAGAAGCGTTACCCGCGAGCGCACAGACACAGCTAGAGGAGCTGATGCGCCGACTCGATCAGCGTTTTGGCACGCGTGACGAGGAGGAAGCAAAATCGGCCTTAGAGGCGCGCCGTCGCCAACCTGGCGAAGATCTACGTGATTACGCCGAGGATGTGCGCGAGTTAACAAAGATCGCACGCCCGGGGTACGCAACTGATGTTATTGAGGAACTGGCCGCCGAGAAAATCCAGCGGTACCTGTCTCGCACGGCGTGGTGGCAGCCAGACATGAGCTGCCCACGTCTTCCCTTTAACACCCTTGTCGAGCGTGCACGTAAGTGTGAAAGAATTCACAGCGAACGCGCGCAGCTCCGGGGGCTGGGACGAGAGCGCGCCATTGCGAGCCTGCTCTCGGAAGACGAGGAGGAGGAACAGGAGCTCGCGAGGACGGTAAGGGGCCGGGAAAGAGAGCCTCCAGTGTCCCGCGAGACAACCCCGGGATGGGTAGCCGGGTTACAGGCTGGCATGGGAGATATGATAACCCAAGTAGACGATAAAATGAGCCGAAATATGGCCAAGCTACAGTCTACCATTGAGACGGAGATGGGGGAACTACGCTCGACCGTAGGGGGGCTGGCCGGGAGGGTGTCCCAATTAGAGTCCGATTTGGGACAACTGCGTACTGGAGGAGGGAGAGGGAGTGGGCAGAGAGCCCATTACGGAGCCGCCACCCCTCCCCGGGCATGTTATATGTGCGATCGCCGAGGGCATCTAGTGAGGGACTGTCCTCAGGTCGCCCGAGCTAGACAAGAGCTAAGGTCAAACACTAAGGCCCCCCTAGAGAGGGGACCACCGGGGGGTGAAATCGACGTAGCCCCGACACAAACAAGCTGTGAGAATAATGGCGAGCGAGTGATCTCCACACAGGTTCCAGCAACAACGCCCACAGAAACGGTGACTCCTGGCGACTGGCTGCGGGAGCTGGTGGCGGGAATCACGGGGGCCACGTCGCTGGTGGAAGGGGAGGTAAACGGAGTGCGTACCCGAATCCTGCTGGACACGGGGGCGGTGGCCTCGCTCGTGAGCGCAGCGCACTGCAGCGCGATCGGGGTCGACGTGCGTCACCTGCAGGCCCCGGACCGCGCGCTGCACACGGCGAGCGGAGCCGGAATGGGGCTGCTGGGGAGAGCCACCCTAGAGGTCCGCATAGGCAGCCAGGTGTGCACGCAGGAGTTCTACGTGTCGAGTGCGTTGTGTCACGAGTGTATCGCAGGCACCGACCTCCTAGAACGGTTGGGACTCAACGTGCAACCCCGCCAGCGATGCGCCACCATGGAGAGCAATGGCGAGCGGATACCGTTCCTGGGACGAGAACCAACGCGCCGCCGCTTTGCACCTGTGGCCGCTATCCTGGCGACGGCCGTCACCATCGGCCCGCTCACCGAGATGCTGGTGCCGGTGGCAACATCCCCCACCGACCCCGCGCTCCGACCATCAGGGGAGGTAATGCTAACTCCTCACCCGGAGTTGGCAAAACGGTATGGGGTTGTGGGATCCGCCACGTTGGTAAACGCAGATGGGGACCGATTGTTTATGCGGATGTTTAACCCCCACCATACCCCAGCGATACTGCGACGGCGCACCCCGATAGCCACAGTACACCCCCTGCACGCACGCCACTCTAACGACTCGGTGTTCGCACTCTGGGCTGAGGACCCCGGGCGTCCTGAGGGTGACCAGGACCTGGCCTGGCGAGTCGGCCCGACTCCCCGAGCCGAGGTCGTTCCCCTGCTCGACGCGTTACATGTACCATGGGCGGATTTACCTAAGGGAGAGGCCGATCGGCTGCGCGAGTTACTGCGGGAGTATGCCGACGTATTCAGTGAACACGACTCGGACGTGGGTCGGACCGATCTTGTTAAGCACCAAATTGACACCGGTGCAGCCCGACCCATCAAACTCCCTGCGTACCGAGTGGGCGCACCCGAACGCGCCCAAATCAAAGAGGCAGTTGGGGACATGCTTCGCGATAACATAATTCAGCCCTCGGCGAGCCCCTGGTCAGCCCCGGTGGTACTAGTAACGAAAAAGGATGGGTCAACCCGGTTCTGCGTCGATTACCGTAAACTAAACGCAGTCACGCTCGGCGATGCCTTCCCCATACCCCGCATCGACGACACCTTCGACAGTCTCGCAGGAGCGCGGTATTTTTCCACCCTCGATCTGGCGTCCGGTTACTGGCAGGTGGAGATGACGGAGGAGGATCGGCCAAAAACAGCATTCACCACCCCGATGGGCCTATTTGAGTTTCGAGTGTTGCCGTTCGGACTCACTAACGCGCCCGCGACGTTCCAGCGGTTGATGGAGTTGGTGATGCGGGCTTGCAGTGGGAACAGTGCCTGATTTACTTGGACGATGTGATAGTGTTCAGTAGATCTTTGTCTGAGCATTGGTCCAGGCTTCGAGAGGTGTTCCAGCGACTGCGAGCGGCTCATCTCAAGCTCAAGCCACGTAAGTGTTACATGGCACAACGCGAGGTGGGGTACCTCGGGCATCGCGTCAGCGAGGCAGGCGTGCACACCGATCCGGAGAAGGTACGCGCCGTAGTGGAGTGGCCACGGCCAAGGAATCTGACGGAGATCAGATCATTTTTGGGGCTCGCCACCTATTATCGTCGATTTGTAAAGGGATTCAGCGAGATTGCACGCCCTCTCACCCAACTCACCTCCCCTAAGCACCCCTACCAGTGGACGGGGACCTGCCAGACGGCCTTCACCACTCTCAAAGACCACCTCACCCACGCCCCCACCCTCGCTTTCCCCGATTTTACCACCGATTTTATTTTGGACACCGACGCCTGCAGCAGCGGGCTGGGCGCGGTGTTGTCACAGGTACAGGATGGGACGGAACGAGTCATCGCGTACGCCAGCCGGACCTTGAGTGGGGCCGAGCTGAACTATTGCGTGACCCGCCAAGAGTTGTATGCCGTGATTTTCGCATGCAAACAGTTCCGGCCGTATTTGTACGGCAGGAGATGTCGCGTACGCACTGACCATTATGCTCTGCAGTTTCTTCTTACATTCAAGGAGCCGCGGGGGCAGATGGCCCGGTGGTTGGCGCAGTTGCAGGAGTACAACCTGCAAATCGAGTATCGGGCTGGCCGGACGCATGCAAACGCGGACGCCTTGTCGAGGCGACCCACGGTGTACGCCGAGACGAGGGCGGAGGAGGCCTGCCCGTGTTTCACGGGGGGACGCTGCCGGCAGGCAACGGACCCCCGAGAGGCCGCGGCCACTGACCCCCCCCCAGCGAGAGAGAGTGCAGTGTGCGCCACAGAGACCCTCACAGGTGGCACTGAGGATCCCGTCGACCGCCCGGCAAGCGCGGGACCCGCGGCTCGGGACCCGATCGGACGGATCCAGGAGGACGTCGGCTGCGCCTTCCCGGGCCTAAACGACGAGCAGCTGAGACAGACCCAGCAGCGAGATCCGGATCTGGCGGCAGTGGAGGCGGCACTGCGGGAGGAAAAGAGCGCCCTACCAGGACCCTGGAGCGGTTTGTATGCCCGGTTGTGTGTGCAGAACGGAGTGGTACGGGAGTTAACCGAGGCCGGCCAGCCGGGGTGCATCTGTATTCCTGCCCAGGTGCGACCCCAGCTGCTACGGCTGGTGCATGACCACCCACTCGGGGGCCACGATGGGGAACGACGCACTCGAGAGACCCTGCGTCGCCAGTATCTCTGGCCCAAATTGGCACAAGATGTGGCCGCCTGGGTGCAGGGCTGCCGGGCCTGTCAGCAGTGTGGGCAAAAGCCGGCGAGGTACCAGGTACCCCTGAGGCCGTTCCGAGTCAGTCGGACGAATCAGTTGGTCGGAATCGACCTGCAGGGGCCCTTTCCACGATCCCACCGGGGCAACCGATATATTCTCGTAGCGGTGGAATACTTCACCCGCTACCCCGTGGCGGTGGCTATCCCGGATAAAACAGCCCTCGTAGTGGCCCGGGCCTTCGTGGAAAACTACGTACTTAAGTGCGGGATCCCCGAACGAGTCATTACCGACCAGGGTAGTGAATTCGAGGCCGAACTATTTCAGGCGCTGTGCCGAGAGTTCGGGATCCAGAAGGACCGAACCACGGCGTATCACCCCCAGGCGAACGGGATGGTAGAGAGGATGAACCAGACTCTGGCCGGGAAGCTTAAACGTATGGCGGCCGCGAATCAACAGGACTGGGACGAACACCTTCCCTATGCCCTGTTCGCCTACACCACCGCCGTTCACACCTCTACAGGACAGACCCCGTTCCTAATGATGTTTGGTCGCGAGTCTCGCCTGCCCGCAGATCTGCTGTTCGGTGTCCCTCCGCCGCAATGGGAGGAAGGGAGCCACCCCGTGGAGCACTTGCTGGAGACCCTGCGAGGGGCCAGGGGCCGAGCCTACCCGCACGGAGAGGCCGCGCACCAGCGGCAAGAGCAGGGCGCCCGACCCCGTATGGAGCCCCCCTTCTACACTGCGGGCTCCGAGGTGTGGCTGTACACTCCCCGCGTCGGTGCCGGACAGGTGGGGAAGCTGACCACCTACTGGCGAGGACCCTGGATTGTGAGACGGCAGATCTCACCATGGACGGTGCTGATTCAGGGAGGAGAGAGGGGCCGGGAGATGGTGGTCAACATCCGCCGACTGAAGCCGTGGCAAGCAGCCCCCGAGGGGGGGAGCCCCGCCGTCCAAGTACCCCGAAACCCCGGGGTCCCCCCACCCCCCGTGCCCGGGGGCCTCGCGCAGTACATGGGCCCCACGGAGCCCCGGGCTCCGAGGGGCCCCGGGCGGGGCCGGGGGCGACGAGGACGGCGACCCTTAAACCCCACCGCCTCTGAGTTTGTTCCCCAGCCCGCAGGTGCCAGAGGCCGAGGGGAGCCGTTGGAATGGAGGAGGAGACCACCGCCGGAGCCCCAGGAGACGGAGCCGCCACCCCCGAGGCCAGCCACAAGGGCCGGGCGAATCCCGCGGACCCCGCGGCGATACCTCGTGGGGGCAACCCAGGCGAGGTGCTCCAGTCAACCCGGGACGGGGACTGGCACCCCGGGGGGCTATGTGGTGCCACAACGACGGGGCCGCTCTGCCGAGCCAGGGAGCCGCCCGGCTTCCCCCACCGCACTGCCCCCCATCACCCGCCCCACATAAGCACACACCCGCACGCATTCCCCCCCCCCCCCATAGAGCTGGAAGGGAAGGTTACCTGATCGACCGGTTTTTATCCGAGAGACCCTTATCGGGATTAATTCTCACGGTTTCCGGCGATCAGGGAATTGGATGACCTCCCCCGTGCTACGTGGTACCGCGGCGCTGCTGCCGGCCTTAATATGGTGTGGTCGCGGCGTGGGGCATTCGGCCACCGCGGTTGAGGCGCATTTCCCCCCCACACACACCCCCACGAGTCGACGGGGCAAGCAGGGGAAGCACGGGACAGCATGAATAGCGGGGTCACAGGGGCTGTTGCGCATAGTCATGGAGGGTTGGGATAATTGCGCTTGAGCGCGCAGGCCCCATTGTTAGGAAGGGTAAGGGAGTAATTAGGATGTACGCCGCCAACGTCGCTCACTGATTAGCATATCAACAGCGCCCGGGAACCGCCGTGCGCGGGCTTGGGGTGCACGAGCCCATTGTTCAGCGCAGCATCCCCTTTGAGGTAGGGAGGATAAATAGAGAAGCGCAGAGGGGAAATCGCTCTCTTACTCCAGTGCCAGGCGACCAGACGCAGCTCGAGCCAGCGACCCGGACGTCCGTGCGACGCACCGAGGCACGCGGTTAGCACCAGGATCAGCGGACCGCCGTGGACACTTAACAGTGAGTAAGAAGGTGAATTAGAATCATAGCCGATAAATAGGGAATAGGTGCCGGTTTAGTGGAATAGGCCCGCCTCGTCGACTCACTGATTGAACATCAGTTACCAGGTAATAAATCATTAATAGCGAAGCGTGGTCTCGCGTGATCTTGTCGTGCAGTGTGAGCGTGTGGGAACGCGTGTGGTACTGTGTGTGCGTAAGCTCGCGGCGTGCGTAATAGGCGTACCCCAGGTGCGCGATCATAACGCAAGCGGCCAGCAGACGGCGAGCGCTGCGCAGAGCGGCGCAAGAGTGGGTGTCGCGTGTGTTCACTCCGTGTGTGATACAGGTGCGCGATCATATCTTGCGTAGTTGGTGTGGAGTTGGAGTGCACGGAGTGGCGTGTGTGTGTGTGCATACGTTCGTTACATGTCGGATACGGATGCGCATTGGTAACGTGCCGCACAGGGCTATACTGCGAGCACGGCGTTTGATTGACGATGATGTGCGCACGTATGCTCGCAGCGTGGGAGCGCGGCGCGAGGCTGTAACAGTAGGGGCGTCGCATTCGAATGCCGGCGAAACCGTAGCGAGTAATAGGGAGGTGGGGTAACGTAAACGGAATAGGGGATGCAGGCGGGAGGGACCCCGGGGGCCAACGGCCCCCACACAAGCTTCTTCAGCAACTGAACTCAGATACTGTAGTTTTTATCACAAGCTGGTCATCAGAGTCTGTATCTGCACGAGAAATACTGCAGTTTTCACACTTGCAATATATTTGTCTCACCACAATGTCAGGGCCGGATCATGGTCCCATGAGGCCCCTGGGCACATGTATTTTGGAGGCCACCGCCTCCCCTGCTTTCCTATATTGGTGTCTTTCTTGCCTTCCTCCTCGCAAAATCATCCACTAGATCGTACAAATATAGCTGTCTGGCGAGGTCTGACTCTATTTACGTAAGTGACAATGAGCTGAGACGTGTTTGGCACATGCTACTCCGCAGCTCATTTTTTATTCTGCCTAAAAGGGAAAATGTTCACTCACCCTGGCAGTGTTGTCACTGGCAAAGTTAGAAAAATCCAAAGTGCCACGAAAACATTGGGGGAAGACTGACTGCAGATTAAGTGCTTGCAACGTCTGAAGCAATTTAGTTGGGCACTTCTCACCCTCAGAGTCAGACATGAAAGACTTGAATTGTATGAGTTCGTTGGCAAAGTTCATGTCCAGGTCTGATGGATATGCAGTTCCACTATGACATCACTGTTAGACACCTGATCTGACATAAACACAACTCCAAAGAGACTGGTCAAACGCTTGTAAGCGTCCAAGCGATGTTCAAGGCATGCTACTAGCTTATCAAAGATCACATAAAATGTTTCTATTTTGAACTTCTCCCTCCCCTAAAGTGTCACACCTGGCTCTGAGCTCTCATCTGCAAATGTTTTGCGTTTCCTCTTTCGTTGAAGATCGTGCTTATTTGACTGAGAGACCTGTCACATTTAAGGCTGCCCTTTCAAAAGCTTCAAACTGGTCTCGCTGTCCCATCACAAAATCCCTCAACGAAGATAAAATCTGTGCTGCTACAGAGATGTCAATGCCACTTGTCTGTAGGTGCATGCTTGTCGCGTGAAACCGGTTAAGTATGACAACCCAGAAATGTGCCATGAACACCATCCCTAAAGTGCCCAATTTAGCACATAGTCCAGTGGCCTCAAGTCGAGTATCTCTTTTCTCATTATCATCATTGCACATACCACCGAAGGCCTCTCTAATGTGGGTGTAATTTCTCCACAGTGCCTTGGATGACTCTGCCCGAGCACTCCACTGAGTACTGGACAACGATTTTAATGTCATCTGACATCTGTCTTCCAAAAGACTTTCCCCCATCTGTGTGTGGATGAAGAACAAAATGTGTACAGTGACTGCAACATGTAAAAAATACTCGTCAGCCTCTGGGCTACTGCCGTCTAAGGTGTTAACACCAACTAAGTTAAGTGAATGCGGTGCACAAGGCACATTCTATCAGAGGGTTTTTTTGTTTCAGGTGGGCCCGTAGCCTATTGTATTTTCCTGACATGTTGCTTGCATTGTCATATGACTGACCTCTACAGTTTGAGAGGTCCAACCCAATGCCCTCCACCATCAAAGTCACACAGTCTGCTAAACTTTTACCAGTGTGGCTCTCAATTGGCTCAAAGCCCAGGAATCGCTCCACCACATCCCCGCTGCTGTTAACAAACTGGAATATGAACATCAATTGGTCCCATGTGACAGGTCTGGGGTAGAGTCAACAATTATTGAAAAATATTTGGCATCCATAATATATCATCTGCTATTGATTGGCGAGTTTTCTAACGCATTAGCGGAATGAGTTATCATATTGTCGATGACAAATAGGACACTGTGCCTCTTCCTTTTCCGCCAAACTTTTTAATATGTTCAGCTAAGAATGGGTCAAATTGTGATAGCAATTCTAGGATGCCAAGGAAATTACCATTATGGGTTGACCCAAACCGTTCATCATCTCCCCTAAACGCAAGTCCTCTTTCACCCAAGAACTTTATTACTGCTACAACTCTTTTCAAAATGTTCCTCCAGTATTCACGTTCCCCATCAAGTTGCTGCATGAGATCTGCATCTATAGCACTGCCCTTTGTCCGCTGGTGCAAGGCAAGCATGCATGATCTGTGTTCTGCACTCTTTTCGTGTTCCCCTATTCTTTCAGAGTGATTCCAGTCACTAAACTCCTGACTAAAGCCACCGAGCTTGCTGGAGAACAGTTTTCATGCAAAACAGTGCACACACAACCTGTTGGGGGTGAGTACAGTAGCCATTGTCTAGAAACCTTCTGCCCATTTGGCAATATACTGTTCAGAAGTTAATTGTTGAAACTTCTAGTCTTTCCACAAAGCACTCTATCTCGGACTGAAGCTAGGTATTTTTCACTGCAGTTTTGGAAGGGGACTGCTCCTTTGTCAATAAGCACTGACGTAACAATGTCACTGGAAGTGCTTTGCCATAATGCAGGGTCAGTGACTTCATAGCACCAGGAATGGCTTGGTTGCTGATTTGATTCTTGTGAACTGCCAAACTGCTCCTGAGGTGGAAATGATGGTTCTTGTATACCATTAGCTGTTGACGGTTCGCCTTCAAAGGATGGCTCTGGGGGAGTGACAACATTACTGGAAACTAAACTAGTGGTAGTTCCTTCCTCACAGCTGACAATAGTGCTGCTGTCATCATTATTACTATCAAAGGTTTTTGAAAGAAGTTGGCAATGAGTGGAACACTTTGAAGCGAAACTGTCTCTCTTGCCTCTTTTATTCCAACGTTTGTGGTCCATGTTTCAGAACTAGTAAGCTATTTATATGAATATATTTATAGCATATCTCAATACTTATTAAATAATAATTGCATTGATATATTAATAATGACAACACCCTTCAAATACTGTTGTTGGAAAATACAATTAAGTGGTAGTATTTTATAGTCTACTTGTACCTAAAGGCAGCTTTGAGTAGATAAAAGAAAAAAGCACATAAAAGAAAATAACCCTAACCCTTTAAAAAGGATGTTAAAAAATTGCCCTTTGGAGGGATTGTTGAAATGGCCTTTAAAAAGGCTGTTTTTTTTATACAAAAGATGGAAAAAAGTCTCTTTTCCTACCAAGAAATGTCTTATATAACTGCTTGACAGAGAGTATTATGTTGCTTGAAATTCAAAAGATAACTTTTTTTTCAATGACTGAACAACCAACAAGGATTTCTGATACATCAGTGAAATGACTTGGTGGAGACTATGCACATAGGCCACACCCCATCGATGAGGAGGGGAAAAAAGACCTCATAAGAACTGTCGACAATTTGCATGTCAACGTTCGCATTATATACTTCCGTGGATCTAAAAACAGACGGTCTATGGAAAAAATGTATGGGGGTTTCCTTAATCTTTAAGTATGGATTGGGTCTCTTATATATGCATTAGTGTATGAAAAAATATAGCTTTTGGCATCTTTTTTTAATATTTCACAAAACCACGGTGTATTTTTAATAATTGATTTGTCTAACTAAGCTCTCAACAAACGACAAGCCCTCGGTCTCACTAGCTGCCTTTTTAGTGCAGCTAATTTGGTTGTAAGGGCAGCTAGCTGTCAAAAATGGCAGCTTGCTAACTAATTTCTGTTAACAAGCTGAATCATATGGGCAGCTAGCGAGGGAAAATGGGCAGCTATCTAAAATAACGGGATAGCTAGTTACTGTAAGTCAAATAACAAACTGCTTGCCATAATATGACGCACTTCAAACTGTCATGTTATGAAGAATGAACTGACTTGTTGGTGAATATTGTATCATGTCACAGCATATTGTAGCATGCCAACCAGTGGCTCGTTGTACAGAAGCACTATACTCTCCGAGAGGCCCTCGTTTTAAGCATGCACTATATGTACCAAGGGGCCCCCAGGTGTTACACTCGATGTATGCACCGAGGGGCCTGGGGGCCATAGTGATCAGCTCACACTGTAACCACCCAGGGGCCTAAGTGGTCAGCTCACGCTTTAAGTGCAGAGGGGCCCAGGGACCCTCACAATATAGGTGCCGAGGGGTCCCAGGGACTCTAGTGGTCAGCTCTTTAAACACCAAGGGGTCTGGGGGCCCTCACACTGTAAGTGCTGAGGGGCCCAGGGGCCCTAGTGGTCAGCTCACGTTTTAAACACTAAGGGGCCCTCACATTGTAAGCACTGAGGGGTGTGGGAGCCCGAGTGGTCAGCTCACGCTATAAGCACACAGGGGCCTAGTGGTCAGTTTGCGCTGTGCGCACTGAGGGCCCTGACGTTCAACTTCCTTTGGAAGTCTTGGGCCACGCACAGCACGTGGCCTGAGGCTTGGAGGCCCCCTGGCAGTCCGAGGCCCCGGGGCACTGGCCCCACTGGCCCGGTCCATAATCCAGCCTTGATTTTGGTAATGTTCCATATTTCAGAGCCTTTTTCAAGTAAATCTGGGCTATATATATATTTATCCATAAACACGTGTATTTGCTACCCTAAATCTTCTATAGAAGTCCACGAGTTTCTCTCATTTGTCATACCTTCTTCTGAGCTTAAAGCTGCCAGCCTCTTTCCCATCCGGCTCCCATGGTGGTGTTCCAATCTGCCATTACCATCAGATGGACATCCCCTTTTCTCCTGCAATAATTTCCTCTTATAGTAGTAGATCTTGCCCGCCTCTTCCTCACTAGTTGAATTATGGTTGCATCGACTGGTTTTATTTGGATCATTATGAGCATCACTTCGTCACTGCATCTCACTATCTTAGAGATATTTCTTCCTGTATTCCTATCCACGTGAGAATTTCCTCGTTAGCACTCCCTCACTTGAGAGTTGTTTTTGTGATGAATGCATAAAACTGATGTCGAATAGCCTGGGACACACATCCCAAGTACGTATCCACAACACAAAAGCTACTTAATTTTTTGAATAGCATCTTCTTTAAATCCAGCTTAAACTCATTCACAAATGTACCCCGCATGTACATAACAACAACAGCCGCCATAACTGGCAGTGACATCACTACAGCGCTTGTGCCAGGCTAGATGCACGTGAGGCCATGTGAAGTGTCGAAGGCTCGCTGGCAGGAGTTCACGTGACAGACCCAAGGTACCATGGGATGATTGACTGAGATGATTAGCACATGCACTACCTGTGCTCCCTACTGCAACAACTCACTGCATTTTATCCGCCCAGGCGCTCCGCTCATTGTTGCAATGCAAGCATCACTCCTCTGCCCTCCACTTTTGTGCACACACACACCTGCTGCACTTACCTGCGCTCAGTAGCAGCAGGGAGCACTCTAAGGACTGCGGAGTGGTGCAGTAATGGATGGCGGCCAGTCCGCCGGTCGAGTACTTGTCGGGATCGGCCCCGTACTCCAGCAGCAGAGACACAATGGCAGGCCGCTCCAGCAAGCAGGCCACGTGCAGCGGCGTCTTGCCGTTGGGCATGGCGTTGGGGTCTGCGCCTCGGCGGAGCAGCACCCGTGTACACTCCTCCCGGCCCAGTGCCGCAGCCACGTGCAGCGGCATGACGCTCGAGGACTGGAGTTTGTAGTTAGGCAGCCAGAAGCCTGCGAGATGGACACAGCAAGGTGATGATAATGATAGTGATGCAATTTGTAACGCACAGAATATTGTATGGGCATAAATGACCGTGACTCTGAAGTGCTGGAGCTAAGCTCAGTGTCGTTTGAAAGCCAGGCAAAAGAGATGTGGGGCCTTTAAGATTTAGAACTATTGATACGCACACTGCATGTATGATGCCTGGCAGCTAATTTTAACGGGCATTTCACTTCGATGTTAACGTTCTCTGTAAATGTTAATGATACATTTTTCTTTCATGATTTACAAGCACAAGTACAAAAGGCTCAACATGCCAAGCGGCCAGCAACAATAGCAATTGATTGGTGTTCCTGTATTATTTAATGTTTTATATACGTTGCTGAATAGTGAACTTCAATATGAACCCAAGGAAGCCACTTATTTATCTTGCAGGAACCCTGCCTGTGGAAGTAATGGGGTTCAGCCACCCTCAAGCCTCCTGGGTCCCCATGCCTAAGGGGGAAAAGCAATCACGAGTCCTCGATGGCGGCACAGAATTGTAGTGAGACAGACAAGGGGCAGCAGTTGCTTCTGGAGCATAGGCAGTTGGGTAAGAGTATTGACAGCTGAGACTCGATGTAAGCATCAATCAGGAGCAGGTAGCATACAATTACTAATGTAGCAACAGCGGGGATGTCACTGTATGGTACCGGCCTGAGAGGGTCATGGCACGCGATGCACTGTCATCGCGTATACCCCGTAGCCGGGTGTAGTACCAGCCCTAGCGGGGCTTGGCGTGCGCTGGGATAGCGCGGGCACCACGCATCGCGTGTAGTGCGGGCTTCCACAGGGGGGAAGGAGAGTGTTTGCCCCGGGCCATGGCAATCTGGTTGACCCCGTAGACATGTGATCTGGAGTGTCCACAGAGAGGCCTCCAGGTGGGGGGGGACGAGGGGGTAATCACGTGTCCGGGGAGAGCTATCGAGAGGGATCAAGAGGGAGCTCGAAGGCTCTAGAAGGTGGGCGGGGCAAAGGGCGGAGCAGCCCCGACCCGTGGGGGAATATAAGGTAGGTCCCTGAGAGGAACCGGGGTGGCTGCATTCTACAAGCTGAAGCTCTGCGTCCTACAAGCTGGAAGCTCTACAGGCATCAACACGTGGTCGGGACCCGAGTGAGGGCCAGACCCTTCGTAGCTGTAACTCCTCCGTATAGGGTAGTTAGCTGGGTGGCCACCACCCTAGGCTGTATCTGGTGAAGGGGCAGTTACCCCTTTGTGTTACGTGTTGTTGCAAATAAATGTGTTGCCTCTAAAGAACAACGTCTGCGACTCAGTTGGACTCACTACACGAACATTACATTTAATGATTTCTCAAGCCCCATCTTGACAAATGGTAATTTTTGTTACATTTGTCACGAAAATTGGACCATGTCTCTTTGCAACAATTGGGGTTTCACCCCGTTATAATGTTCACGTATACATACATTCAGTATGGGAGGCCTCTTGGCATGGGATCTCACAGTCTAGACTGGGAGAAATGGAAAACATCTGCCAGAGGAATCGTTCAAGGTCAATCTGACAACTTCCACACTCCTCATAACCAACAGTTGGCATTTTTTCCCCTCCAAAATTGTGATGAAAATGACCAATTATCGAGATGGCACCGATCACTCAAAACATCTCCATTCTCACACGAGCACGAGGTGGCATTCGTCTCCATTGGCTTACCCACACCACAAACCGTGGCAGCAGATGTTGGACACTTTGTGCCAAGATAAAAATATATATATACAGTGTGCGACTGTGGTCACCCAGAACAGCCCATGGAGCATACATATGTTTCACGACTGCCCGATTTACAAATACAAAGGACGCATCAATCACAGTGATGTACCACCGCACTACTCCTGGCGCAATTATCTTATTCAACCACCTCAATGCAAAATTGCAGCTGTTGCTCTGCATAAACATCAGCCAGAGAAGACGGCATGCCCGAACCAGTGGTGGCAATCCCATATTCCTTTGTCAGACTCTTCATATGACAACTGCCATTAACTTCCCACAAAAAAGGGTGCTTTTATCGACACCCTTTTCGGGGAAATTCTGCTGGGAATAGCGGAAGGCTCTACCTGCCTGGTTTGTAGGCAGCCAGCTTCATGTGCTCGTCCTCCACGTAGAAGATTTGGTCGACGTGGACGATGTCGCTCTGCAGATAATTTTCCACCAGCGCCACTTCGTTGGCATTGAGCGCCTCCAAGAATCGGATCTTTCCCTCCCCGCACATGTCCTCTTGCGCAAGCAAGATGTTGTCCATTGCTCAACTCTGCTTTATTTGTGAGTTATTGTTATTGATATCAGGCCGTATACACAGCGATGCTATATTAATAGGTAGTAACCTGTTGACCTCCGAGCACTGCGTTCGGTCGATTGATCCGCAAAAGATGCAGTGTGAACGCGTGTGGCCGTGGGTGCCGTGTGAGCAGTGATGTGTGGGTGAGAGGAGTAACTTTAGCTCGCTGTCACGTGTGGCTATTTTTGTGATTTCTTTAAGGCTCGGGGGGGGGATAAACATGGTGCCGATTTTGGCCGCTTTGCGTGGGCCATATGCCACACAATGACAGAGTTCTTCACCCCTGTTTTGTAGTTTTTCTACTCAGGTCTCTTGAAGATGTTTGTCTAAATCGCCACGTAGCTGGTGATCGGTAAAGTTTATGTGCGTCACTTTGGTGACCCAGGTCACACTTGCAAATGATACGTATCCTGCTCTCCCTCGAGTTCTCACCGGGTTAAACAAATAACTTGAACTTGTATGCATTCAGTTGTAGGACTGCTTAAATAGGAGTCAATATATGCAGCCAATACTGTGTATATTTAGGTGAGAATTTCACTGCACGATGAACTCGGCAGCCTGAGTTTGATTTCTGGCCATGGCTAACATCAATTAAGTGAGATCTGAACTGATACCGGGCCAATTCATCCTTCAAACCACATTGACCAGCGTGGTGAAGTATAGGAAATGTATACCCATGACTAACACGGCTTGGTGATCTACATTTTGTTCCTACGTTACTTCATCTTCAATATGAAACTTTAAAAAAATCGTAGTGTATTTCCATTGGACATATCAACACATTACAGCACTGTCGTGAGTACAGTAGTTACAACCAGAAATGTATCCCTTTAGAAGCCGTGGTTTATTCTAGATTCCAGATGAAGGGATTCATTCCGATGTAAAGGGGGGTAGAGTATATATTTTTTTAAAAATATATTCCGAAAGCTTTAAATCGAAATTTATTTTTAAAAACAGTCGTGTTATCAAACCAAACTGGCGTATGGAAAGGTTATCGTGTGTGCTGCAGCTTGGCAGGCTGAGGTTTCCTCCCCATTAATAGAGGCAACATATTTCACTTTTTCACATTCCAGTATTATAATTAAACGCTTACATGCGGCCTCTATTATCAACGACAACTCGTGTTATCCACAAGCCCTCTTCCTGTAATCCGCGACTTAATTGCAAACATGCAATTCGGGATATTGTTTTAAATTGTAGATAAAGCAATTGCACGGCAATTACATTCTATTGTGTTGGTTATCCACCGATGTTAGCCCCGCGGGGGAGAGGAAAATCGTCGATAACCCCGTGGATAAATGGGTCTGCTATTTTGGTCTCCCGAATTGGCCCAGATTGGTGACGAATTGGCCACGAACGCGCCGCGTCGAACATCAGCTGGCACATTCGTGGGGGGCAATGTTCCTGTGTAGAATAGAAACGTGTACAGTTGTGGGGGGCGCTTTCAAATGTGAAGATCAAATATTTCATTTGAATACGTCAATTTCAGTAAGCGTTGTTATTATATACATATTAAAGCGTGCCACATTAAACGTGGACTTGGGTCAACTTTGGGCCTGAACCATCACCAATGGTCAGCGATGTGGTGGTTGGTGGGGAAGTTGTGGTGGGGGGCGGCAAGGGGACAATTCTGCTGAAATGGGAATTCTGCTAAAAAGAGATATACGTGTGTTAAAAAAAAATGAGCCCTCGTTAAAACATTTGAAGGCAAACGTTTCGATGGGGTCGCTGCACGTCCCTCCACGAACGCCACTATCCCCTCGGGCGCCGCCATGAACTTCGCGTCTCCACCATCTCCCCAGAAAGTAGTGCGCGGAGAGGTCAGTCCGCGGCCTCCACCAATCACGCGGCGGCGCTCGTTTCGTTTTAAGCCCGGCCAGCCAATCGGCGCGCGCGCCCCCAAAAAACAGCCGTTCAACGCGGAGATTAATCCGCGCGGCGGGAAGGTGACGCGGCTGCGGTGAAGAAATTGGGGGGAGGGGGGCGGTGAGTCGGTCGGCGGGGTATTTGTCGAAGCGACCTGGGCCATTGGCTATAATCGCATCACGTGATGTTGTGTGGGGGGGGGGGGGCAAATGAACCACTCCGATATTGGGGGCGGGGTTTGTTAGCAGGATTGAATAAACGGATATATGAATTTTAAATCTATCGTAAACGCTCACAATATACGCGTCGAGTGTGTGTGCGGGGACCGAATGCGTACGATTTTTTTTTATTGAGGAACAAAATCGTACAAAAATGACGAGTCGATCCCTCAATGCTTGTCGCGGATGTATTTGGAGGGGAGGAGGGGGTGTGTGGACCCTTCGCCGCGTTGGCGGAATCCGCGTGACGTGCACGAGCCGCCCAATGGGATGGCGGGGTAGGAGGGGCGGGAGGCGGCGAATGCGAGAGAGGGGGGGGGCGTTGCTCCGACAAAACCGGCCCTATCGTCTATTGGCTGCGATCGGAGCACGTGACTCGGGACGACCAACCGACGAACAACGTGGGGGCGGGACCCAAGCTTGAAAATTCGAAGGCGGCGCTCGCGAGGGCGGGGGGGAGAGAGGGGGGGGCGGGGGGGGGAAGGGGGCGTGGTAGGAGTGAAAAGGGGGCGTGGTAGGAGTGAAAAGGGGGCGTGGTAGGAGTGGAAAGGGGGCGTGGTCGGGGTGGAAAGGGGGCGTGTTGGCTGCGATCGCGCGCGGGGACGACGCGGCTCTTGACGTCTGGGCTACGTATGGCGGCGGCGGCCAGTGGGCGCCCTGCGTCGCTCTGACGAGGCGGGTACGTAGTTGGCGCGACGAGCTCGGCTTCGGGGCGGAATCGGCGTCGCGATGATTTTCTGGGGTTCCTTCGTGAGGAGGAGGAGGAGGGGGTCGTCACCATCGCGGGCGTTTGGACGGGATAAACACGCGACATTTTTTTCTGCTTCTTCTCCTCCTACCCCCCCCCCTCACCGCCTTGCACTGGCGGCGGCGGCTGCGGTTGCGAGGGGCTTTTGGGGCGGCGGCGGTGGCGCGTTACAGTCATGGCGGCCTCGCTCGCCCGGGCACGGCTCCCTCCCGAGGGCGGCTGCCCCCCCCCTTCCCCCCACCCCCCACTACCCCCCCCCACTACTCTCCCCCCCCACTGCCCACCTTGGCTTTCGTCTTCCTCGTGCTGTTAGGGCGGCCGCGTTGTTGTGGGTTTTCAAAACAAAAGTCAACCCGCGGTTAACGAAATCTCTCGCTGTCGCCTGTTGTGACACTCCTAAAGCAATGGGGGATGATGAGAGTGCGGAGGTTTGTTTCGTGTTACGAGTTTTCCAAAAAAATACAAAAGAAATGTTTGCTTTAAAATGTTCACGCATGCTCAAGTAAGAGTCGTGGATTTTATTTTCGTTACGTTTTCCGGAGTAATTTGTAAACTATGCACATTGGGCCGATGTTTTGGTCTGCCACTATGCAGGTCGTCTCTTAAATACGTTTTTTCTTATTGCTGCGTACGTTTACTCGTGTTGCATAAACTACTTGGAGTGATATTCAAACTAGATGGGCTTAATAAGCGTGTAGTTCCAGTCGTGGTAGTTTTGCACAACACAGCCTACAGTAGGCCAAGGTTACGGGTCATGGCCCTCAAAATTGGTACATTTCCCGTAATATATATTTCAGTTCCGTATGAGGTTTGTTTTTTATATGTTAACTGATGATGTTAAGCAGTATTTCTTACACGATTAAAGCTGGCGTGGTGGCTCGCATGTTCAATGCTGTGGAATAGGCATGGGACATTGAAATAAAAGTGTCGCTGTCTGGAAGACTAAGATCGTTTTATAATGAAAACGTGGAAGTAAAATGAAACGTAAACACATTCGTCAATAAAACTGCCTTGGAAGAAAATGAGCCGACGTTTCGGTCAATGTCCTTTCATAGCACGTGGCCCTAAATGCGCTTTAGAGACCAGGGCGATTGCCCACAACGCCTCGATTACATGTTTTCTGCAAACAGTATTATGTAGATATTCCAAATGTTTCTTCCTGAGTAAAGTAATATTTAACAACACTAAAGTTTACGTTTTTCAAAATGTGTAGGCCTTATCCAAACCACCAGCTCAAACGTTGAGAAAATGTAGCCATCACTTAATGCAAAATTGTATTATTTCCAACCTGTTATACTGTTGTGATGGGTTTTCTCGTCATTTATAGTTTGGAAATGGAAAACATGAAACAATCATACGCCTGTTGGTGCCTGGTCGACACTCAACACAAACTTAGACTTGAAGGTGATATCGTGAAAAAGATGGATCCATAATTTAGAGAAGAAAAAAAACATTGCTACAAGGATGTCGCTTAATGATCAATCGTAAATCGCAATCTTTAAGTCCACTTTTGAGAAAGTAAAAATAGATGTTTCATGTACAATGGCACACATTTGTTGTTGCAGGGTCAACACTAAACTAACGTCCACTTGCCGTTCCCAGGTTATTAATGTTAAACCCCGATCTGCAGTAGTGCGAAGAATGTGTGAACGGTTTTATTTAATAGCTTTAAAGCAAATTCTGACTTTGGTTGAAAAAACTAAATTGAAAACACCCCATGTTCCGATGTCATTGGAAGGATCAGCATCGATGTACCGAAACAAAAAAAAATGTATCGGTGTATATCGATGCTTTCTTTTTCCCCAAATCCAACTTCGAAGACTGGTTTGGTGGGATCACCCATTATGGTTAATGTGAAACTCGCTGGGCAGCGAGGTGGAAGGGTATTGTAGTAGAGCAAGTGGGATTAATTACCAGACAACTAACCAAGATGCTGTTGGGGGAACGCATCCCTATTGTAAGCGTGTGGCATTTCACCGAGTACTCACGATTTTCGCATCGAATAAAATACTAATGGAATTGGCCAATCTTCCCACATGCAAGAGGACCCTTAGAAAAAATAAATGTATTGAGACCGAGGTTTCTTATTAAGTGTCCACATTCACGCCGCCGTAAGTCGGGAGCTATTGACTCGAGGCGCCGCCGTTTTGGAATAAAGACTTAAAACATTTGAACGTTCCCCTTGCCATGTGTTCTCGTAACGACAGATTATCTCCACAAAGCGACCTGCTCGTGTCCCCCTGTAATCAATGCTACCCTCAACGGCCGCGTGGTTAATCATCAGGCCATGATCTGCAATGGCAAATCGTTGCAGGCATCCGTTACTAATCTTGAGCGGTTGTGGCAACTTGTTGTAACGGATTTCTCTAGCAGTGTGTAGCTGAAATTATGCATTAATAGCACAGAGGCACAAAAATTCCCATCGTAAGCCATCGACATCACCGCTTCACCATCAAACCACACACGTGACACCACCACCACAACATCTCTCCACACCACCACAATAACTCCACCATTGCTTGCCACTCGTGCGGGGATGAGGCTGTTTTTTGTTTGTTTTTGAAACTTAGAGCGTGATGTCATGCACGCGCAGGGGAACGTCAATCATATTTGTTTAGATTTTGAGCGACTGGGATTTTTTTTTACAATGGGAAACGCTTGGACAACCATTGCTGGTGACTGTTGTCTACAACTATCATACCATATTCTTGGTTCTTTCGGTAAAGTCACGTAGATAGAAAAACTAAAAATAAAATTCAAATAGAAAAATAATAAATTTAAAATAAAAGCTAAAAACCCACAAAAAAAATAGTAAAATCAAATGAAAAATTAAAATAAATAGAAAATAATAAAAGCAAAACCCACGACGTTTCGATCGCAACACAAGCGGTCTTCGAAGAGAAAAGAGGGGGCAAGCCTCCAAATGCAACTGCTTAGAAGGGTTCCAAAGTAAGTGGGCGGGGAAAATCTTCGCAAGCAACACGGAAATGCAGGAGCAGAACAATGGGGGAGTTGGGAGGAGGAGAGCTTGTGCCTCGCAAACAGCATGGGCAGGGCAGCCAGTCAGTCAGGGCTAATGTAGGAGCAGACAATGGGGGGGAGGAAGGGGGCAGAGATAGGGGGGGAGAGAGGGGAGTTCGAGATGGGGGGGGGCATTGGATCTCGCTACACACATCCACACTGCTGACTGGTAGAGGTTGACAAGAAGACATCATACCATGTCAACCCATACGGTTTAGCCCGTATTCTTGTACAGGGAAATGAGTTTTCAGGCCCATACGGCCAACAGCCGTTTCAATACGGGCAAAAACTAAAATTGTCTTTGTGTGTTTCTCCCTTTTGATGGGACTTTGTAGGATGAACGTTGAGATTTATAAGGACACGGGGTGACCAGTAAGGTCTGAATTGTTCTGTAATAAGGTAGGCACTGATAAGGAGTTGACAGGTATGAACTATTGCCCGAAGGTTATGCTCCAGCGCATCATATGAACCTTATGGCGGGACCCCGGGGTCCCGAATAAATGGAAGTTAAAATCTTAATTTTTTTTTCCGACTCCGTCCCGCCGCGCGCACAAATGCGACCTACCTGGCGCACATCATTCTGTTGTCCAAGCGCAGCGAGGATAAATGCGCAGAAGAAACAAAACTTTTAAACTTTGATTAGCACAATCGTGTAGAGCTCGTCGATAGGAATAGATTGCCATATCGTTCGCCTTCAACAGACATAAAATGTAGAAGCAACACAATTTATGCGAGAGCCGAGGGCTTATGGGACCCCAGGGGCTTATGGGAGCCCAGGGTCCTGCCATAAGGTTAACTTATGGCCTTCACAACTGCCGTGGAGGACATGCGCCAACCCCTGGAACTGGACTGATAACTTGGTGGCACTTTGTCAAAATAAACAAGACGGTGAAATAAGTGTGGTGCCGCTGTTTTATTTAAACCTCGGCCGTTATTGCCATTGTTGCTGCAAAATACCGGTGCTCTGAAAACGGTCTTGTAGCAGCCAATGCTTGGTTAAAGCTGTGCCTATTAAATGGCCCAGTGCACAACGCCATAGCTCTCTTGGAGAGGTAGCAGATTTTCTTGGCACTGCAGTTAAACTGTGCGGTGTTGTTTAACCAGGCTGAAATAAGCCATCACGAACATTTTGTCTCAGACGCTGGCACGTTAACAGCATGTATGGATAATTAATTCTCAGCTGCCATTCCAAAACTTTGGTAATACATTGTATTTAAAGTACCCATATGTAAGGCTGAGCATGTCTACAGTACAACATTTCAAAACAACTGAATTGGAAAAGGACAATAGTTTCCCACTGGGGTACTAAATTATTATTTTGAATAGTTTCTGAAATGCCACTATTTTGGTGAGTCAGGCTAAAGACTAATGGAATGCGATGAAACAACTGGACCCGATAAAACCTTGATCCGAAGATATGGTCAGATATTGCAGGTTAGAAAGTTATGGTATCGATTTACTTATGTAACCACGTTGAACAGGAGTTCATTTGTAATGCTACTTATTGTAGACTGCAGAATCAGATTATTTGAACTGGAGGAATCCCTTGCGCTATAAAGCTCCTTTTCACAGATTTCCAGTAAGGGGAATTCGGCAAGTTACAGGAAGTAACAGGAGTGAGGTAACAGCACTTATTAATGGTCTGACTTGCACGTGGCTTATTTTTCTTATAGATAAGGTACAACAATGTAAAATGATGCAGTATGTAGGCAGTCGACTGATATACTAGTTAATATTGTTTTTTTATATTTTGTGCAAATTATATGTTGGTTGATGGTGTCGGAGCAAAGCAGATGAGACAGAAACATTGAGAAACAATACAAATGAGATGGTAACAGCCAGACAACTATTTCATCGAAATGTGACCCCAAATGATACAAATTATTTGTTTCTTACCAAGTAGGCAGCTGAAGCTGCCGGCAGAAACATCGTTATGCAAAGGCTCCATTATTGGGGAGCTGTTTTGAGCAATTCACTTCCAAGGGCGTGCCGCTGAGTGTAAACTGTAAAGTATGCCATTTATAAATTTACATTTAAAATACGTCAAAATAATATTAATAATAATCAGTTCAAATATGGCATAATGCAATGCTGCAGCCAGGGCTTAATTTCAGAAGGGTCTGCCCTGATCAGAGAATATTTCCACGCCTGGTACACCAACATCCATTATGCCTCTCGTGGTTACGAGTCGCATACCTACTCCAGTCTACATGCAGGCCAGAAAATATTCCGTCAGACATGAATGTGTCCCGGATACACCCATGATCATAGCGCAAAAGAACAATACATGTTTTGTGCTGCTGTTCCAGTAGGAATTGAAAGGAGCCTAAGATGTCCGAAGGCCAGCAGGAGACAGCGATATTGAGCACAAGTGAGGGAGAGACGCTCGTTACAGTCACGCAGGTACGGGGACGTGGCGACACTCAACCAGTGGCGCAACCTACAGAAGCATTTTTGAGTCAACAAATGGTTTTCCTTCCAAGAGTCCAGTCTGTTCTATAACACATTTTTAATAACAGGAATTGGATGTTACGCGATTAATATATGAGGGAAGACATTTTTTATAACACTAATGCGAATTGGATGTAACGCGATTCAGCGAGCAAAACTACGTTGTGCGAGTAGGAATAAGCGGTTGTACGGCTGGCTCGGCTTTGCATGACACAAGTGGATTCTGCTGGATGCTTCTAGATGCTACCCACGTGCCTCAGTCTTAGTTCAGCCTGTGTAGGCATCTCACGTGTTATCGCAGAATGTGCTTTACCCGATATATATTTATCACTAGCTTTACTACCCAGCTTCGCCCGAGACTTGGATTATTTTCTTGGATTAATACACGGCCTACGCGGAGGGTTGGGGGGGGGGATGCGTGATGTCAGCAGGCACACTGCGTGACGCTGCCGCATGCGGGTGACATCACAGATGTGACGTCACCGCTCACTTGCCGTGCAAAATATATCCATTATTGCGCCCCCCCTAAAATACAAAAGTCTATTTTCATACTTTTTGCATTGTGTACAGTCTGGAAGCTACCCACATGCCAAATTTCAAGTTTGTTGCATGTTGGAAAGTATGCTAAACATTTCGAACAGACACACATTCACAAATTTCCCTTTTATTTCTATAGATAACGCGATTTTTCCATAACGCGGTGTTCTTCAGTATCGCAACTACCGCGTTATAGGAGAAGAGACTGTATATGTGCATGAAAAAGGAATATGTGCACATCTACACTTGTGCAGTTGTACCATACGTCCAGGCAAACATACTTGCGCTCATACATCAAAAGTCACAAACATACATACTAACATAAATGACACACACATGCCATATACAGCATACATGCTGTTACACTTCAAGTGTGTGTATGCTTTATTAGGCAACTGACTAACCATGCAACAAGACATTGATTAAAATTATTATGCTCGGGATGCAAGCATGGAATCACGCTTGTAATAAATAATGACTTTCAATTCACATACATTGTATTAAATTGGATTGGTTTGTGTGACTCGTGCAGCCACTACGTTTACCACATTGTAAAATAATTGAATCTTTATAAATAGTTAAGTGGCTACGATTGAACATGTGGTATCTGCAGTCATAAAGTGTTGAGCATTAAGTTCCCGTATTAGTATTTTTGGGAACTAAAAGTTGATGCTCCATTGATAGCTATCCTGAGTAGTTCCTTTACCATACACATCTGCAACAGTTGATTTCTGCACTGATTGTTGCTTTGCTTTCGCCGATTCGGCTTAAAATAAGAATCAGAAGTTTATTTCCCGAGCAAAGTCCATTGGGCATCGAAGCTATTTTTGATAAGCAACTCATCCAGCAGACATCAAGGAAGCATTCCACAATATGGGTCACCGAGGTTATATGTCAACACTCTCAGTGATGTGATGTGCTCTGTAGATCTTAATTTGCGTTCTGTAGATCTGAATTTGTGCTCGTTTAACAACATTTGACATAGCAGACGTGCGAAAGTTTATCCTTTGCCTTAAAAAAAAATGAAAAAAGTGCTCTACTGCATGGCCTCTTAATGTGCTTATTATCTCTTGTGCATAGCCTTTCAGCACAGTTTGATTCATATGCGCCATACATCTGTATTGTGTTGAAAGAGGTGTCTGTCTCTGTCCGCAGGTGTCAGCAGAGGAAGTAGCACAGGCAGGCACCACCACAATGGCGTTGGTCCAGCTTCCCGGGGGTCAGACCGTGCAGGTGCAGTCAGTCATTCAGGCTGCACAGTCCTCTGTCATCCAGTCGCCACAGATACAAACCATCCAGGTGACATGCGTAAACATGGACCCTATTCTAAGCACTCAATCTTTTGAGTGACTCGTCATAGGAAGAGAATTTCTCTCTCTGTGATTGAAAATGACAAAGTGTGCCTTTCGCCCTGGCCGTCTGCTTGTTTGCAGGTGGCCACAATTTCAGATGGCGAGACGTCGCAGGAGTCTGGAGATAGCTCCTCGGACACGCAGAAGCGCAGGGAGATCCTCTCTCGACGGCCCTCGTACAGGTGCGCATTCCTCACTCCTGCCTTCCGGTTCCACATTCTCAGTCAAGCGCTCTCGTTTAGCAGTTTGGGGTGCACAATTCTTGACCATCTCTCGTGGTGTCGTTTGCGTTCATGGAGTTATGCATTTGCCTCATTTCTCGGTTGCCCCATGCAGGAAGATCCTGAACGACCTCTCCTCTGATGCGGCGGCCGTCCCGAAAATTGACGAGGAGAAGGCAGAGGATGATGGCTCAACCACAAATAACATTGTGACCCTGCCCACACCCATCTACCAGACCAGCACTGGCCAGTATTGTAAGTAATTGTTAGAACACCCTAATATGTAAATTAGGTTACCATTGCAGTATATGGACGATAGCAATTATGTGTTTGTGTGAAGAAGAAAAACTCTAGGTCTTTCTAGTTAGGCGACCCAGAAAATACTTTTGTTTTTAGCACACCACAATCGGTATACATCTCATTGGCTGTGGCTAGTCGTCAGTCACGTACCTCCTCCAGTGTACCGGTTACCTGGAAAATATGCAGTAGGAAATTAAACCCTGCTTATGCTTAGATAAATTGGTCAGGTAGAGATAACAACCCGGTATTGCTGATCTATAGCATGTGCATGTGTGTTTTCCTGCAGTTGCCATTGCTGGCGGTGGTGCAATACAGATCAACGGGGCAGAGGGGCTTCAGGCGCTCACCATGGCCGGTACGGGAGGGCAGCAGGCGGGCGCCACCATTGTGCAGTACGCGCAGACCTCCGACGGGCAGCAGTTCTTCATGCCGGGCAGCCAGGTCGTGGTGCAATGTACGTACCCCTCGACCGTGGCACAGCCACCTTGCTTACCTGAGAACGGTAACAAGACTTTTGTTGCCAACGAAAGTCGAGCTGGGATATCAGATTCTCGAAGTAATCGTTTAGCATTTATTAGTTTGTTCACTCGACAAATCGAATAATTTGACAATACTCTCACCTCTTATCCCGCGTGTGCCGCTGAGCGTGAGGTGATGGGCACGGCTAGGTGATGTAATTGGTATCATCATCATCAGCGTCAAGCTGACTGTGGCATGTGGTTTCCTGCCTTTGGGAGGCAAGCTGTGGGGATGGTCACAAGTTTTAAAGGGGCCCGATTAATCGACCACAAAAAAGTACTCAATTAAAATGTTTAGTCGACCTCAACCAAACTAGGCATTTGTTGTGGCAGAATTTCCCGGCTGTTGTCTCACTTTGTCCTGTTTTTGTGGCCTGCCATATGACTTGCAGCGGCCTCAGGAGAGACGTACCAGATCCGCACGCCTTCGGGTGGCATCCCACAGGGCATGGTCGTGGCAACGTCGCCAGCCTCCATCCAGAGCTCGCAGGGTGTGCCCGAGGAGGGGACGCGCAAGCGGGAGGTCAGGCTCATGAAAAACAGGTACGTCTAAGGGCAGTGCTTCGCTGAAATTCATTATTCATTTTGTCGAATGATCTCTTGCATCTCATTCGTGATTGTGCTTTTTCCCCTCTTAACGCTACTGTGTGATTAGCAGGTTGGAGAAACGTTGCAGTCATATTTGCAGTTTATTTGTGAATTCTTTTTAGGTTCATCTTAAATGTGTACACAAACAAAATAACTCTTTTACGTTTACCGTAGAAAATGTTCATTAAGATGTTCACATTAAGTTGCAAATGATTTGCTTGTGATGGTAGGTGCATAACTCTCTGTGTGTCCATGTCATCTGTGTCTTGTTACTGATTTTCCACTAAATGTGTGCAGTACCCCCAAACTGTCATGCTGGGAATTTCCTCTTGTGATTCTTGTTGACTTAACATTCTAATGCCTTTTTTCTTGAAATTTGTGAAATGTGTGTTGCCGCTTTGCAGCCTGATGTGCCTCACAGAAAGCGTCTGTCCCTTGCTTGTAAGCGGCGTAAGATAATGTATGGCTGAGCATAGTATAATATTCGCTTCCATTCCTGTAATTTTATTCCATTATGTTGCGGGTAACGTGAGGCCACTCACCAAAAAAGTTTGTAAATGAATGAAAAGGCAAATATAATTGGAGTGACTGGGACGCTCAGACATCAGAGCATTGAGCTGGCACCACTGAGATCTGATCTGGGTTTGAATTCAGAAGGATAACTGATAAAACCCGGTTCTCACTTGTAGTGAGTTGATGGTCTGAGCATGAACTGAATTGAGTTATCAGTTTGACTGTCATGCGACAAAAAGTACTCATGGCAAGTGCTGCTGCACCCGACTCTGGACCCATGCCACTTACAGGGATGTCATAGGCAGCGCTAATGTCAGCTTATGTGGACATTAAAGGTCGCTGCTCTGTGAGAGTTCCAAATGGATATTATTTATTCCTTGACTTAAAGCGTTCATGTCTGCAGGAATTCATATTATTTGGGTCTTTCGGTAAAGTCACGTAGATGGGTTCAAAGAAAATAACAAAAAACTACTACAAAACTACTTTTGTTATTTTGTTATTTTCTTTGAACCTATCTACATGACTTTACCAAAAGACCCAAAGAATATGATATTATTTATCTCATAGCACAATCAGAAGATAATTGGGTGAAACAATCACAAAAATTGTAAAATGTTTTATTTTAGTTCTACCTGCGTGACTTTACCGAAAGAACCAAAGAGTATGGATTCCTGCAGTCATGAAAGCTTCAAATCAAGATTGGTTTAACACTATTATGCGACGCAGTATTTTAACATTTAGAAGTCTTGCCATAGGTGATAAGTCATTGTTCTCAGGGCTCAATTTCTCCCTGAATATTTCAAGTAGATTGGAGGTGCAGGCATGTGGCTCGTAGCCATAGCCAGAGGTATTCTGGATGTGGTGTGCCAGGCGCAGAAATATATCGCGGCTTGCTGACCTGGCTGAAATTAATCCCTGACTGCGCTCTAATGCCAGCCATGCTTATCCGAAACCAGTGGGCGGTAGGTTCAAGGCGAAGGTGGGGGCCCCTATCGTGGTGTCGGCCGGCACAGGAGTGCTGCCTGACGCAGCACTTCCGGTTTTCTGTGTCCGCAGGGAGGCGGCACGTGAGTGCCGCCGGAAGAAGAAGGAGTACGTGAAGTGCCTGGAGAACCGCGTGACTGTTCTCGAGAATCAAAACAAAACCCTGATCGAGGAGCTGAAAGCCCTCAAAGATCTTTACTGCCACAAAGCCGAGTAGCCCGTAGCTAGGCCGAGAAGCTGGGGAACGTGGGGCAGAGCTCTTTTTATATCCGATCATGGGCACTGAAGCCCGCTTTTTTGTATCCAGAGTAAATAATACATGGTAGTTATTGCAACGATGATCTTTCTGTTACTGCATTATGATCATATACACAAATTGGTGTACTTGGCGAGGCAAAAACTCGTATAAATCTTTAGCCTAGTGATCAGTTGTGCATAACCTAATATATTGTACGTTTTAATTAAGGCATATTTATCAGCTGCATTAAAAATATTAGCAACAATTCGGCTATTCATTGTTGTTAATATTTGCTAAATATGGATACCATTTTTCTGCCTTGTCTAAACATGCAATGTTATTTCAAGACTTTAATCGTGTGTGCTTTTAGAAAGAAAAAAAAAACTAGTGTTAACTTTGTTCACAGTAGACAATGGCACTGATTATGTGAATACTTTTTTGTTTTCTCCCTGTAGTAGCGTGTAGCCGTGTTGCTTTTAGCTCGGGGTCCCAGTGCGCACCATCCAAGACCCTGCTTGCTCTGCGTGCCCGTGCTATCCCGCATGGTTGTTTACAGGAAGGTGTTAGTGTGCCCAGCACGTCCCCACGTCTGTGATTGACAGGGAGGAAGGAAAGTGCTAGATCGCATGGCTTGTGTGTGCGCGACAGTTCACTTTGCTTTTCCAAGGAAGGCTTCCCTAGCTCACGGAGATGTGTTCTTACGACGTGGTTTTTTTTGTTGATGTAGATACGATGCACCTAAGCCACATAATGGAAGCCTCTGCTGCAATGGCATGTATATATGTATGTATATTTTGGTGTATTTTCCTGGAGTCCATCGGGCCCAATGTCGATTTGTCCTTGCCCCGTGCCGTTGTGTTTGTGCGTCCACCAAGCCCCAGCATGTCCGTGGTGCGTGTTTGTGTACGTGTGTGTCCGCGCACGTGCCACCTGCTACCCAGGGATGCGGCCAAGGAATGCCGCCGGCGTAAGAAAGAGTATGTGAGGTCCTTGGAGAACCGCGTGGAAGTGCTGGAGGTCCAGAACAAGCAGCTGCTGGATGAGCTGTCGGGGCTCAAAAACCAGTTCCGTTTGAATCCTGGCAGCGCTGGGCAGTGAAGTTGTCCGTAGTTGCGCGGCCTCGCATCGAGCCCGCAATCACCCGGAGTCCAAAACAACGCTTCCAGTTGTCAAGTGTGAACTTTATTTATTGAGTTAATTAGAAATATCGTATAAGTAAACAACTGACCCTAAATATTACAATCATTATTTTTGAATGCCTAAAATCAATATACGTGTGTATTATGGGTTCTATGGATGTGGTTTGGCCCTGATAATTGACTGGAATTCTTGTACAGATATCAGAATGTGGGATAAGAAACATTCCCGGCTTGGATACAGGGGTGCCGGCTGCGTTATGGTTTCCTGGCTTTATTCTGAGGAATTGGTTACGTGTGAGGCTTACCCGTAGCACACTTTGTTTCGTGCACATTTTTTGTATACATTTTAGAGCCAGTAAAGATTAAAAAAAATGCATTTGCGATGAATTGATTTTAATTTGTGTTATTTGTGTAAATGTAAAGTTTCCAAAGCATCTATTTACAGAATGCCAAAAATGAGTCCTGAAACATCTGACAGCTCTTTTTGCGCAAAGGGTGGAAATTGTCTTTTAGGGCCAAAAGGGCAGTGATATAATTTCAGTCGATCGTTGGTGGCAATTGTAGCTGCAATGTGCGATGTTTTTGGACATTCATATGCCTGGCCTGTGTGTAGTAGCCATTTCTAGGCTACATTCTCATGATTTTCCCTGGCGGGGGGGGGGGGGGGGCTAAACTATGGCCGTTGAGCCAAAGCCATGCATAGAAATGGGAGGATAATGCTTGGTTCTATGTTGCCCTTGCTCTGCATTCTTTCATGTCCACGGTGACCTTTTAAAATTTGGTGTCGTTTTAAGTGTTGACAAACACTGGAATTGGTAAAAAATTTCCTCCCTTTGTCAGTAGCTAACTGAACGTATGACCTGTTACGTTAAAGACTCGTATTTATTTTATTCTCGATTTCTGGTTTTTGCTGTATTTTGTAACCTGGCTTAACTTGTACCCATTTTGTACCGCGTATTGCTTTTAATACAATCCTTTTTGTGATGAGAGGAGTCTGCTGGCGGTATGCGGGTGGGTTTAGTGCTTGGAGTGTGCAAACAACAGTTGTCTTCTTAGAATGTGGAAGTGAGCAGTTTCATCATGTTGTGAGAGTGAGAGGATTGTAGTTTGTATGTGTATATGTAACTGGAGAGACCAGAGGTGACGAGAGCGGTAAAGTCTCGGTGAATGAGTGTCGTTCGAGTGTTCGATTGAGGGGTCCTTTGTCTCGGGGGGTGTGTGTCACGATGCTCACTGGGAACTTATTGTCCAGTAATGCCAGACTTGGCTGCCGTAATTTTGATACTGGCAAAAAAGTCCCATCGATATAACTGCTCAACTCGTGCTATTCATGTTTTGATACTTGTGTAGTGGGTTCACAAGCGACAGAGATGGTGTAGTCGAGGCAGCACTATTATAACTCAACAGGGTAACACTGAGAAGGGGTAACGGCTCCTTCACCCGTACTAGACTGGGATACACCCCTAGGCTCTCTGCCTAGATATCTATGCTCCCAGGTCCTCCGCTAAAGGCACTAGCGGAGGCTACCTGACCTGGCGCAGCCGAGGCACAGGTCATGACACCCAGCCAGACAGACCCGGCCCTTAGAAGGACATCGGCTCTGAGTCTCTGCGACCGCACCACTGGCTTGCTCTGCCCGCCCCTGAGAAGGACAGCGAGTCAGAGGAGTTCCAGGGTCTATCTTGCCAGCCTTCAGTCTTCAACTGGCTCTTCGTTCTTCGGCTCCCGAGCACTCCCCCGAGCTCTCTGGCTCTCCATCTTTTATACAAATTGCTCACCGAGTGGCGGGGTTCTGAGGGATCGAAACACACCCCGCAGCCCACCCCCCGTTGGGAGCGGCGCGAGGGATCCAAAACCCACAGCCCCCCAGGGTGGTCGCTGTAACCGCCGTGTTTGTCCCGTAGCATCCTAACGGCTGTAACAGATGTGTTTCTACCATAACACCCCTACATCACCCCCCCCCCCCCCCCCCCTGTACAGCCGTCCCGGCTGCAACAATACTTTCCAATAAAGATGCAAACAAGAACCCGAACCGTGCGTGCCTCATAACAGGAAAAGCAACCGAACGCCCCAATAAATAACTCAAACCACCTATACAAAAAACACTATGTACACAATATACATTTCCCCCCCCTCCCCCATTTCAACCGGCTTTACCCGTCAGCACAGCCATGCCCGTCGCCCGCAGCAAGAAGGAATATAACAGGTAAGTGATTACAGCGGCAACGGAACGATTGCAACAAAGAAGGCAACATTACAAAAACCGCCGTCTATCATAGGGGACGAAACCGGTTGGGCCGGTGGTGGATGCATTCCGTTCTGGCGTGCAAAAATCCGGCTTCCTGGATGCGCAGTCGCTGTCCCCGCTGGGTGGTGTGGGCGCCCGGGAGGGCGTCATTCCCTAGGCACCTGAAGATGGAACAGTTAGTGGTAGGCCAGGAGCAGGCGCCGAAATCACCGTCTGGGAGTCAGCGGACACATCACATGCTCGGCCATTGTTATGTGGAGACGAAGCGCGTGGCGCAACGAACGGCTTTAGACGCGAGGGGTGCACGTACCAACGACGTTTTCCCCACTTAATACGGACACATTGTGGCTGCATGACCTGTACAATTTCCACGGGACCCCTCCACGGCCAAAGTAATTTTGACGAGGTCGCCAACGGCACTTGAGGGGAATGTAACCAGGGTCTGTCGCCCGGGCTCCATGCCATGCGTATGTGACTGGCGCGTTCGCAACCTTTCGTTCACTTTTTGGCGAGAGTTCGAGTTTTGAACGGCAGCTTCCCGCGCCTCGGACAATTTTAAGATATAAAATTTGACGTGGTCAGCCAGTTTTGATTTAGCGTGTGACTTGGAGACCCACAGCTGGGCCTCAATAGGTGGATCAACATCGCGCCCATACATCAAAGAGAAGGGTGAGGATCTGGTAGCCGCATGAGCCATCCTGTAGGCAGCCAAAACCCCCGGAATTTTAAGGTCCCAATCGGTCTGGGAGTCACACACCTGGTGACACAACATGGACGTGAGAGTCCTATGAAGACGTTCCACCATTCCATCAGTTTGTGGGTGATACGGGGAGGTACGAACTTTTTTCGTACCAAGGAGCTCACACACCTCGCGTAGAAGGGAGCTAGAGAAGTTCTTTCCCTAGTCGGTCAGCAGCCATTCAGGAGCACCTTTGTCGAGGACATAGCCCTGGACAAAGGCCTCGGTGACGGCTGCTACCGACTGGTTGGCGAGGGGCCAAGCCATAGGCCATCGAGTAAAATATTCAACGCCAACCAGTAGGTACTTGTTACCCCGAGGTGTTGCAGGGAATGTGCCCAAAATATCGAGCGCAACGAGCTCATTAACCCGGGTGACCGTAATAGACTGTAGGGGCGGACAGGCCCCCCTCGCTGGCGGCTTCCGTTGGGCGCACTGGGTACATGCCCGCAGGAGGAAATCGAGCTGGAGCGTGGCAAGGGTTTTGTGGGTTCCCAGGTGCAGGAGCCGCTCGTGAGCAGCCCACAATACCTTACCGCGCAGAATAGAAGGTACAACCAGCTTGTTGCGGCGGGTCTTACCATCCCAATGCATGAGACTGACACAACCCCAACGAGTCGATCCCCGCCACCCCCTGAACGGGTCCCCCTGCGCGACGCCGCAACGCAAGGAGGGATGCGTCCTCCATCTGGAGGCGGCCCCATTCCGCAACGGACATCCCAAGCAAAGAGTCCTTCCCCTCCTGTTCGATAGGGCCCCCGGCCGAAAGTTCCTCGGTGGCGGCAGCAAGAACCAAAGCAGGGCTGTCACCAGGAAGTTTACAACGCCCCGACCCCAGGAGACAGGTGCACTCCGCGGTGGGTAGCAGGCGTGATAGCATCCACATTTGTGTGTCGAACACCTTCACGATATGTGGTTGTGAAATCGAAATCTTGAAGGACCTAGAGCCATCGAGACAATTGTCCCGATGGCTGTTCAACGCTCAAGGCATATTACAATGCCGCATGGTCTGTACGGACGGTGAAATGCCGGCCGTACAGATATGGCCGATATTGTTGTTTGAAAAAAACAAAGGCCAACAGCTCACGACGGGCGACACAGTATCGTTGCTCCGCCGGAGACAAGACCCTACTGCCGTAGGCCAGAACGCGCTCCACTCCCCCGACAACATGCGAGAGCACGCCACCAACTACGCAAATTTGTACCATCTTATTTGACAGGTACTCGTCTATTTTACCGAGCTGTTGACATCCCCAGCGTTTAACAGTGCTGCTTTTTTGGTTTTGGCAGCCAACATCAGCCGTAATTCTTGCCGAGGTGTATCAGCTGTACCTTCTCTTCTAGCCCCGCCCACTTCCCCCCCACCCTCCCAGTCCATAACTGCCACATTTAGATAAGCTCCTCCCCCTCCCCTTAACCAGTATTTAAGATCTTGTCTCCTGAATTTCTCTTCACTTGATACAGTAAATTTGGCTGTGACGGGCCCACCTGAAGACGGAGACTTGTGTTGCCTCCGAAACGTCGTGATTTAATTGAGTTATTAATTTATTATTATTATTATTTTATTATTATTATTTTTACCTACGCGACTTTACCGAAAAAACCTAAGAGTATGAATCCTTGCAGTCACGAAAGCTTCAAATCTAGAATTCCTGACCTCACCCACCGAGGTGGGAGTCGGCCAGGAGCTGACACACTGCATTTTGGCGGGATCGGTAGAGATACTTGATCGGCTGACGATGTGTCCTAGATACCACACAGATTCACGGAGCAAGTGGCACTTTTGTGGCTTGAACTTTAAATTTGCGGCGCGCATTTTGAGGAAAACGGCTCGCAACCTTTGAAGGTGTTCCTTGAATGTTTTTGCTAAAGACGATAACATCGTCCAGGTAGATCAAACAAACATCCCATTGTAAGTCAGCAAGAACCAACTCCATTAGGCGCTGAAACGTCGTTGGAGCTGAGTGGAGCCCCATAGGCAACCGGTTAAATTGAAATAGGCCATGCGGTGTACGGAACGCAGTCTTTGGCCTGGATTCGTCATCCAGAGGGAGTTGCCAGAACCCTGACAGCAAGTCCAATGTGGAGAAGAATCGTGCGCCTGCCAGAGCGTCCAGAGATTCGTCCATTCGAGGAAGTGGGAATACATCAGCCACCGAGATTTTATTGAGGCGAAGAAAATCCACACAGAATCTCAAGGATCCATCGTGCTTTTTCACTAGCACTATGGGTGCACCCCACGGACTGGTGGAAGGAGATATAATTTCTGCAGCTAGCATGTCATCTACAGCCGATTTGACATGATCCTTTTCGGCGGGACTCAGCCGAAAAGGATTTTGACGGATCGGGGCGTTGTCACCAGTGTCAATGTGGTGGCGCAGCAAGCCGGTGCATCCAATATTATATTTGTGTTTACTAAAAACGTCGTAAAATTCGAGCATAAGGTTCCGTAACCTGGGACGCTGTGAGTCGGACAGATCATTTGTCTCCGAACAAAGCGCATCCAGCCAACTTTCACCATGGTCCGAATGTGGCTTCGTTTGAGGAGCGGCACCCACCTGCCCTTTGACTGTTTCCTCCAAGGGTACCGGCGTCGCGTGTGCAAGCACGGTCCCTTGGGAAACCACAGCCGTCTGCAATCCTGACATAAAGGACCATGATGAATGGGTCATCGCTCCATTTCACTGGGCAGCTACCAAATCCAACCCATTTTCCACGGCCTTTGACGGTTCCAACAGGACGCTGTGGTCCGAAACACCCGCGGCGAAGGGTCGACGTAACTGAAGGGGCACGAGCATTTGTGCGCCCGGTGGGACACGCACAGTTCGAGTAACGAGCGCCTGCATCGTCGCACAGGCCGTCCGCAAGATAGTAGGGGAAGGCAAGAACGCCATACGTCGGCCCGAAGGGAGTTCAATGCATCCCTGGTCGATCAATATTTTAATTGGCATTTTGGCCAAAAAGTCTGTCCCCAACAAGCACGCAACCGCCAGAGAGGATGAGACTAATATCGGCCGAGATAACTAGATATCCCCAATGCAAATCTGGGCTCAAATCTGCCCAATTATACCCAGCAGGCCCCCGTTGGCTGCATAACACGGAATGTCGACCGGAAGCAAAGGGCGACTCTGAACGGGGAGGATATTATAAACAAGGTCAGATACAATCGTTGCTGACGCCCCCGTATCGACCAAGATGCGCACCTCAACCCCATCGATGTGGCCCGTGACGACCGACGAGCCCGCCGACGCAGCAACAACTCGGTGAGCCAACTCGGACCACTGGCCCGGTCGGAGATCCGCGACTCGACGAACCGATGCCCGAACCTCGAGAACCGTTCGTTGTAGTGCGTGAGATTGTGACAGGTGTATGTGCAGGCCGAGCATGTGTGGTGCCGCGACTTTCCGGAGTTTGCTGCGGAGACTTGTGAGATGGAGCGCCGTCCGCCCGGGGTCCCGACGTGCGTTGTCGTGGAGCCCGGCACCCCGAAGCTACGTGGCCCCGGAGGCCACAGTTGTAGCAGGTTACGACTGCCCCTGCCGTCTTGGGTTGCTCCCGGTGGCTCGACGTGGTCCGAGCCGGTCTTCCCCCGGACCTTCACTCTGCAGGGCGGCCCGCAGCAAAGATCTCCTCCGATGAGGGGATGTTCGACGTCCCGGTGTACACCGCAGCCGCCGCGCTAGTGACGAGAGGCGGTCGCCGTTGCAACAGCAGGTGTGCGTGGACGTTCCTTGCAGCCCGCAAGGAACACATGTCCCCGTCGTCCGCCGCGAGGACAACAATTTTCAACTCTTGAGCCAGCGCCAAAAGTTGTTCCGTTACCAATGCGTCCACACCCTCACAATCCATGCACGGGAGGGATCGAAACACACCCCGCAGTCCCTCACCTGTTGGGAGGGGCGCGAGGGATCCGAAACCCACAGCCCCCCAGGGTGGTCGCTGTAACCGCCGTGTTCGTCCCGTAGCATCCTAACGGCTGTCAGAGATGTGTGCTTCTTCCACAACACCCCTACACTTGCATTGCCTTTGCACTGGTGTTCGCCTTTTGGCGTTCTCTGCTCTAACACTGGTAGTGAGACAAGGCCATAGAGAAGGCTGTCTCTGGGGTAGGCCAATCAGTTTCAAAGACAACGCCGTAGATTATCACAGCATGTTTTGCCACCAGTACGTGTGGTTAATGTAGACTTGATGCCAATATCTATGTGGTGTTTGAACATCTTAACACAACATTTATTGCCAGAAAGGGTAAAGCCTCTTCTTCTTTTTCGTTGTGAAACTCCCCGTGGCCGTCGCGGAGGTGCCCTGTGCTGGCTCGCAGTACAACAAGTCGACTCATCGCCATCTGTTTCCATCTGTATGGCTTTCCTCCCACGTGCATAATACACATCCTGAGTCGACTCAAAACGTCTTAGAATAAAACAGGACCGTCCTGAAAAAGAGTTCCACGACTCCGTGTGGCTCTCCTGGTGGGGGGGGGGGGGGGGGGGGGGGGAAGTAATTTTTTGTTGAATAGAAGGACGAGCAGTGGATGGAGAATCTCCAGACCTTAGGAGCAGCAGCGGAGAAGTAGCGACCTCTCACTGAGAGCCTACACGCGCGTTTGACCTCGCGATTGTAATTTCTCTCAGCCTCAGTAGCCGCGCTGCAGGTCAGAGCTGATCTGTAGGACACAAACACCAACAACAGCGACCATAAAAGACATCGACGAACCCGTCACGCGATTTCAAAAGCGATTTCGGATTCTCTGGGAGGCGCGCTGCTGACGGGAAGCTGTCACTCACGGCGATTGGCCGTGACGACGGCGCGTCCCGTGAGCGCCCGGCGCGCTGCCTTAGATTCTTATTAGTGCCGGACTAATAGCGTCCCGGGGGTGTGGGGGGGGGGGTGGAGGCAGGGATGGGGGGTGGAGAGAGAGTGTTGATTGGCGTGCTCTTGTAGTTGTGATAATTATCAACATTCATGGCTTCTGTTATGGGTGTTGCTGGTGCGCGAGTCGTGTGAGTCGTGTGCGACGTGGGGGGACGGTCGTGTGGCTGTTAGGGCGCTGCGCTACGAACCCGGCGACCCGAGTCAACAGCAGTGACGATTATCTGAACCGGTCTTGAGCCTCCCCTAGGTCGACTCGGCCTCAAATGAGTACCTGGGGTGATGTGTAACATCGCCACTGGGGAGACAAAGACGTGGTGCTGGCCACGCACATCCTCTGGAGTGTCGTGCCGGCCTTCATAGGTGATCGCTAACAGCACTTGCCCCCAGAGTGTATGGAGGAGGGGGGGGGGTGTAACTCACGTGCCGTGATGCCGGGTGTGTGCATCGGCTGCTCTCAAGAATAGAGCCCAGAGCCGGCCTCTTAGAGGACCACGCGGAGCTCACGAAATGAGGGCAGAACTGAATCGACAAAGGGCTCCTTTGGGTTGGCCGTGACTCGAGCGCCCGAGTGCGAGCACGTGACGAGTCGCGCGCCGTGGACGCGGGGACCGCCCGGCAGCAACAAACGGCGACGTTCAGGCTGGACGCAAGTCCATTGCCCCTCGCGACGGCGCTGTGGACCCGGCCACCCGAGTTCGATTCCCAGCCACGGCGAGTGACATCTAAACCCGGTTATTGGCAGCCCCCACTGCCCCCAGAAGCAGCCGTACCGAACAGCGAGACGAAGTGCAGCCCAACAACTGCCTTGTCCCAAAGGCGTGGGGAGGCCTTCACCTAGCAGTGGATTGGGACAGGACTGCGCACTGCGGCATTGTCTGCCCACACTCCATTGCCAAATGACCCTGAACAAAGCGTGTCTGACCCTGGTTAGTTGTCCGGTGGGAGACGGCCTTGACGTACAACTTGCTGTCGAGAAGACCGTGGGACGAGAAGGCCGTCGTGAGAAGACGCAAGCCAAGCAGGGCGCGTCCACACCGCGCCCTGTGAGCGTTCAAGCTCTACGCAGCCCCGGCGTGCCCCCCACCCACCCCACACACAAATCTCTCGCGTGCAGCTCACCTAGAAGATTGTACTCATTACCCCCAGCCGCGTCCCCCGCCACGTGACCCCGAGGGTCGCCACTGAGCGATTCGCAACCCCCGTGGGGGGGGGTGGGGGGTCACAGTGACACGGAGCCCTGCGGCTTCACCTGGGGCTCACCTGGGGCTCACCTGGAGCTCACCTGGGGCTCACCTGGAGCTCACCTGGGGCTCACCTGGGGCTCACCTGGGACAGAAGGTTTTGGGCGAGAGGGAGACGCGGCCACGATGTAAACCATCCCCTCGTGTCGCACGCGTGTGTGGGTTTATTTTAGCCTGCCTTGGTGGCTCGCGCCTGCGATAAAGAGCTTGGTAAGGAGGGTTGGTGGGTCACGTAGTGATTTGCGTGACGTTCTCACGCCCCTCGGGGATGTGAGATGATCAGGCGACGGGAGCGACAGCACGTGGGTTCGTAAACCCATCCGTGTGGAGCTCGTGAGCGTGATGCGTGGGGGTGTTGCTCCGGGTCCTCCGGGTGCCCTCCACGCGGTGTGTGGCGGTGGCGCAGCGGTGAGCGGCACTGCGCCACGCACCCAGCTCAGGCGCGATTCCTGCTCACGGCCAACATCAGTGGCGCGTGCCTCAACTCGGCCTGCCCTGCCCGAGGCCGACGCAGTCTCAAACGAGTACCCGGTGCTTCGTGTAAAAACACCGACACCGGAGGAAGACAAAGGCGGCTGTGCGTGGTGCTGGCCACGCCACACCCTCGTGCGACGTGCTGGCCTTAATATTTACTCGTAATAATATATTACACTCATAAAGCGCCATACGTTGTACCCAACGAAATAGATCAATAAATAGGGCGCTGTGCTCTTTCCACAACGGCGCCCGTGTCTGTCCGGGCGTTCTTTGCCTTTGTCACTGCGCCGGAGCCTTCGGCCACCTTCACTCACGGAGACGCCTCCTCGCGCCCGCCGCGCGGTGCCGTGACTCTCACTCGCGGTGACAACGCGGACACGAGCGGGCCGACACCGAGTGACCTCCCGCGCCCCCCACGCCGCGGTCTCCTCCCCGCAGTCGAGACAGCTGCAAGTCCGCGTCGAGCCCCTCCTGTCAACCTCCAGCACGCTGCCCAGGGGAGCATAGACGCGGTGGTGGTGGTGGGGGGGGGGTCATCGTGCAGTACAACAATTGATGTTGCTGCACTGACCTCTCTGCTCATTACATTGCCAAGCCGCAGCCTATAGCACCTGTGTGTGCTCGAGGACACACACACGCACGTCGATGATGATGCTGCTGCTGATGATGATCACATTCCGAGCGTGGTGCGGGAGTCGACCGCTGATGGACGCGCGCGCGGACGCCGCCAGAGGCCCCGGGCCGCGCGTGACGGCCCGTGGCGCCATCTGGCGGCTGCGCGCAGTCGGTAAACGGAGTTAAACTTTTTTACCCAAATTAAATTATTTCCTCTGACCGAGACGTCTGGGAGAGCGTGGAAGAGTAGGCCGAATACCATCTCAACTTGAAGGCGCTCTCCAGCGTTCCCGTTCATCGGAGACCCCAGCAAAATCACACCGAGTCCTAGGACGCCTTTTCAGGTGGCTCCTGCATTGGGTTTTTATTTTGGCCAATTAATGACGAGTCGTGATGATGATTATTTGACCACGTGGGGAGGAACGCGGAGCAGCCCGAGACAGCCGACGCCTTGCGCGAGGGCGCGACACTCGGCCAGCTGTAAGCAGCCGGCGGTTGTCCCACTTGCTGCGCTGCCTTCCTCGTGGCGAGCCAGGGAATGGCACCTCCCCGACGCGCACGACGGAGTTCCACAACGCCGAGTGCCGTGATCCGCCAACCCTCGCTGCTGCCTCCACGGTGCCGTTCACAGGCCGCGCGTCGTAGCGACCACCGCCCCGCGCGGCTGTTGCCACGAGATGGAATGTTGCCACGAGATGGAATGTTGGCAAGAGATGGAATGTTGCCACGAGATGGAATGTTGCCACGAGATGGAATGTCCACCGGGGACCTCTCGCGGGACGCAGCCGTGACGGGTGGCGTGCGAGCGTGGCAGGGCGTGCGTTCGTTTCATGGAGCCGGTGGATACTGAGCACTGAGAGAGGGGAGCACGCGGAGCCGAGAACGTCGTTGTGTGTCGGTGTCGCTTGTCGCGGCTATCGCGAAAGAGTCGCTCTTGAGAGCAGTTTTATAATATGCTTTACTCGTGTTGACGTCATCGTTCAAACTACGAAGACGACGAGTGTGCGGATGTATGTTGAACTTCTTTCGCACCGCACGTAGCCAGCCGTGATAATCGGACTAGTCGGAGGTGCGGGAGGCTTGGGCAAGGGCGCGTCGTGGCTTAGAAGGGACGAGGGGCGATGATCGACAATCACGAGCGAGTGGCAGCAGCCAAGCAATGGGTGGACGGCCTCTCGGAACACGTCCAAGAGGGCATCCACCACCACAGCGACGGCGGCAATGAAATCCCTTGGACCCTCTGATGACGACGTCGCAGGATCGTGAGAATTGGCGGCGGCTCGGGGAGGCCTTCATCCAGCAGTGGATCGACCATGGCTGATGATGGTGAATGCGGCTTAGGTTGAGGTGGCTCTTCTACGCGCATAATAAAGTCCCCTGTCCTAACACCTCGCCCTTCTTCATATCTCCCGCTCTGCTCCTGCTCCGTGGCAAACGTTATGCTACGACTCTCAATTGTCTCCAGCTTGCCCACACTCCACCCTGCGCTCCACCCTGCACTCCGCCCTGCACTCCACCCTAAACCATCCACTCCACTGCCACGCGCGCTGTCATTCCGCCGCGCGTCCACCAGGAGGCACCATCGACCCTTTCTGAAAGCCAGGGACCGCACTGAGCAGAGACCGCGTGGCCTAGAAACGTGCCCGAAGTGGAGAGAAACGGAGAGGGATGGTGAGGGGTTGAGGAGGGGGGGCTGTGTGTGGTGCCTGAGCTGGATTGCAGATTTGCTTGATCGTGTGCATGCTCAGCCCTCTGTCAATCCACTGATGAGTGTCCATCTTCTCCCCACCTCGTATCGCTGCAGCCTCTCACGCTGTTATTGCAAGCACGGTGGTCGCCCATCCGAGCACTCCGCAGGCTCAACCACTGCTCAGCGGGCGAGATCTGACGATGTCTTCCGAGTGATTTGGTCCGAAGCGTTATAATCAAGCGCTCTTTTTATTCGAGTGAATGTACGGTGAAGAAACTCTGCCACACAGGTGGGTGGGCTCGTGCGTGCATACACAAAACGCAAACACGGGGTTCGCGAGCACACAATCTGGGTTCCTCAATGTGGGGTGTCGTTTGCACCGTTTTTTGGGGGGAAATACGTGAATCAACAGCCATGTAACAACTTGTTATCTTTACCAGGTAAGGCCCACTGAGCTATATAGCTCTTTTTCAGAAGGGACCTGTTCACAAATGATAGTTCAACGAAGTGTCTTACACGTGGAAGTGCATAGCAGCCAAACACTCTAAATGCATGTTTCTAAATTTGGAGGGGAAAACCGGAGGGACCCGGAGACAAATCCACGCCACCACGGGGAGAAAATACGATCTACAAATATACAGCAGGCGTCAAGGTTGGGATCGAACCCAGGACCTCCTGCATACTAGGCGAGGTAGTTAACATCTCGCCACCCTGGCGCCTATCTCGCCACTGTGGTTGAATGGACGTTTGACGTTCACCGTTGAATTAAATGACAACGTGATAGATATTTGTTTTAAAATCAAGCAACAGACTCAACATTGATTCTCAAGTTATTATCGGGATCTGTGAAGTTGACCTAATAAGTTACATAAACAAAGTGTTATTGACTGGTCTTGCATGTCTGGATAGAGCATGACAGCAGTGGCACATGGTGTAAAACCACTGGCTCAAGTCCCGCTGTGTCTTTTGTCACCGGAGTTAGTCCAGCTTTACGCAGCACAGAAGCAGTCGTGAGATCAGCGATACGCACCCAGCAAGTCATTAGCAATGTATTTGCATAAACTATCAGCTGTATCTGTGTCACGGGTACAACCATCAGGTAACAAAAAACACTGCATTCATCATTACCATTGTCTTATAACAGAAAATGTAATTAAATCGATTGGAATTATGGTTATCACACTTTACATTGCAGTGCCTTAGAAACCGTAAATAAAGTTGAAATTCATAGTTTCCCATTAGATACTGGGCCCAATTTACACATTGCTGGCAAATGTTACTTGTGATTTTTGGCTTTAAAAACCCGCCGATGTCTATGGCTTTTGAGGATTCCCCTCCCCCCTATGCCCGAGCCGGCGACGGCTGGCGTGGTCGCGAGGGGCTTGGGGTGGCGATGTCGAGCTCCAGCCAAAGCGGCTCGCTCGCTCGCCCAAGGCACAGCCTTCCTCCCGAGGGCGGCCCTGGATTCCGATGTCTTACTTCATCTTTAACTTTACTCTGTGAGTGATCGATCTTATATTGAACTTCCTTCAAATGTTCACACGGTGAACCATGAAGTTGGCCGGATTTTTGGAAGCAAATAGACAATTGAGGGAAGAAAAAAAGTCTCGCGTCATGCCGCTGTAACTGCACACACGTGACGGACTCACACACAGGGAGATGTGGGGAGAAGCTCAAACGGTGCCACACACCCCAGAGAGAGCTACAAAGACAAAGACCCCCCATATCGCCATAATAGGCTGTTGTGGCAAGTGCTGTTAGCGAGCACCTATGAAGGCCGGCATGGCACGCGAGGGGGTGGGTGGCCAACACCACGCCCAGCTGCCTTTGTCCCCAGTGACGATGTTTGCACACCGCACAAAGTACTCATAAGAAGGGGTGAGTCGACCTAGGGGAGGCGCAGGACCGGTTCAGAAAATCGTCGCTGGTGTTGGCCGTGAGCGGGAATTGACCCGGGTCGCCAGGTTCGTAACGCAGCGCGCTAACCGCTGCACTGCCGTTCACAGAGAGATCCACCCATGAAGCCACATGCATGAGGCGTAAAGCCAGAGCTTCACTCACGCCTATGGCCACACGCACTCCTCCTGACACACACGCGCGCAGTGCAACGATTACGTGTCCGCAATGCACATCCGCTCCACTCAACTTCAGCTGCCAGTCTTGCGATGTGGTGACCATCTGTGTTCGATGGCTATGCAAAGGCCGCTACGAGGATGGACCGGAGTTCGCGTGATGGTTTATGCTCCTTGACGAGATTAGCGAGGTAGTGTGGTTACTTTTGTGGCAAGCGCTTTGTGTGTAATGCGTTGCGAGTTTATGTTTTCGTTTGGCAAACCGGAAGCCATTGCCGCTCAGGGAGCACTGGATGTGACATGATCGAAACTTGCAGTACCCGTCATGGCACGTGCCAAAATAATGTTGTACGCACGCTGCAGCTTCGTAATGTTTGGTGAGGGTAGAGAGGCCTCGCTCCTGCCCGCTCCCTCCGATCTCCAAAAAACGCCGCTCTAAGCGTTGCCTCCGGTTACTGCGGCATCCGTCTCTGTTTTTGGAAATGTAACGAGTTTAAGGTGAGTGAAGGAGAAGATGTGACGGTAATGAGACCATAATTTGGTTTCAACACCCCACATAATAAACAATACAACAACAACCGCCATTCGCCACTAAGTGGCGGTGATGTCACCACGACGCTTGTGCCAGGCCATGTGCACCTTGAGGCCACGTGAAGTGTCGAACGCCCGCTGGCAGGAAGTCACGGGGCAGACCCAGGTGCCACGGGTCGACTGACTGAGATGACCGAGATGACAATACAGCACATACGTACGCAGACAAACAAACACGCACGGCTAAAATTATTAAGCATTTGAGCTATTTTATTTCTGCAGTGCCGTAGCCGGAATGAATCTGGTCTCGTTGGGAACAGGGCTCACACTCAATCATAAGATACCGAGTTCACATCCCAGCCTGGGTTAATTCAGCCCCATAATCGATCTCTTCATTGCTGCTAAACTGAGTAGTCCCCAGTGTGGCCACCACGCTTGCTTGCTGCCAAAGGCGATGTGTAATTCCCACCACTGGCAGAGGACTTTCCAATCGAGGTGAACATGACCGAACACTCCCTTTGAGCGTCGTGATTCCAATTCTCGGTCGGTTTCACGTCGGTTCCGGCTCGTTTGGCTAAGGAGCTATTTTTTTAACGACGACCCGGGCCAAAGCGTCTGCTACCACGGAAGTGAGAGCATGGCGAGGGGAGGGTTTACAGAGGGGCGGACACGACAAACCAGGGGATTGTGTACGTACATGGGGCCGTCCATAAATGACGTCACGCGATTTTGGACGATTTTGGAACCCCCCCCCCATCTTCGTCACACGGCGTCACAAAAAGTCAGACCCCCCCTCAACTATGACGTCACAAAGCTCTGCCCCCCCCCCCAAAAAAATTCAAACATACTTCATATCGCTTTAAACTATTGTCATTGTAGTGAGTATCTAATGTGGCGCTGCACTCTGATGTTGTAAGATACAACATTTATTAAAAAGTATATTTAATGAAGTAGAACGTGTTGTCTATTCTATATATATAAAATCGTTCATGTCTGTGTGTCTGTGTGTGTGTGTGTGGACTGCACTTTCATTGGACGGCGGTTGCCCCTGGCAACGGCTAGCCACGCCTTCGCCGCTTTCATTGGACGGCGGTTGCCCCTGGCAACGAGTAGCAACTTTTCTCCGCGGGGTGGACGCCATTTTTAATAGCGCGGGGGGGGGGGGGGGACCGGCACCCGTACCCAGCGTTCGCCGGGTGGGAAAATCAGGCAAGGCGGGAGGCTCTGCACGGTGCTAGGCCTCGACACCCAACACGCCACTCTGAGGTAAATTCATACAAATTTCACGTCCTCTACAGAGTGGCGAGGGAGGCAGAGTGGCGAGGGAGGCAGAGTGGCGAGGGAGGGACTCAGCCTCAAAACGAGTAACTCGTGTGGCGTATTAACATCGCCACTGGGGAGACAAAGGCGGCCGGGCGTGGTGGATACAAGTCCCGGGCAAAGCCGGGTCATGACTATGTGTGTATGTGTTTATGTGTATGTCTCTGTGTCTGTATGTATGTGTGTATGTATGTGTCTGTATGTATTTGTGTGTATGTATGTGTGTGTCTGTATGTATGTGTGTGTGTATTGTGTATGTGTTTGTGTGTATGTATGTGTGTGTTTGTATGTATGTGTATGTTTGTGTGTATGCATGTGTGGTGTATGTGTTTGTGTGTATGTGCGGTTATGTATGTGTGTGTATGTGTGTGTCTGCAGCAAGCGCGTGTATGTGTACCTATGGACGCGCGCGCGTGTGTTGTGTAGGGGGAACGGTAGTGTAGTGCTTAGCGTACTGCCTGTGTCTATGTGTGTGTGTGTGTGTGTCTGTGTGTGTGTGTCTGTGTGTGTGTGTCTGTGTGTGTGTGTCTGTGTGTGTGTGTCTGTGTGTGTGTGTCTGTGTGTGTGTGTCTGTGTGTGTGCGTGTGTGGTGTGTAGGAGGAACGGTAGTGTAGTGCTTAGCGTGCTGCCTCTGTGTGTCTGTGTGTGTGTGTGTCTGTGTGTGTGTGTCTGTGTGTGTGTCTGTGTGTGTGTCTGTGTGTGTGCGTGTGTGGTGTGTGGGGAGCGGTAGTGTAGTGGTTAGCGTGCTGTCTGTGTGTCTGTGTGTGTGTGTCTGTCTGTGTGTGTGTTCTGTGTGTGTGTCTGCGTGTGTGGTGTGTGGGGAGCGGTAGTGTAGTGGTTAGCGTGCTGTCTTTGTGTCTGTCTGTGTCTGTCTGTGTGTTTCTGCGTGTGTCTGTGTGTGTGTGCGTCTGTGTGTGTGAGGAGCGGTGGGTGTAGTGGTTAACGCTACGCTGCGCTACCAACCCGGCGAACCGAGTTAGATTCCCGCTCATGGCCACCACCGATCAAGATTATTTGAACCTCACATAGGTCGACTCAGCCTCAAACGAGTAACTGGTGTGGCGTATTAACATCGCCACTGGAGAGACTAAGGCGGCCGGCCGTGGTGGATACAAGTCCCGGGCGAAGCCGGGTAGTACAGCTAGTATTTATTTAAAGTTGCGCATTGTGATGTGACGTCACATTTCTCAAACCCCCCCCCCCTCGTCACACATCGTCACAAATGTAACCCCCCCCCCCCCCCAGGTGCGTGACGTAATTTATGGACGGCCCCCATGGATAATTATAAACGACCAGAACGATGCACCGTTGAAATCTTGCTGGCAATCCGAAATAACTGCATGAATTGTAAAGTTATGGGGTTTTTTGTGCAGTCTCTCCAAACATGTTGAGCTGTCATGTATCTGTCTCGTGCCATGTTTGACTTGTTGCCTTCTTCTGCCTCCATTGTCTCTTTTCACCTCTTAACCTCCATCCATGCCACTGCCTCTCTCTCTTTTACTCCCTATTCCCACCTCTTGTCTTAACCTACACCTCTCCCGGTCTCTTTCCACGTTTCTCTCCTCCCCGAGGGTGTTTTTCCTCCTTATGAGTCTCCACCTCTACCTTGGGTTGTCTCTCACCCGCTAACATTTGTCTGTCCTGTTCCCCCTCTCCCCGCTGTGTCCGTCCCTCCATCTCCTTCGCTCCCACCGCCCGTCACCTCGCCCTTCTCCGTATCTCCTCTCTCAGCGGCCCATCCCCTCTGTGCTGCTGGATAAAGGGGACTCTCTGGGCCAGCACCCACGGCAATGGCGTTCAGCACGCGCGACCGCGACTCCGACGAGGCCAGGGGCAACTCCACCACGCAGCACCGGGGCGCATGGTGGTGCTGCAATTGCCACACGTCACACCTCAAGGGGCTCTTCCTTGCACCGGCGCCCACGCGTCCTGCCCGGGCGGCGGCAAGTGGTCGTCCTGGACGGGCTGGCAGGACTCGCTTCAAACGAGCCGAGAATGAAGATTCGTCCCGACGGGCATGCGAAGCCAAAACGGTTGATGTTTAACCCGGACGACCGATAGTAATCTTCTTGGTTCTTTTGGTAAAGTCATGTAGAAGAGAAGTAATACAATAATAAAAATAAAACATAATTGTATTTTATTATGTTTAGTTTTTATTATTTTATTATTTTATTACTTCCCTTCTACGTGACTTTACCGAAAGAACCAAGAAGATGAATCCCTGCAGTCACGAAAGAAGCTTTAAATCGAAATTTGACCGATAGTAAGTTTAGGGGTGATTGGGGCGACTGCTAAGCAGTTGAACGGTTCAATTGTGACCGTTGTTTCAATTCCTCTCATTTTGCCTTGCATGTCACGTGACACCACCACGCTGCGTGGATAATGGTAGACAGTCTTGTGTTGTTGTATACGTTCAGCAAGTGTGGACTGATCTCCATCTGTCTCCATCCGTTCAAGGATGGTGTGTGCCCCCTCGCACGAGCCGGTTCTCTCCAGGCGCTCTCGGTTCCTCCCGTACGTAAAGTCAACAACTCATTAATTGGCAAAAACTTCTGAACAAAATAAAAACCCCTCCTGAAAAAGCATTCTCAGACTCTGTGTGGATTGCCTCGACAGATAAATAATAAATATAATCGATTCTGAAATCGGTTACCGGTTTACCGGTTCCTTTGAATTTTTCTACGTGCAAGAAACAACACATCTGACCAAACTTCATGTTGTAAACATTCCGATTAAAGAATCACATTGAGACTTTTGAATCCAAACTGCGTGGTTTAACCTTCAAGAATGAATCCATTTGTTCTGAAAATATAGGAACTCATATTTTAGCCTGTTTTACGTTTTCCCCACATTATATTTCAATGGAGCTATCGGCATCATATTGGCATCGCATTGCGGGGATTCCATTCAGAACTCCCACAACTTGCAGAAAATTGATCATGACGGATGATGACTACTTACAAAGTCACGTAAGTGGCCCTAATTATTGACGCGCGGAGTCTTATCTTTAATGTGCTCTGCAAAAGAGCGTTCATCACACGTCAAACTGATATTTGTAATTTCGCAATAAGCGAATGAAGTAAACACAACATGTTTACATTCTGGGGGGGGGGGGGGGGAGGTGCAGTGATTGGTAACTGGCTGGAGACTATCGACTCGCTATGCTTGAGAATCCGGCTCATTCATGAGTAGAACGAATTTGTCAATAATTCATGGAAATTATTTAAATAACTCAATTGACTATTTTTTATAACTAAAACTGTTTTTTTTTAAGCTTACGGGACTCATACGAATAATGATACAGTATTCTTTCGTTATTCGCGAATGATGCGTTCCAGACATGCTCGTGAATAGCGAATTTCACGGATAAGGATATTGGCCGACGATTTACCTTACATAAATACTGTCTAGATATTAATAGTTTTACAATGCATTTTGTCATATAGTGCTGTCCAAAACGGCGTTTTCTAACACGCAGAGAGACATGTCTAAGAGTAATCTTTAATCTTCAGGTGGCAGACCTTATGAAACGAACATAATCGTAAAATTGTAGAATATTGTCAACTGCAGGAAAAGAATGAACAATATGGGAGGCTCCATTGTGAGAGTAAGTATCGGGGTGTGTTGTGCGTGACGGGTGAGGTGACAGTTTGACAGTTCGATGCTTTGAGTGACAATTGGGGTAAAAACACAGCAGAGTTACTTGGTGGGAGACCAACAACAACAGCAACAGCAGCAAGTCCCACCGCTCGTCGACACGGGGCGTTCTTCATGGACGGGGATGCGACCGCTGGCGGGACTCGGCTCCCTGGTCGAGCGGCATGGAGCGTCGCTCTACGTCGACGATTGTCACGCCCATGGTGCGTTGGGGGAGGAGGAGGAGGGGCTCGGGGCTAGGGGAGTGAGGCATTCATCCAGCAGTGGAGAGACAACTGGCTGTTAAATTTCGATTTTAAGCTTCTTTCGTGACTGCAGGGATTCATCGTCTTGGTTCTTTCGGTAAAGTCACGTAGAATGGAAATAATAAAATAATAACAATAAAATATAATAAAATAATTCTCACGACGTTTCGGCCACAACGCAAGCAGCCGTCCTCAGGTGGAGAGCAGGTCTGTCGAGTAGACAGCGTCTGAATGACTATGTCTTCTCTACTCGACAGACCTGCTCTCCACCTGAGGACGGCTGCTTGCGTTGTGAGAATTATTTTATTATGTAATATTTTTATTATTTTATTATTTCCATTCTACGTGACTTTACCGAAAGAACCAAGAAGATGACAACTGGCTGATGCTGCATCAGATGGAGGAGAAGGTTACGGGGTCCGTCATCCCCCCCAACGCTTCTCCCGCCCCTCTCTACCCCCCACTCGCCCCTCTCTACCCCCCACTCGCCCCTCTCTACCCCCCCCACTCGCCCCTCTCTATCCCCCCACTCGCCCCTCTCTACCCCCCACTCGCCCCTCTCTACCCCCCACTCGCCCCTCTCTACCCCCCACTCGCCCCTCTCTACCCCCCACTCGCCCCTCTCTATCCCCCCCACTCGCCCCTCTCTATCCCCCCACTCGCCCCTCTCTACCCCCCACTCGCCCCTCTCTACCCCCCACTCGCCCCTCTCTACCCCCCCCACTCGCCCCTCTCTATCCCCCACTCGCCCCTCTCTACCCCCCACTCGCCCCTCTCTACCCCCCACTCGCCCCTCTCTACCCCCCACTCGCCCCTCTCTACCCCCCCCCACTCGCCCCTCTCTATCCCCCCACTCGCCCCTCTCTACCCCCCACTCGCCCCTCTCTACCCCCCACTCGCCCCTCTCTACCCCCCACTCGCCCCTCTCTATCCCCCCACTCGCCCCTCTCTACCCCCCACTCGCCCCTCTCTACCCCCCACTCGCCCCTCTCTACCCCCCACTCGCCCCTCTCTACCCCCCACTCGCCCCTCTCTACCACCCACTCCTTGGCTATCGTCTTCCTCGTGCTGTTGAGCGTAGGCCTCGGCAAGGTAAAAGTTAAAAGGTAAAAACAACTAGCCTACCTTTACCCTACCTTTTACCTCACCACAATACAATCACTCTACCCTACCTTTTACCCTTTAGCACAGGGGTGGGCAAACTTTTTGACTCGCGGGCCACAATGGGTTCTAAAATTTGACAGAGGGGCCGGGCCAGGAACAGATGGATGGAGTGTTTGTGTGAACTAATATAAATGACATGTAAAAATGATTACATGAAAGGATTTGGCCTTTAACAGGTAGCAAAGCATTTATTTGCAAGGCAATTTAACTAATTTCACGAACATGAACAATAAAAAACATGTCGTAACGTGACTGATCAAACATCATGAAAACATCTGAGGCCTGCGCCCAAACCAATTACCTCACTTGAACTTCTTTATAATCTACATTAACAGGTTAGAGCAGCCACGCAGGCTGTGTTGCGGAGATTTGGCTCCAACCTCGCTGCAGCAACACATCATCAGTTTCAGTGGGAACAGTGGTGTTGATCTCCCATTTTTGCCAGTGCATCCAAGTCTGGAGTTATTTTGGTTGTGGAAATTCTCAGGATAACTTTGATCTGTGACGGGCTTTGTTGGCATTCATGACGCTGAATGTCTGCTCACACACATAAGTCGAGCCAAACAAAGTCAGTATCTTCTGTGCAGTCCTCCGGAGGTTTGGAAACGTGGCTCTGTTAAGTGAAGCATAAAAGTCATTCAGTTTAACAGAGTTGAACTTCTCCTTTAGGACGGACTCAGACTGAAGATCTATCAGTTCCAACTGCAGCTCCTGTGGTGCTGTTTCAGGGTCTTGTGACAGGGGACAGGACACCAGCTGAAGTGACTGTTCAATGTTTTCGAAATCAGAGAACCTATGGCAGAATTCTCCGTGCAGGTGTTGTATATGTTGGGTATGAAAATTTGTTATGTTGTATGCGTGCGTGGGTGAAATTATTATGTTGTATATGTGGGTTATGAATATTCAGTGGAAATAATAATAATTAAATGAAATTTGGCCAAATGTGTAATTATCCGGAAATATGTTAATTTATGTAATTACGCACATTTTAATTATGCCAATTCGAGAGGTAATCGTATTAATTATGCGAGTGGGTGTTATTATGATAATGCAAGTCGTTATGATAACCAGACCCCGGTTCACCCCGTTATCGCTTTAACATTTACTGAGTATGTATTAGTGTGTTTATTAAGGTCACCAAGTTCAAATCTCAACGCAGAAGCAGATCTTATGCATAGATTTCAGGAAAGAATCACACAACCACTCCTGTATTGATCAATTTATTACTAATTCAACCTTAACTATGATATAGTATGCGAACTCTCAATCCCGGAACGTCAATACGGCATCAATACAGTATCATCAACGATTGTCTGATTTCACTTTGACAACGGCACATGGATCCCGCATAACGCGATGGTTCTTAGTGAGAGAGAGAGTCGTTAAAACATGCAAATATTATGCTAAGAAAACCTTAACGTTAATGAATGATTATACTCAATATTGTTCACGCAGTACCGCACTCCTTATTGATCATACGCAACCCTTATCACGTTGTTAACCTTGGGTCACGGAACAGTTGAATATTCTGTAGAGGATGCGAGTACGTGCGGCGATTATGACTGAAAGATACTTGAAAGATTATACGGCGATAAAAAAAACACAATCAAAAACAGTTATTATTCTTAAAGGCACCAATCTCAACAGATACATCGGCAGGTTATCTCAGAACGGCTCGGAGTAAGGGCCTGCGACGGTGCTCCTTTTCCGAAGATCGTTATCTTATACCAAGTTTACTAATTGGGGACCAGATCACCTGATAAGGATCCGGTGGGCCACCACTCCCCACGTGAGCGTGGCTCGGCGGAAGGAGGTGCCAAGAATCAGTTCGTATTGATGGATCTGTTGGGAATTATGCGATTAAGAGTACAGCCCACTAAATATTAAAGATAAAAATTAAGAATACTCTTATAAACGACGGAGGGCCATCACTCGGTCTCGTTGTGATGCTTTCCAGCCACGGATGGCTTATGGGTTCGAGTGTTTTTGAGTGGTAAGAGTTGTCTTGAATAGTCAGTGTTCGGAGTCGATTCTTTAGGTCAAACAGACGCCTGGTGGTCGTGTGGTGAGGGGGCGGTGCGCGTCATACGTATCAGTCGCTCCCCTGTCACCGTGGTGGTTCGGATGGCTGTTGATACGCTGTCGCAGTTCGGAACCCGGTCGGTAGGTGGCGCCCACAACTCGCTCGTAGCGTGCAGCGCTGGATCGTCGCCAAACCGCAACGATCACCACTCCGGCGGCAGCAGAGACCTCCGGCGGCAGCAGAGATTGACGAGCTGAAGATGAGTCGAGCCGACCCGCTGGTCGCAGCTCGCTCCTGAGTCGACCCTCCCGGTCGAGCTCGCTCCTGGGTCGACCCGCTGGTCGCCCTCGCTCCTGAGTCGACTCTCTGGTCGCACTCCTGAGTGGACCCACTGGTCGCACTCCTCCTGAGCCGACTCTCCCGGTCGCGCTCCTGAGTGGACCCTCTCGTCGCACTCGTTCCTGAGTCGACCCTCCCGGTCGAGCTTCTGAGTGGACCCTCCCGTCGCACTGGTTTCCAATGCTCAGGATCCTTTACTTTATGCCGAAAATTCCCCCTGGATCCCGCCCACAAGGCGGGGCTTCTTCCGATTTTTGCTGTGTCAGGATCTGTCCGTAGGCAGGTGTGTCCATGTGTCTGTCCGTATGTCCGTGTGTCCTTGTGTGCATCACTGACGGTATATTCGTTGTCACACTCCCTCCATAAACCCACGAGCAAACAATCAGATGTTACAAATTGCCTCGAGGTCGTCTCTCTGTCTGGGTGCAATATTATCTCTTGTCTGGCCTTCTTCATGAACCCAAAACACAGACGTTACAAATGTCTCATAGGCGTCTTTGTTCGTGTTGCACAACCTGGAGGGAGGGGCAACACTCTCTCCGACCCGGCGCACAAAGAAATGGTTAAAAAGTTTTAAGTTAACATTTGTCCCTTACTATTTCACAGTTATGATTCTGTATGTAACCTAAGGTCTGTCGTTTCCCATCGTGGTGCTTGACTCCAGTGGAGGTGTTTCCCCGAGCGTATACACACTCCTATCCCGCGCTGCGGGGATACAAAGACGGCCGGGATCTCCCTTTCTCTCCGACCCTGGGTTTAACATCGTTTTTTTTTTTATTATGTATTTATATTCGACCTGGTGGTGATTCATCCCGTTATCCTGGCTTTTCCATAAGTTTTACTTTTGTCTTTCATGCATATACTTATTACTATTAATTTATTTCCGATATCTTAGGTTAAGGGGTAAGTTTCTTGATCCTAGGAATTCGTATTCCTTGGTGCCTGCATGGTTATATAAGCGGAATATAGTTTACGGTGAATAGCGTTAACATTGATGTTATGTGCGATATTATGTATTGTGATGTCTTTAACTTAACTTGTTTGTCAGAGCTTTACTGACACGAAGTTGCATTTCATAGCCCGCAGTCTTTGCCCCACCCTATCTCTGCTCGCCGTTGTTGTTGCCGTCCAGCTGCCGTTAATTCAAGGCCTCATTAATTTCCGTCACTCCTGAGTAGGTGAGGGCGGTTGAACCTTGGAGTCAGTTCTGGTTTTTGTCTGCCTGCTTCTTCTTGTGTCCCCTGACCCCGGGAGTTATTATTCTACTTTATGGCCTGTCGAAGCCCCACTCGCTGTTGCTGGGCTGGTGTTGTTCCCGGCTTTTTGCTTACGTTTGCAGTTCGCCGTGCTCTTGATTTCCTTCCCTCTTCAACCTTATATTGACTATTCGCTCCTGTCTGGGTGCGATTCAATTTTGACTTAGGAAGGTTCTGATTGTCATATGCTTCGGGTCGAGTTGTATAGAAAGTATTAAAGTATGGAAATAACATTTCATATTGACTTAATAATGGTGATGGTTCAGTAGGCGTAACTTGTGGCCTGGTTTAATTGGAGTGGGTGTGAATATCAATAACTTTAGCCTACTCTGTTGTTAAATTCCGACTTTAACGTTACTTTAATAGCAATACAGAATAATTGAGCTTTTTGTCTTAACTAGGCGAATGCGAACTTCTGGTGACCCCCGCAGCCTTGTTACTCAGCTGGGTCTTGCCCGCCTTGAGAGATATACAACACTCTTTTAAATCAGCTCTCCCCCTGTCCAACCTTCTGCTCTGGGAGTGTTATTCTTGATTCCAGGTCCAAGGCCCCCTCACATTCAGACGCGCAGGGTTGTTTACATCAGCTCCCCCCCCCTGTGCACGTGTTCTAACTAGCTCGGAATCCCTGAACACACAATCAGTGATGATTCCTGGCTTTCTGTGGTTGTGATTTAGACAAAGGCGCCTCTGTTTTCTTCCATTGCCTTTGAGTCGACACTGCCCTATTATTTGCCCATGTGCTGAGGTCATAGAATTCGTTTTGACTTCAGTAATATTAACATTCAGTATTGGATTAGCAAATGGCAATGGTTCATTGATGTAGCTCGCAGCCTGGTCTCCAATTTGAGCGAGCGCGAGGATCGATACTTTAGCCTACTCTGTTGTTGAATTTCGAATTTTGACGTTACTTTAAAACCATGCAGGATGGTTGGGCTTTTTGCCTTAACTATGTCTGGCTGACACTCCCACTGTCTCTGCCGCCTGCACGGGTGACATGTGCCCGTTCATCAGGCCTTATCTTTCCTTGAAGCAAGGTTGCAAATTCTGCCATCCTAGCCCTCCTCCAGTTCATTACTTAACAACACCTGGTGTTTTGCAGTTTGCTGCGCTTTTGGTGTGTTTCATTCATTAAAAAAACAAGTAAAAAGATAATATATAAAAATATCATCAAATATTATTAATCTCAATTTTGGAAGAAGGGTTAGTATACAACACAGGTCCTCAAGTGATTTGCTGTATTTTTTTGCGTTTCGCGGTGCCTCTTCCTGCATGGCAAGTGTGGGGAAATGAGCGAAAGATTTGTTCGCAATTTGTCCGGAGAACAAAGTGAGCTGGATTTGAAGGCTTTCACATGTTTGTACTTGTCGTGAACAAACTGATCTTTCCCCTGCAGTTTCACATTCAGCTCAATCATGTGTGAAAATATGTCCACAGCAAACGCAAAGTCACTAAGCCAGTTCTTGTCACTTAGCTCAGGGAATTCGTCAGATTTCCCCATCAACTCCAAAAATGCGATGATATCTTCTTTCAGCTCCAAAACTCGTTGTAACACTTTCCCCAAACTTAACCAGCGGACACGAGAGTGGTACAGCAAGTCCTGATGATCCGCATCAGTTTCCTCCAGGAACGTAATAAACTGACGGTGCTGAAGTCCCCTTGCTCGTATAAAGTTCACAAGTTTTACGACTGGATTCACGGCATGATTAAGCTGCAATACAGACTTACACAGGGATTCCTGATGGATGATGCAGTGAAGGAAAATAAGATCCTGGACAGGGTTTTCCTCTTTCACTTTATCCTGGATTCTTTTCAGCAGCCCAACATTTTTTCCAGTTATATTTGGCGATCCATCCGTTGTGACATTGACAAGTTTACTCCAAGGTAGCGTCATACTTTCGATGACAGCAGATACCTGGTTATACAAGTCCTCTCCCCGCGTTGTTCCTTTCAGGGACGCCATGGTCAAAAACTCCTCTGTTATCGTAAAACTGTCGTCAATGCCTCGGATAAAAATGAGGAGCTGAGCAGTGTCTTTTACGTCCGTACTTTCATCCAGTGCTAGTGAATATAATTCAAAGGAATCAGACTTTTTGTTTAATTGACTGGCTATATGTTTATCAATCAGTTCCACACCGCGAGTCACAGTCCTGCGTGATAAACTGACTTTTTCAAATTTGCTTTTGATCTCCGGACACAAGATGTCTGCTGTCTGTACCATGTATTCTTTAGCAAACTTGCCTTCGGAGAAAGTGGTAATGAGTGGTAATGTTGGTGAGAAGAAGTTTTTAAAGAAAATTTTAATCGAAGTGAAGAAGGAAATTATTGAAAAGTTTGTATAATTAATGATTTTTCAAACTTTAATTATGTTTTCTGTGCTTAAAACTCTTTAAAAAACTGTGGGGTCTAGAACGGACTCGTGAAATTCGGAGAGAACTCGGAGTTAAGTTTTGTTTGTTTTGTTGAATTACACAAAGCGTAACAGTTATGTATATAACTTTTGTTATATAAAATTCCTAATAAGATATTCATTTTGTGATGTAGTCATACCCCTCCCCCTCATTCAAGCCGTAATTTAGAGAGCGAAAGCACCGAGTACGTAAATCGCTAACACAAGAACCCGTTAATCTCTTCTCGCATCATTCATACGATGATGCGGTGAAGTAAACGTTCATACGATATTACAGTGAATGCTTCCAAAAACAATACTGTACCCAAATATTACTGTTTACTTACTTTCAATAGAAACATGAATTGCTCATACGAATATTCTCTCTCTCTCCCGGTCAAAGTGCGCTAACTATTGGGGAAATGTTGGCATTACAGGAAGAAGGTAAAATTTAATTTAATAATATTTGGACAAGTTCGGCGGGCCGGATTAAAAAGCCCAACGGGCCGTATACGGCCCGCGGGCCGTGCTTTGCCCATGTCTGCTTTAGCAGGTAAGGTAAAAGGTTAAATGTAAAAAGCAACGAGCCTACCTTTACCCTACCTTTTACCCTGACCCCATACAAATGACCCGATTACAGGGTAATTACTGGGGTACTACTACACATGGACAAGGTTTATCACGGTGAATGCTAGGTAGAGCGCTTTATTCATATAGAATACTCTCGATTATTCCAATTTTACAAGCTTTCTTTTAACTCACTCTGTTGTTGTATCCTCAAATCTTGTAACTCAATTTTAACCCACTTCCCAATGTGGTATTGACTGCAAACTTGGTATACTTATGTCATACTGATGACAATACTATATTCTATCATTAAACATTTATATAATTTTAAACATTCTTTTTTATGTTATGTTTCGGCTTGGCTCTAATTGTCCACGCTCAACTCACGTTGGCTGTAAATCACCACGGCCCCTTACGCTGTGACAAGCTTCGGGGCCACTTCCTGGAGTCGTCGAGTTCTGCCACTACTCGTACACTTAATAAAAGCGTGTTTTTAATAAAGTTTAAAACAAAAATATTACTTATTAAATGTAGGCCACGGACTGCGCCACGGATTGTTGAGCAGTAAACAAGGTACCGTATTTACCGGGTAACACTTCGTGCTACCTTTACCCTACCGGGTAACTCTTCCGAGCTACCTTTACCCTACCCTTTACCTTACCCCTTGGCATGTCCACACCTTTACCCTTTAACTTTACCCTTTTACCCGGTAACCTGACCTCGCCGAGGCCTACTTGTGGGTTTAAAGAAACAACGGACCGAATCAAACCCCCCGCGGTTAACGAGTCTCCCAGCCGCCTGTTGTTACTCTCTCTCTCAGCAACGGGGAGGGGAGGGCCGAGGTTTGTTTTGTGTTACGAATTTTCCAAACATTACACACAAAAAACAATAATGCTGTTGTTGTGCTTGAAGATGTGCACGCATGCTTAAGTAAGAGTCGTGGATAAAATTTGTGTCACTTTGCCTTAAGGAGCTAACTTTTTCCGGAGTAATTTGTAAAACTATGCAAACTGGGCCGATGTTTTGGTCTGCAATTATTGCAGGTCTCTAAAATAAGTTGTTTTCTTATTCCTACGCAGGTTTATACTCGTGTTGCTAAAAACTACCTCGAGTGACATTCACTCGCGCGAGTTACAGAAGACTCGAGCCCTGCTCAGCCCTGAGTCGGGAGCTGTTGATTATCGAGGCGCCGCATGTCACAGCAACACGGACTTGACATCTTTATTATTTAGTCTAGATTTGAAGCTGTCGTGACTGCAGGAATCCATACTCTGTGGTTATTTCGGTAAAGTCACGTCGGTATAAAATAAAACAAATCACGACGTTTCGGGCGCAACACAAGCGTCCATCATCAGGTTGCGCCAGAAACGTCGTGATTTGTTTTATGTTATACCTACGTGACTCGCCATGCGCGGTTCTGCCTTGGTCTCATCGCAACGACAGCTCGCCCCGCGCCAGTGTCTTCTCGTTCACCCCGGGACATCAACGCTCAACTCTGTCTCGAGAACGTTTGAAACACGCGCTCGCGTGTTTAATGACGAGGCCACGATCTTCTGGGGAGTTAATCGTCGCAGGCAACGGCTGCCAACCGACATCATTCGCTAACCCACGCAGCGGGTGTGGCAACTCGGCGGGAATGGAGAGGCGGGGTTCTCTCGCAGTGCGTCGCTGAGGTCAATGCCGGGTGCCGGAACAGCCAGCGAAGGAGCATAATTCCGCACGTGAGTCACAGCCTTCACGCTACTCCATCGGACCACACGATCACGCCACCGCAACATCTCTCCACAGCGCCACTATTGCCCCACCATTGCTCGCCACTCGTGAGGGAATGAGGCCGCTATGTTCTCAAACGTGGAGCCGGACGTCAGGCACAGAGCTCTGGCTGATGATGAGTCCGATGGTGCATTAGAGGTGGGGAGAAGGCCAGTGGAGTGAGGGATTCATGCAGCAGTGGAGAGGCCTTGGCTGATGATGCCGATGGTACATTAGAGGTGGGGAGAAGGCTAGGGCAGTTAGGGATTCATCCAGCGGTGGATTTAAATTGACGGTTAAACACGTTGAAATAATATGAAACGTAATTATAATAGGTTTTACATACTCTCTGGTTCTTTCGGTAAAGTCAGGTAGATAGAAAACAATAACAAAAGAAAACACGACGTTTCGGTGGCTACACAAGCGCCCGTCTTCAGGTGTTGAAATGTTCAAACACCAACTAGCTTTTGCAAAAAAGCAAGTCTGTGTTAACCACACGTACTTGTGGTGAACATGCAAACAGACATGATCTAGTAATTATATATGGCATTGTCTTTGAAACTGATTGGCCTACACCAGAGGCAGACTTCTCTATGGCCTAGTAACACCAGCGTCGGACCAGAGGACGCCAAAAGGCGGACAGTACAAAGACAATGCCACACGTAGCAGAGCATTGATAGCTCGGGTTGAGTCGCTATTTCATGAAGACTCGATTCCTTGCAAAATGTATCTATTTTGTGTGTGAATATCTTAACAACTGTTTTACTGCCAGAAAGGGTAAAACCTATTTTTAGTTTTCATACTTTGATGCTGGCAAAAAAGCTCCCACGTTAAAATAATGTGAACACTCATCAGTTTAAATATCATGGCATAGTTCTGCAGCCAGGGCTTAATTCAGAAGGGTCTGAGAATATGTCCACGCCTGGTGCACGGACATCCATGATTACCTCCCGCGGCTACGAGTCGCATCCCTAACGCGACTCGGGAAGACCCTTGCCCACCGCACGCAGCCCAGAACACATTCAGTGAGAGGAGAATGAGCCCTGGCTGCACCCAGTCGAGATAAAGAACAACGACTCATGTGTGTGTATGCCTGCGTTGTGTGGCTGTGCCAGTAGGAATTTTAAAAAAAGAGAGCCAAAGATGTCCGAAGGCCAGCAGGAGACAGCGACATCGAGCACGAGTGAGGGAGAGACGCGCCTTGCACTCACGCAGGTATGGGGTCGACAGTCAGTGGCGACAAATTGTTTTCCTTCCAAAAGTCCAGTCTCTCTCCGATAACACGTGTTGTTTTCATAACGCGAATTGGATAGAACGCGATGAATGTATAAGGGGACACGTTTTTTTTTTATGTAACGCGGATGCGAATTGGATATAACGCGATTAAGCGAACAAAACTACGTCGTGCGAGTCGGAGCAAGAATCACACATGTTGATGTTGCTGGATGCTTCCAGACGCTACCCACGCACCTCCGTCTGCGTACGCATCCCGCGTGTTATCGCGGACTGTGCTTTACACTACATTACATATTATTTATTATAACGCGATTTGTCCATAACGCGGTGTTCTTCTGGAACGCAACTACTTCCACCACGTTGTAGGAGGACAGACTGTACATGTGCATGAAAATGGAATGCGTGCACATCTACACTTGTGTAGTAGTAGCATACGTGCAGGCAAACATGATTGCGCTCATACATACAGTCACAAAGGTAATAACATAAATTACACACACACGACATACACAGCACACGTGTTGTTACACTGTTTAGAGTTGTGTATGGTTTATCAGGCAACGGACTAACCACGCAACGAGACATTGATTCAGATTATTATGCTCGGGATGCAAGCATGGAATCACGCTTGTAATATGTAATGACTTTCAATCTACGTGCACTGTATTCCATTGGATTATGTGACTCGTGCATGGGTTCACCACATTGTAATTTTTTTCAAATTAAATTTAATCGTGATCCTCAAATTATGAGAATTCATGGAATGTTTATTAATAATTTAGTGGCTGCGACTGCACATATGGTAACTGCAGTCAAGTGTTGAGCGTCACGCTCTCATATTAGCATTTGTGGGAACTCAAAGTTGATGCTCCATGTCCAAAGTCATCCAGAGTAGTTCCTTTACCATGCACATCTGCAGAGGTTGATTTCTGCACTGATTGTGGCTTTGCGTGAGCCGAACTCGCTTAAAATCAGAATCAGAAGTTTTGTTTCCAGAGCAAAGCCCATTGAGCCAAGAAGCTATTTTTGAAAGGGCAACTCATCGGGCAGACAACATCAAAGAAGCATTCCATAATATGGGTCGCCGTGGCTATATGTCAACACGATCGCTGATGCGGTGTGCTCCGTAGTTCTTTAATGTGTGCTCGTTTAACAGAATCTGTCGGAGCAAACTTGCCAACCTTTTTTTATCCCTTCGCCGCAGAGCTCGCAGGCGGTGCCCGAGGATAGGATGCACAACCGGGAGGTCAGGCGCATGAAAAACAGGTCCACGTCTTACCGCTGCACAACGAACGATTCATTTTGGCGAATTGTATTTTGCACTTCACTCGTGATTTTGCTCTCCCGCCCCGCCACCCCTCTGAATGCTCCCCTGCGACTTGCAGATTGGATAAACGTTGCGGTCATGTTTTTGCAGTCAGTAGTTGTGCGCTTTTTTTAAAGGTTCATCTTAAATTGTGTGGGCACACACAGAACAAAAAAAACCGTGCTTGCCATTCTTGGCGCAATTTAGAGTTTTACACTTTGTTAGGTCACGTGTGTGTTTATTGTGGAGAGCGGTAATGCAGGGGTTAGCGTGCTGCGCTACGAACCTGGCAACCCGAGTTCGATTTCCGCTCATGGCCACCACCAGTGACGATTATCTGAACCAATCCTGGGCCTCCCCTAGGTCGACTCAGCCTTCATAGGTGCTCGCTAACAGCACTTGCCCCAACAGTCTGTTCAGGCTATACGGGGGATCTTCGTATTTTCTTTCATCATGCACGAGTTGTATGTTTACCCGTTGTGTCTGTGTACGTGCACGTGCCGCCTGGCTACCCAGGGAAGCGGTCAAGGAATGCCGCCGGCGACAGAAGGAGTATGTGAGGTGCTTGGAGAACCGCGTGGAAGTGCTGGCGGTGCAGAACAGACAGCTGCTGGATGAGCTGTCGGGGCTCAAAAAACAGTTCGGTTTGAATCCTGGCAGCGCTGGGCAGTGAAGTTGTCCGTAGTTGCGCGGCCTCGCATCGAGCCCACCCGGAGTCCAAAACAACGCTTCCAGTTGTCAAGTGTGAACTTTATTTATTGAGTTAATTGGAAATATGCTATAAATAAACAACTGACTCTAAATATTCCAATAATTTTTGGATGCCTGGGATCAATATACGCGTGAATTATGGGTTCTATGATTGTGGTTTGGCCCTGGTAATTGACTGGAATTCTTGTGCAGATGTCAGAATGTTGGACAAGAAACATTCCCGGCCTGGATGCAGGGGTGCCGGCTGCACCGATGGTTTCGTGGCTTTATTCTGAGGAATTAGTTACGTGTGAGGCTTACCCGTAGCGCACTTTGTTTCGTGCACATTTTTAGAGCCAGTCATACAAAAAAATGTGCATTTACCGTAAGACCCGCGGAGCGATCTTCCACGAGATGTTTTTGAGTCAAGCCTCGCGCTGGGAGTGCGTGTTCTATTCCCGCTCATGGCCAGCACCGGTGGTGATTATCTGAATGGGTCCTGGGCCTCCACCTAGGTCGACTCAGCCTCAAATGAGTACCTGTTTGGCTGTGGTAAAACATTGCCACTGGAAAGACAAAGGCGATCGGGCGTGGTGTTGGCCACCCATCCCTTCTTGTGCCCTGCCGGCCTTCATAGGTGCTCGCTACCAACACTTGCCCCAACAGTCTGTTAAGGCTATAAGGGGGGGTCTTTGTCTTGTCTGTGCGTGCGCGCGTGCCCCGTGTGTGTGAAATTGTGGTGACTCATTGCGCCGCTTCCGATAAGCAAGCCAGCACCAGGATGCAAGGCAAGTGAAAACGAAACTGGAGTCTTCTCCATTTATGTAACTTTATACTTACGTGTTTCTCTGGACAGTGTATTTGTTTACAGTTTTACATGCAAATGTAAACCATTTCTTCTTATGAGTTTAATGATGCTTCCCTTTTTTGTTGAACCGTAACACATTTCATAACACTGACCTTTAGGGGGGCATTGAAATACGGTGCATTGTTGTGCTCCGTCTTACGAACAGCTCGACTTACGAACGGTTCTAATTGCGTTCGTATGTCGAGGACTTGTGCAAAGCTCAGGCGAAAGGTGATTGACAGCATGGGTGTTTAGTTGATTAGGTTTGTCCACTACTGTTTAATTGTCAATAACGATAATCATACAGCACATTGAGAATTACAATGTCTAAAACACGCAGCTGCAAGGCAGGGTATCATTCATTAGGAACGTTACAAACATACCTATGTTATGCATCGGCAAATGTGGTCTGTATTCGAAATTACATCATTCTGTGCGTGAAATGTCTAACACTTGTTCACTTGTGTAGTGTAAATGTAGGCATTACTTGGGGGCTAATGACAATATGACAAATATTAGTTTTAAAATCAAGCAAAATACTAAGAACGTTGTAAACATTGATGCTCAAGTACTATATCGAGATTTGTGAAGTTGACCGAATAAGTTACATGTTAATAGTTAACAAAGTAAACGCAAAACATGAATAGACTTTTTAACACTCGTAATTATACAGCATACAACAAATGACAGTCTTAATGTTATTGACTGGTCTTGCATGTCTGGATAGAGCATGACTGCAGTGGCACATGGTGTAAAACCACTGGCTCAAGTCCCGCTGAGTCCCTTGTCGCCGGAGTTAGTCCATCATCACGCAGCGCAGAAGCAGTCGTGAGATCAGCGCTACGCACCCAGCAAGTCATTAGAATTTCATTTGCATAAACTATCAGCTGTATCTGTGTCACGGGTACGATGATAAGTAAAACAAAACACTGCTCTCCTCATTATCTGTCTTATATGAGAACATGTGAAAGGTTGATGTTAAGAGCAGTGGCTCATTAGATCGGAGAGAGGAGGGAAATTGATTTGACTTATGGTTATCACACTTTACATTGCAGCGCCTTAGAAACCATAAATTAAGTTGAAATGAATAGTGTCCCATTAGATACTGGGCCCAATTTACACATTTCTGGCAAATGTTACTTGTCGTGGGTTTTGGGGAAAAAAATGTCTCCATCACCAACCATGGCCATTTCATGAAGATTAAAATATGGCTCGGTGAGTAGCGACACATCTTCAAAGAGTAACAACGGTGTTCATCTTCAATGTCTGCGAATGCAAATCTGGTCATTTGTCGACTTTAAAGTGCTTTAGACACTGCAGCGTATCGTCCAAACTTCAACAAAGTTAAACTCTTCCCTCTGCTCAAAAGAAGGATTATCAGCCTGTTATATGTTCCTCGTTATAGATATTATTATTATGTTATAAGGTGCAAATTTTATTTGTGCTAATGTGCAACTGCCAATGTAGCCCCGTATTTAGTTGTAGATGCTCGTATAGTCCAGCTCTATTGCAGTCTTCGCGAGGTATCCGATACATATATCTGAACTGAGCCATCACGTGAAGTAGCCTCAAATGCTTCCATGCAGCACGTGTACATCCCATCCGAATCCCCGTGCCATCCTCTACAAAGCATCATCCTGCAGCTCACTCGCAACTCATCCGACTCAGAACCCTTGGCTCATCCCATACAAAACCCTCAACCCATTCCTACATAGAACCCTATTACTTCATTAGTCATTAGGTGCAGCTGTGGAAATCAACTCTACACAGTTGCACGTAATTATTTTAATCGATATGTGCAATCATAAATTAGTTTATTAAATATTAAAACCCTCACCGAAACTTTGCCGTGTCTGTCAAGTATCGTCTTGGGAGGTGGGGAGGTGAGGTGGGGAGGTGAGGTGGGGGGGTGGGGAGGTGGAGAGGTGGGTTGGGTCGTCCGCTGCCTCGTCTCTCGGGAGGAGTTATTGGGGTTGATGTGGTGTTGGGGGCTCTAGGGATGTGATGGGGTGGGAGGGGGGGTTAATCCCGAAGGTCAGAGGTCGCAGCCTAGGCGTTCGATCTCGTTGAGGCAGAAATCGAGGTCCTCCCGTCGCACGCTCGGGGAGATGAGGATCATGCGGAAGAAGTTGACGCGGTCACCGTGGGGCTGGTAGCCGACCATCATGGACCCTGCGAGCATCATGCGTGTCTTGATGGAAGGGGCGACCTGTGAGAGGGAGGGAAATTGGGGCAAGGGGTAGGTGGGTGGTGTGGTAGGTGAGAATCGGTGAGTCGAAAAGTTATTGAGTAGGTGAGTGAGTGGGTGATTCATTGGATGAGTGAGTGTCTAGATGGATTATAAGTAACACACTCCCACCAATATCACCACCAAAATCACCAATATCCCACCAATATCCTACCAAGCACAACCACGGAACTGGCCAACACCATTAACTACAACCACAATTGCAGCAACTCCTCTCACCAAACACCAGTATTATCCCAAGCATCGTTCTCATCATCTATTACCACAAACAGCATTGCTGCCACCAACATCAACTACCAACCACAACCATTCATCTAAAGCACTTTACTATCTTCGTAAACACCAACTCTATGAACCCAAATTTCATCATAGCCAACCACAGCCATTAACTACAACCATATCACCGCCATCACCATCACATTAACATGGTGTGTGTTAATGTGCGTGTGTGTGTAGGTAGCGGTAGTGTAGTGGCCAGCGTGCTGCGTTACGAACGGGTTAAATTCCCGGTTACAATCAACGCTTGTGATGATTATCTAAACCGGTCCTGGGCCTCCCCTAAATCGACTCAGCCTCAAATGAGTGCCTGGTGTGGTGTGTAAATATCCCCACTAGGGAGACAAAGACGGTCGGGCGTGGTGCTGGACATCAACCCCCTCGTGTGCCGTGCCGGCCTTCATATGTGCTCCCTAACAGCACTTTCCGCAACAGCCTGTTAAGGCTATACGGGTGATCTTTGTCTTGTGTTTGTGTGACCGTTCAGCCGCTCACCTTGTCCAGTTTCTGCCAGAACAGCTGCCCCCTGGGCTGCCCCCTCATGCTGGGCGGGATGAACCAGAAGCAGACGTTGGTTCCCTCGGGCTGCAAAGGGAGCAGCCACGCCAGTCACTCTGACTGCGTTGCCAGACCGGCGTAGGCGCATCACGAGTAGCCATGGCCATAGTCAGATGGATAGCGGATGTTGTGCACTGGGGCGTGCAAATATTTGCCGAGCCAGACAGACCTGCTCGAATTTTGTTACCCAGAAAAGTCTCACTGAGACTCTTACGAAGGCTTTTTTCAAGAGGGTCTCGCCGCATTGGGATGTTTGGCCGATTTCATGAATGGGTGGCTTCATGTTGGGAAGGATACGGACGACCCAAAGGAAATTCATATTTGAGAGGGTAACGCTCAAAGGTCAACACAATCAGATTCATGGACCGACTTGCTCTACTGCCATCTGGCTAGCCCAGTGTGGTCTGGTGTTTTGGAATCCCAGACTTTTAGTATGATATCTGTCCATATTCGAGGTTATTTGGGTTAGATCACGTAAGGTTTGTCACTTAAACAAAGCAGGACAATGAGTTACTAGTTCAGCACACCGGTGTGATGGAGAGTAAACCCACAACATTTACCACTCGAGTACCATGTTGTTTCACTGGTAATTACAACAATCAGCCTCATCAGGTGATAGCCAAAATAATGATATATATAACGATTAAAGCTCTACCTGTACCGATATATTTAGGCAGATGATGGAAATAACTATCACCTAAGAGTACTGTTTATAAAAAAAACTCAACTAAACTTTTTATTTGACCAGGTAAGGCCCACTGAGTTGTATAGATCTTTTTCAAAAGTGACCTGGCCACAAATGACAGTTCAACAAAGTGGCTTATCGCGTGGAAATCTATAGCAGCCAAAATAATCTAAACGCGTGTTTCTAAATGTGGAAGGAAAAATCGGAAGGAGGACTCGGAGAAAAATCCACGCGACTACGGGGAGAACATACAAACTCCAAATATACAGGCATCAGGGTCTGGATCGAACCGACAACCCCTTACGCTTAGTTTGTGTCAACAACGGCAGTGTCACCATCGCGAATGTGAATGCGTGCGCAAGGCCCGGCATGCTCGCTGCCACACACCTCCATCAGCAGCTCAAATCCTTCCTTGTCCTTGATCTCATCAGCCAGGTACCTGCACACGCGACCACGCATGCAGGCGAGTTCACGCCGCTACCCCCACATCGCTCCCGCGAGCTCACACAAGTGTAGCGCACAGAGAATCGCATCAGCAGCCATCAGCCATGATCATTCCACTGCTGGGCAACTTTCTACAAATGGCAGTGCAGCCTGAAACACAGTCGCCAGTCACTTGCAACTACGATTTCCATCAAAAACCGAATGATGTAACCAGAGTCGAGCTGCTGTGGTGCTCAACCAAGGCAATGGGACGGCACTCACATCCGCGGGCAGCCCTGAGCCAGTGGTATAAACGTGCTCTTTGAGCACGTGCTCTAAAAAGCACTCCTATTTACAAGTGTCATGTCCAGAAAAAGTGTTACAGTTGGTTACATTATGTAAAAGCCATCTGCTTGGGTGCACTCTACACACGCACACACAATGGCGGAGCCAGGATTTTCAGGTAGGGGGGGGGGCAACCCCTCCAGCAATGAAACATGATAGAGGAGTTGTTAGTAAGTGAGGAGTTGTCCCTTGATTTTTATTCGACGCGTGTGCGGCGATGGCGCAGCCATCGATCGAGGGTCGAATTCGAACCGCGTTGTGTGATCGGCATCGCTCGCTGAAGGTGTTTGCCTTCAGGGAAGTCGTGGACTGTATACGCAACTACGCACAATTCTGAGTCACGTATAACTACTTTGCCGTTATTTCCAAGAATGGACTCAGACTATTGTCCTATCATCTCACAGAGTCACGTAATAATATGCTACATAGTGGCAGTGGGGGTCGCAAAATGTCGATTTATTACTAATAAACCCCAATGATCCGATCGAAATTAGGGATTTCGATCGGATCATTGGGGGGGGGGGGGCACGTGCCACCCCACCCCCCACTGGCTCCGTCAGTGCACACACACACTCTCTACAATTTACTTTAATGGCTATCTTGATGAGGTCAACCTTGTACAAGAGTCATTATAAGCTCAAAATCTTCCCTCAAAATAAACTCTCCGACTCTCATACGGCTAATAAAGCCAGGCCAGTCCCCGTCTCAGTTTCAGAACGGCTGTCCCAGTTTCCCAAAAACATTTTGCGAAAATTGCGATTTCTGTCCGGGGTTAAACACTTTCCGATTTTATGCTCCACTTATGGACTGATCTGTGGGTGGAGCTTCTCGAGCAGTGGGCGGGGCTACAGCCAATAGAAGATGAGCTCGAGGAGGGCTCCCTGAGCGGTGGGCGGGGCTACCCGAGCTGTGGGGGGGGGGGGGCTACCTGAGCGGTGGGCGGGGCTACCCGAGCTGTGGGGGGGGGGGGGCTCCCTGAGCGGTGGGCGGGGCTACCCGAGCTGTGGGGGAGGGGGGCTACCTGAGCGGTGGGCGGGGCTACCCGAGCTGTGGGGGGGCTACCTGAGCGGTGGGCGGGGCTACCCGAGCTGTGGGGGGGGGGCTACCTGAGCGGTGGGCGGGGCTACCCGAGCTGTGGGGGGGGGGGGGCTACCTGAGCGGTGGGCGGGGCTACCCGAGCTGTGGGGGGGGGGGCTACCTGAGCGGTGGGCGGGGCTACCCGAGCTGTGGGGGGGGGGCTACCTGAGCGGTGGGCGGGGCTACCCGAGCTGTGGGGGGGGGGCTACCTGAGCGGTGGGCGGGGCTACCCGAGGCTACCTGAGGGGTGGGTGGGGCTACTTGCGTAGTGGGTGGGGCTTATGAGGGTAGGTGCGGGGTCCAATGTTAAGGGGTCACTCACTCTGAGGGGCAGGGGTCCTGTTTTGTAGACGTGGGGTGGAACTGAGGAACAGCAGGGACCGGCCGCTGGCTCACCAGCTCTCACCTGGTTGAGCCTCCCAGAAATTAGGTACACCACACGTACGTACGTTGTTCTTTCGCACCGTACATAGCCAACCGTGCTAATCGGAGGTGCGACGTGGAAGGACAACAAACTAAACACACACACAAAAATTACCGATAGATGGCAGGGGAAGGCCCCAAATCTAGCAGTTGATTCACAAGCAGTTGTGAAATAGTTCAGTTAGAACGTAATACACCTTTGCTTCATCAGAAATAAAATCCCGGGCCCCATTGTCTTAGTTATTATCTACCGAGGGACAGACTAAGCTGGGGGCGTGTTCTGTAATAATAATAATAGTTCAATTTGTAGCGCGCGCAAATTTGCAGACGTAGTGGCTGCAACTCAGAGGCGCGGAGCCAAGCTCAGAGTCGCTCAAAAGCATCATTGTAGAGATGAGTTTTTAAGTGTCTCTTGAAGGAGGCGATTGAGGTGATGCTGCGAATGTGCAGAGGGATATCGTTCCAGACTGTTGGGGCTGCCACCGAGAAGCGGCGCATAGACGTGACATTCATCATAATCAATGGCACGCTCCGTCACCTGGCGCACGCGAAGGCGCGGTCGACGCGCGCCTCCAGGCCGCGCCGCCCGCACGCCTTCCACGCGAGCCACAGCTTGAGGGCGTCGTCCCTCCTGCCGCACTGCACCGACTTGTCGCCGGGGTCGTGCGCAGAGTCGTAGCACTTGTCCGTCTGGAAGAGGTACGAGGCACTGGCCGAGTGGCATGACCGCAGCAGCCCCTGGAAAAGGCGGTGGGGGGGGGGATAACCGTGGACCCCAGGGGATCCCTGGATTAGCAGATTGACGGAGGAAGAAAATTCCCGAGTGCTTAGACCGACGATACAACGGTGAACCTTTGCGCGTAGGCTTTCGCCACCAATGTTATGATCCGTTACTGATTTGTGTCGTACACCCGCCACCATCCGGCACATCCAAACGAATACAAGTTGTCGCGTGAAAAAAGCATTCTTATTTAAATTTAACAGGTACGCTGCTCCAGCACACGGCTGGGGGATGTTGCAGAGCAATCCACGCACATTTTACAATTTGGTACGGACGTTTCACTGGTGGCTAGAACCAGCATCATCAGGCGATTTCCATAACTGTGAAAATGTCCTCCAGTTTTGAGCCTTAAATAGGGAGTGTGATGTATCAGGAAGTGATTTAGAGAGGTTAATGTATCCACGAATTACAATGTTCCGTTAGGTTATAATACTGTAAATTTTAACATATGTTAATATAAAGGCATCGATACGTATGTGGGGAGTAAGGTTAGTCATAAGTTATTATACATACTAATTGGTCAGTATTGTTAAAATACTGATGTTTGAGTTTCGATTAATGTAAATGTACTTGTTTAAGGTTGTCATGTGATTATTTAACGATGCATTTCTCAGCCACGCTCAGCATAGAAGCTCAGCTTAGTTGATATTATTGTTGTCAATTTAAATCGATTCATCATAATCAATGGAATGCCCTTGTTGGCAGGCAACTGTCTTGGTGAGTATTCGATGTTCCTTTGGTGTTTTTTTAATCTTGTGCTGACATTTCATCCCATCCCATTGGCCCAGTGTAGTAATTTGCCACGCGTGCTAAGCCAAAGTCACACACACACACACACCCTGATTCATGGTCATTATATGACTGGGATGTAGCGCAGTGGTGAGGGCACTGTGCTACAAACCCGGTGGCCCGAATTTGATTCCTAGCCATGGCAACATCAGTGGCGAATTAAATCCGAATCGGTCCTGCACCTCTCCTAGATTGCCTCAGCCTCAAATGAGTACCTGGTGCGGTGTGTAAACTTCGCCACTGGGGAGGCAAAGGCGGCCGGGTGTGGTGCTGGCCACCGACCCCCTCGTGTACCGTGCCAACCGTTATAGGTGCTCGCTAACAGCACTTGCCCCAACTCTGTAAAGGATATACGGTGCAACTTTGACTTTGTTGTATTTAACGACGTCATGTGTGCCGTGTGTCGTCGCAATCTCCGTGCTCCGGTTCTGTGCGTGTGGCTCGCTTCTCGCACACAGCGGGAGACAAGGGATGGAGCTGCGGACGGAGCTCACGGTGTCATCGCGGAGCAGCAGCGCGCAGCACTGCAGTCCGGACATGAGCATCTTGTGCGGGTTCCACGCCACCGAGTCCACCCTGCGTGCACAGCGGCGCAGATTCAATCAGGTGCTAACCAAAGCCCTAAAACCATGGTCATAACCCTAGCTCTAACCCTAAACCGTAGCCCAAGTCTAGCTTTGAAGGTAGCTATAAAATTACGGTGGCGAGATGTTAACTACCTCGCCTGGTACACAGGAGGTCGTGGTTTCGATCCTGACCCTGACGCCTGTATATTTGGAGATTGCATGTTGCCCCCGTGGTCGCGTAGATTTTTGTCAGGGTCCCCGGGGTTTTCCCTCCATATTTAGAAACGTGCGTTTAGAGTATTTGGCTGCTAAAAATGCCCACATGCTAAGCCACTTTGTTGAGCCATCATTTGCATTAGCGAGGTCACTTCTGAAAACGAGCTATAAAGCTCAGTGGTCCTTGCCTGGTAAAATAAAATAGTTTAAATAGTTTTAGTTTATATCCCACGCCTACCCCCTAACCCATAGCCCAAGTCTAACACTAACTCTAGATATAGTCCAAGCCATCACCCTACTCTTAGCTCTCAGGCTCGTACACCAAGAGCTCTGCTATCCGCCACTTCGCCGTACGGAACGCTGGTTCTGCTGGCATATGTCATAGACGGCACGTATCCAGATAAAAAAAAAATATCCGATAATTCAACTGGCATCTCATAAGAGATGCGAGTTACTAACGGAGGCTTCGGGGACACTGCGGCCGAGTTGAGTACACACACACACAATGCTGCCGAGTTGGTGGCAGCAGCGTTCTTGCTGGCGCTAGTATCGTGACTTTGTGCACGCGTGCCCCATGTGTGTGCAATTGTGGTTAACTCATTGCCCCTTCCGACAAGTAAGCTAGCATCAGGAGTCAATGTAAGTGAATATAAAACAGTTTTTTTTTATTTCCTTTATTTTATGTTTTATTTACGATACAGCATTTTTTACAGTGTTACATGCAAATGTTTCTTCTTAATTATGCGTTTAACAACGCTTCCCTTTTTGTGGATCCGTAACACGTTTCTTACCACTGACCGTACGGGCATTTAAATACGGTGCGTTATTGTGTTCCGACTTACGGACCGTTCAGCTTACGAACGGGCTCTCAGGAACCAATTGTCTTCGTTAGCCGAGGACTGCCCGTAACTGTACTTAAAAACTGTTCTACTGCTTCTCTACAATCGACTTGGAATGCTCTACTACAACTGACTGGTGTGTTCGTCTGCAAAATAGTTTATTATTATTCATTAAATATCATATTTGAAATGTAGGCTTCGTTCCTTTCTTGGAATAGTACTTGGAAAATTCGGTGAACCCATTACAGTACAACCCCTCTTAACTAGCACTCCTGTTAACGACGGGCCTCCATAGAGGCCAATGTGTAGTGAAAAGTGTAGTATATAGTGTAGTGTATAGTAGTGTAGTGTATAGTGGAGTATATAGTAGTGTAGTGTATAGTCGTGTAGTGCAGTGTATTCTGCACACTCAAGAGTACACACACACACTGAGAGTACACTCACACTCACTGAGAGTACACACACACTGAGAGTACACACACACACACTGAGAGTACACACACACTCACACTGAGAGCACACACATTCACACTCACCTGTGTATACCGTCGAGCAGGTGGCGGTGTCGATGGGAGAGCAGCGCACTCCCTCCCCACGACGCCTGCACGGGGCATTGGGCAGGGCGAGACACAAGGGGAGGGAGGGGGACACGGGGAGGGAGACACGGGGAGGGAGGGAGACACGGGGAGGGAGGGGGACACGGGGAGGGAGACACGGGGAGGAAGGGAGACACACGGGGAGGGAGGGGGACACACGGGGAGAGAGACACGGGGAGTGAGACACGGGGAGAGAGACACGGGGAGACACGGGAGGGAGACACACGGGGAGGGAGACACGGGGAGGGAGACACGGGGAGGGAGACACACGGGGAGGGAGACACGGAGAGGGAGGGAGACACATGGGGAGGGAGACACGGGGAGGGGGACACGGGGAGGGAGGGAGACACGGGGAGGGAGGGAGACAGACGTGGAGGGAGACACGGGGAGGGAGGGAGACACACGAGGAGGGAGACACGGGGAGGGAGGGAGACACACGGGGAGGGAGACACGGGGAGGGGGACACGGGGAGGGAGGGAGACACGGGGAGGGAGGGAGACAGACGTGGAGGGAGACACGGGGAGGGAGGGAGACACACGGGGAGGGAGACACGGGGAGGGAGGGAGACACACGGGGAGGGAGACACGGGGAGAGGGACACGGGGAGGGAGAGGGACACGGGGAGGGAGGGAGACACGGGGAGGGAGGGAGACAGACGTGGAGGGAGACACGGGGAGGGAGGGAGACACACGGGGAGGGAGACACGGGGAGGGAGGGAGGGAGACAGACGGGGAGGGAGACACCGGGAGGGAGGGAGACACAGAGAGCGAGAGATATGGGGAGAGAGACACGAGGAGGGGGACACGAGGAGGGAGGGAGACACAGAGAGCGAGAGACATGGGGAGAGAGACACGGGAAGGGAGGGACATCCACGGGGAGGGTGACACGGGAAGGTTTCTGAGCACAGTCCGATAACCAATGCACCACCGCTCACCTCAAACATATCTGGAGGGTTTATTTGAACCGGGTCTGGCTCAGCCATCCAGACTATAACAATAAAGCAATTTATAACGAGCGCATATTGACAAAACGACAGGCGAACAACTAAATAGCAACTCTGAGGTATGGAGCCAGGCTCAGGATCCCTCGTACGCCCGATCGAACAGATGTACAGAAGAGCCTTCAACAGTCTCCCGAGAATGGGGTGGATTGAATGCTGCTAAGAATGTGCCGACTCCTACCCCTACATACACTTAACCAGAAATAACGGACTCTCCTTCGGCAGAATCCGATGTCTGTGTCACATTCATGACGATTCCTTTTAAGCAACTACTGCCAACTCGCACATCCTTTGGACGCGACCATCCATGCGTCCGTCCCTTCCCTCCAGCCAGCAAAACTTTTTTTAATAATGCGGCCTGACTTAATTTGCCACATTCCATACAATTTTCAGAAGGGAGGGTTCATGTCCGAGTGTGGTTGGCGGGGTCCGGCAATGGAAGAGGATAGAGGGGGCCGGTAGTGGTCAAGCATGGGGGGGAGGGGAGGGGGAGTGGACATGCCCCCCCCCCCCACAATGAGGCGTTTGTTCTCACGTCCACGTGCAGCCACAGGCCCCGGCGCTCGCACGTGTCGGCCACGGCGCCGATCGGGTCGAACGCGCCCAGCACCGTCGTGCCGGCGGTGAGCACCACCATGAAGGGTACAGCACCCTGCACGATTGGGGTGGGCGGGGGGGGGGGGCAGGCATGGGGAGGGGGGGGGGCCCGAGTCACCTTCACGCAGTCGTGCGTCTGCGTGTCTCTGGCTGCCGTGCCCGGTGGTGACGGGCCCTGCTCAGTCTCTAGAGACCGCGTGGCTTAAATTTAGGTCACTGGTCTATTTGTAATGTTCGTGAGCGTTTGCTTTTGTCTCCTGTTTCTCTCTGTGAAAAGTAAAATCAAAGCTGTTATTACATTATTTGTACTGGAAGGTTGTCGGGGAAGCAAGTAAGAAATGTTTTTTTTTCCCACAATTATATTCTAATTGTGCGAATGATTGATGTTCGGTAGATGATCGGTAGATGATCGGTAGATGATCGGAAGATGGTCGATCGATGATCAGTAGATGATAAAATTCCCATTTGAAATTCTTACATTGGACACAGAGCACCACTTTGTGTCAGAGAATGGCTCCATAAGATAACGTCATAGAACTACTTCTGAAGTCGATTCAGTCGGCCTCTTCATTCGTTCGGGGCACATGCTTTGTGTGGCCTGAAAAGAGTTATTATTCGCCCTGTCAATCAGACGGATTCTTTGTGTTTGTTAATTCTCAGCGCTGCAATCGGCCAAATGAAATGAAGCCAAGGACTCTCTGCACGGTTTAATCGGCAGCAACAGTTTCGAAGCCAGGATGCTCCGCCGCGACCACTATGAGCCAGCCAAAGCACCCGGTCAGCTCCGACTCGTTGTGAAAGTGCGACGTCGTCTGAAGGGGTCTCCCACCTCAGCCTTCGCCTCCTCGATTCTCCTCTCCAGCTCGGATGGGATCATCTTTCCGCTGGGAAGGAAAGGGACGCGCGGTGTCAAACAGAAACCACTTGAGCCGTTGTGCTTGGAAAAGCTTGAGCGATGCTTACAGCTATCGTATATGGGGCGTCAGGGTAGCGAGATGTTAACTGTTTCGCCCGGTATACAGAAGGTCGTAGGTTCGATCGTGACCCTGATGACTGCATATTTGGAGTTTGTTTGTTCTCCCTGTGGCCGTGTGGATATTTTTCCGGGTCTTCCGGTTTTCCCCTCCACATTTAGTTTTCCCCTCCACGTTTAGAGTATTTGGCTGCAAGAAATGTCCACATGATAAGCCACTTCGTTGAGCTATCATTTGTGGCCAGGTCGCTTCCGATTAGCACGGTTGGCTACGTAAGATTGGAAAGACGTTCAACATACATAAATCCTGAAAAAGAGCTATATAGGTCAGTGGACCTCACCTGATGAAATAAAACAAATGTTTATAGTTTAGTGTAGATGTGAAATATACCATAATCCACTCACTGGAGAATACACTCTCACGATTGGCTATTGTGGGCCATATCAAGAGACTGATACTACTTGAATTGTGCCACATCAGGTGGCAGCCCTGCCCCCCAACACTTTCCCCGCTTGACACCCGCGCAAGTAACGAGAGGTGCTCAACCCCTGGGGGAGTTACCCGGGTGTTTATATTTGAGAAGGGAATCTTGCTCACCGGTCGTCCACCGCCACCGACCTCACGTTGTCGGTGCCGATGCCAAGGAAGGCGGCCGCTTTCTGGATGGAGTAGTGAGCCTGGAGGTACAGAGAGTAAAGATGACGCCTGGCTGTTGGGGCGAGTGCTGTTAGTGAGTAGCACCGATGAAGGCCGGCACGGCACACGATGGGGTGGGTGGCCCAGCACCACGCCCGACAGCCTTCGTCTCCCCAATGGCGATGTTTACACACCACATCAGGTCCTTATTTGAGGCTGAGTTGACCTAGGGGAGGCTCAGGACCAGTTCAGACAATCGTCACTGCTGTTGACTCTGAGTGGGTATTGAACCCGGGTCGCCGGGCTCGTAGTGCAGCGCGCTCACCGCTCCACTATCGCTCCCCACTTCACAAAGACAAAGATCCCCCGTATAACCTTAACAGACTGTAGGGGCAAGCGCTGTTAGCGAGCACCTATGAATGCCGGCACGGCACACGAGGGGGTGGGTGGCCAGCACCACGCCCGACCGCCTTTGTCTCCCTAGTAGCGATGTTTACACACCGCACCAGGCACTCATTTGAGGCTGAGTTGACTGAGTGGAGGTCCAGGACCGGTTCAAATAAACCGTCACTGGTGGTGGCCGTGAGCGGGAATCAAACCCGGGTCACCGGCTTGGTAGCACAGCGTGCTAACCGCTGCACTACCGCTCCCCACAGACACACGCACGCAGACACTCGCACGCAGGCGTCCACACGTATCGGACTCCCCCTAGGCGTGTAGAGGTCACTCGATCAGGATCGATCGTTATGCCAGGAGCAAGGGTTTTTAATCACGCGTGAGGACCACGGCTATTATGAGTGGTACGGTGGTGCGGCGGCTGTTCTTGCACTGCGCTCTGACCCCGATGACCCGAGTTCGATTCCAGGACGCGGCTAACAATCGTGGCGGGTGACATCTGAACCTGTCGCCGTGAGCCTCTACCATCACCGGTCTGCACTGACCCGCGTGGTGAAGTATGGCCAAATCACCCCCTGACTGACACGGAGGGGGGAGGCCTCCATCCACGAGTGGATTAAGGACTGTAAATCATAAATATATGAATTTATATTACTCGCAAATTTCACCTTAATGGTACCAATGACGAAACAAAATTGTCGAGGACAATCAGCAACAAGTGCGGTGTCATTTATTTATGGATAAAACCCTCACCGAGTCTCACGACGCTGTATTCAGGACATTAGTACACACATTGGTACACAGAAACAAAACCCAGCACACGAACAAAGCGTCTCACACTCACAGTTCCACACACCAAGCAGCCCAGCTGCTTTGGCCGGTCTACATCGTGCACGCGTTTGCTTGTTTTTGCCAGAAACGCCTAGAGCTGAGTTCCTGAACGAGCTCCCGGCACGTGGGGGGAAACGTCGGACGTCGTTCCGAACGACACGCGGCGTGACCCAAAAACGCATCGGAGCGCCACACTCCCCCTTGCACGATCCAACAACCCTCTCACCTCGAGAGAGCTGGACCACTGTGGGCGTGCACCACCACCACCACCACCGCCACCACCCAACTCAAGTAGTGGGGTCTGCGTGTCATCCCAGGGATGCTGGAAGATGGGGCTGGGTCCCCTTTGTGACCGGGGGAGGGGTGGGGTGGGGGGTGTGGTCCGGGCCGGGCTGGGCACCCTCACCTCGCCCGAGGTGAAGAGCACGAGGCGAGGGAGTGCGCTCAGCCCCGCCGTCTTCACGCGCGGACACAGCCGGAAGCGGGCCACGTTCATCGCGCACATGTTCGACACGGAGCCTCCTGCGCAAGCACAGGCGACGACGACGATGACGACGGCGACAAGGGCGATGGCGGTGGTGGAAGTAATAACGGTGATTTCAACTTGCTACGCGGTGCCGCGCGGCCATCGCTCGCCCTCTTAGAGAGAGAGAGAGAACGACTCGGAGACGCGAGGAGGAACCACAGACGAGCGGAAATAGCAGCAGCAGCCTACGCAGTGATCTGGCACTAAATACGCACTAGAGGTCTGCCGTCCTCTATGTGTCGAGATGCTATTGGCACATTAATGAGTGTTTAACACGTGGGAGGGATTCGGAGCGCCCGGAGAAAATCCACGCGTGCGAGGGGGCAACGCTCTATCCCAGGGGGACGGAGCAGGTGGAAGTGCACTTCTGCTGTACCGCCTTCTTCTGGCGAGACGGGGTACGCTTCTTCGACGCCCAAAGGAAATGAAGGGAGTTTCTCAGCATCTGTGCGTGACCCACCAACCCCCTCTCCTCCACAGTGCTGGATCACAGGCCACGTGCACCACCACCACCTCCTAGCGAGATGTTGTTGTTGTCGATGATGATGATGGGGAGAGAGTCTGAGCTGGCCTGATCTGTTTCCCCCAATTCTAGAGTCTGAAGAATAACTCCGTTTGGCGATAAGAAAGTGACCTTTCCATGACTTGCTGAATTACTCGACGCGCAAACTCCGAGGAGCCGCCCGACAATGATTATAATCCACTCTCACAAAGATGTCTGGCGCGCAGCTTCAGCCCATTCCTCCCCACTCCTCGGCTCCTCTCGACTGAAGAAGAAGACCCGAATCCGCTGAAGTGTCAGCCGACGACCGCATTCGCCGGAATTACACGAAGCACGATTTTCTTATTTTGATCGCTTGCGCCGGCATCACAGCAACCGTTGGCGGTGCGTCTTGTAGCCCGGTGGCTGAGGCGTGCGTGCGGCCGCAGCCGTGGAACTTTACTGACGCCCATCGTAAGTTTTGGGGCATTTATTGCCATAGGCGGAGTTTCACTTCTATATTTGTGGGGGGGGGGGGGGGTGGCAGGGGTCCGCTTTGTCCCTCACATTAGGAATCGCGGGTGCTTATAAGTACGATTTTTTACAATCTTAATTGTAAACTACTGAAGATAAATTAATAAAGGTGACAAGTTTGGGAGGGGGCCTTGCCCCCCATGACCCCCCCTCAAACTCCGCCAATGATTTTTACACATACAGTAAATATACGACAAATGACCACCGTACTGGCTTTCTTTATTCTGTGCTTCGACTCGACTGAGGATGTCATGGATAAGTAATCAAACATAGAGAGATACATATCTGTGTTTGTAAACGTAAATACCTACACGTGCCCTGTGGTGTCGGTGTTGGAGAGAGTGGAGGCCGCGTCTTACCCGGGCAGAAGATTCCGTCTCCCGAGGTCCACCCCACCATCTTCCGCAACGTCCTCAGCACCTCCTCCTCCAGCAGCACCCCCACGGGGGCCACCTCGTACGTGTAGCTGCTCGCCGCACAACAGACAAAGATCCCCCGTGTAGCCTTACAGACCTTTGCGGGAGAGAGGGGACAAGTGCCGTTTAGGCCAGTATCGCACACACGTGGTGGCGAGATGTTGACTAGCTCGCCTTCTGTACAGGAGGTTGGGGGCTTGACCCCGACACTGACGTCTGCTCTATGGGTGGAGTGTGCATGTTCTCCACGCGGTTGCGTGGACTCTTCTCCGGGTCCTCCCTCCGGTGTTCCCCTCCACATTTAGAAACGTGCGTTTATGAGCATTTGGCTGCTATAAATTTCCACGTGATATGCCATTTCGTTGAGCTATCATTTGCGATAGCCAGGCCACTTCTGAAAAATAGATTCATAGCTCAGTGGGTCTTACTTGGCAAAATAAAAATAGTTAAAAATAGGTTTATATACTCGGCACCACGCCGGGCTGCCTTTGCCTCCCCAGCGCTGATGCTCGCACGCAATTAAGGCGGATTCGAGTCGGGGTGGCCCTGACGTGGTTCAAATATCGCTCGCCGCTGATGTCAGCCGTGGTCGGGAATCAAACTCCTCGGGTCGACGAGTTTGCGGCGCGGTGTCGCTAACCGCAGTACCCCACCGCGGGGCGCACGGCACACGGCACACGGCACGGCACACGGCACACGGCACGACGCCGGACTCACACGCTGGCGTTGAGGGCCTCGGTAATCCAGCGAGCAGCCAGGGCGTGGTAGTCCAGGCCGGCGAACAGCTGGTTGTAGAAGCGTGGGTGAACTGCGAGAGAGAGAGGGAGACAAAGGCGGGGGCTCTCGGTTATGTCGGACAAGTGGGATAGTAAGGTCACTCAAGGTCAGTTGGGTCATACTGATGACTGATCTGCTCTGACAAGTCTCCCACAATCTGGCCTTAGGTCTTCCTCTTGGTCGCCCGATTCGTCAAGACCCCAATACGGTATATAATAATGATGATAATAATACAATACAACCCCCTCCCCCTCAATCACCCCCCATCATCCCCAGCATTCCCATCAACCCCCTCCACCCCCATCACCCCCTCCCCCTCCATCATTCCCATGAACCCCTTTCACCTCCATCACCCCCCCCCTCCATCATCTCCATTATTCCCATCCACCAAGTGTTTTGTTATTCATCAGAACTGCGTCCAGTGAATGCTAATGTTGACACCGGCTGCTGGGACGGGCGATCGAGGCCCGCGAGCGACTGGCGGCTTCATCGCCATTCAGCGGCAGTTCAGCTTCTCATTAATTTGATAATTTACTTGACAATTTTTTTTTTACTTTCTAACAGCGCCCTTCTGTGTAATACGAAAACACAACGCGACAAACAAAACAACAACAACAAAAGACTCTACACCCCCCTCCCCGGCCCCCACCCCACACCGCTTTGTGTGAATTTTTATTTTTTTAAACCATGACGTTGCGCGAAGCGTAAAGCGATGCCATTGTGAGTCGGCGAGGTGATTATGAACTAAGAATGGGGAGTTTGTTCTTCGTTAATTAAGCCAATGCACAAGGGGGGGGCGAGGCGGGGAGGGGGTGGGGGGCTCGATGAGTTCACGCTCCACTGACGCGAACATTCACTCTGTGTTCCACCGCCGCCGTCTACGTGACTGAAGCGGCAATCGGACAAAAAGAAAAAAACGAAAGCACCCCAGGGACCAGCCCCCCCCCCAAAGCCCCCCAAACTCCCACCCCTTCACCCCCCCCCCCTCAATCACCCTGGCCTTCAGCGCACGTGGTGTATAGCCAAATAACCCTCCTAACCAGCACGGCGTTTGCAGGCCCTCGTCCAGGACTGTCAAAAGGGCTGCGCGTGTGTCCACGGTGGGTACACGGGCAGTGTGTGGCCTCTGTGTCTACACCTCGCATACGTACGTACTGTACGGTGTGCTGACATGTGTGTGAGTCTAAAGGTGATCTGCAGAGAGTGGCATCCATGGCACCTCGAGACAGTGTGAGTTCCGATATAGAGACGTGGAGAGACCCATGTTGTCTCTGTCGGGAGAGGTGGCCAGAAGAGACGCAGACGCGCGTACGCGTCCACGTGTGAACACACCTCCGTGTCTGCCTCGAGGTGTGTGTCAATCACTTCTGCTCATCGTTGACGTTGCGTGTCTGTGTGTTAGTGCACTGCGTTACAAACTTCCGCCCAGGTTCACCAGTCTGCTGGTCAACCCCCCCTCCCCTTACTTCATCCGGCAGTGGATTAACAAAGGTGTGTGCATGGTAATCATTATGATTGTGTCTACAGAGATATCGGTGCGAGCACAGACTTGTCATCGTCCCCACGTGGGCTTTCTCATCTCCACTCTTTATGAACCCATCACCGCCATCATCTCCATCAACCCGCTGCACCTCACATCATCACCATCATTCCCATCAACCTCCTCCACCTACATCACCCCCATCATTTCCATCATTCCATGAACTACCTCCACCTCCATCACCCCGCTCATCATCTCCATCATTTCCAACAACCCCCTCCATCACCCCACCATCATCACCATCCTCACCATCAACCCCTCCACCTCCATCACCCCCCCCCCCCCACCTTCATCTCCATCATCCTGCCTCGTGGAGGACCCTACCCACCGTCTCGAGAATCGCGTTGCGACTCCTATAAAATCCGACTCGGGACTCCGAGCGCCAAGGACACGAGGCTCTAAAGGTCACGTGTCGCCTGATTTGGTCACGGGCATGGCAGTGCCAGGCTCCGTGTCAAGCGCCACGAGGCACGGCGCCGGCTTGGTGCAGGGCTGCCACCCGTTCCCGGCTGCTGGCGGGCGCTGCGATGTGCTATTGACGCTGAGCGCCCCAGTGACAGCTCCAACTAGCGAGGTTCCCGTGTGCTCGGACTTGACGGTGAGCCCAGAGGGAAACTCGCCGAGGCCTCAAGCTCCAAAGCTCTCGGCCACTGCGCTCCGCGGACGGGGTGGTGAGTGTGCGCGTGATTCTCACGCAGGTGACGACGACGATAATTCAGTAATCGATGTCTTCACGACAGCCTCGCTGAGTCTCCAGACTGTTCTTCTGTACACTTTTTTTAAAAATCTATATTTCTCTACGTGTTTCCTTTTGAGGGCAGTGTTGTGGTTGCTGTTTGTGCTAAAGCTGCACTGCCAACAGATCCCTTACCTGGCTCGGGAGAATTGAGGGATTTTTTACGCAAAAACTCCCATTGGCGGTTGCGTAGCTAACGAGTGTGCAGGCGGTGCAACTGCTCTCCCACGAGCCGAGGGGGGCACAGACACCGGGCCAATAGGAGAGAGGAGATTGTACAGGGGGGCCCAGTTGATTTTGTGGACCAGGCACATGCCAACCATGCTATGCCACTGCACGCTAGAATAGAATTTTGCCAAACAATTTCTCATGCAGAAAGGGAGGCTCGGGTCTCATGGATGCTTTTCCTGTCTCGGATACATAAATCCACGCGTCTAATTTCATCCACGTACACACCCACACGGGCAATCAAATACCGTGGCTCATGAAAACGAATGAATCGTTATTATATAACGGGATTAAAATAAAGCTCGTGGACGCTTTAGTTGTTGTACAACTTTGTATGCGTGACACCACCACGGGGAGGGTGAGTGGAGTCAAGGATGTAATGAGCGCGCAAAGAGAAGTGATGCCAGGAACGGAAGGGCCCTAGACGGACAAAGAGGAAGGCGCCGCGCTCAGCTGAGCAGCAGGAAAACAAAGGAGGAGCGCGGAACGGGAAGACGAGGAGAAGGAATGACGGGGCAAAGATGTCGGGAGTGATCAGAGGCTGATGATGACGACGAGAGAGGAGGGAAGAGAGGGAGCGAGCAGAAATGAGATGCACAGCGTCTGTTTTCCCAGCGGGCGGTGAGCGATGAGAGGGATTCCGAGTGGGGTGGCCACGCACGAGTCACGTGCTTCACGGGAGTCACGTGCTGGTGAAGAGATGGAGGAGGACGCCCGGTTCCTCCGCTTCCGACACCAAACTGCCCGCCACCGAATTACTGAAGAGACCTAAGTTCGCTCACTCCTCCACATTAAAGCGGCATATGCTTAGGTCCATCAGAGCACGTGCCTTCAAACGCCAATATTACCCAGCAGCAGCATATTGCCAAACAAACTCTGGACCGGTTTCAACATGTTGGTCTTATCAGCGGAGTCTGGCTCTCTAAACTGTGTTGTGAGTGAGCACGTGGTAAAGAACGCCGCGTGCGACGTGATGATGTGAACACAGGCCACACCGGACGTCGATGGCGTGATGCCATGGTGGTGTTAGTGGTGGTATTAGTGGTGGTTTGGCAGCGGAGGTCTCACTCCGAATCAGTCGAGCGGCAATATCTTTTCATCGGTTGCGTAATGCTGTGTGGAAGCTGTCTGGTCTGTCGCTCCGCACGAAGCTTCAGGTCTTCTCGGCCACAGGCATTCCATCCCTTCTCTACGCTTGCGAAACGTGGACCCCCTAATGGAGCATCTTCGCCGGTTAGAAACATTTAGGCTGGCCTGCCTACGATCCTTCCTGGGTTTAACCAGGCTGGAATGTGTGAGGAGCTCACAAATCCTTGAAAGATCTGGGCAAAGTCCCATTGGTGAGCTCCTCCGGCAGGCAAGGCTGCGTTGGCTGGGTCATGTAGCCCGCATGCCCAGCCACCGCATGCCCAAGCAGCTTTTGTTCGGCCGGATTTAGGGGGCTAAACGGGCGAAGCACGGGCTAGAGAAGAGATGGAGTGATGTGGTACAGGACTTGGAGCTGAGTGGACTTGCCGATGACTGGTACCAGCGGTGTCAAGATCGGCCTCTGTGCAGGAGGCTTGTGAAGGATGCTACTGGGCAGTGTTGCGCTGATGTTATCATTTTGGTCGCGTTGTCGGTGTTGTTGTCGGTGTTGTTGTCAGTGTTGTTGTTAGCAGTGTTGTCAGTATTGTTGTTAACAATGTTGTTGATGTTGTGAGTGTTGTTGTTGTCAGTGTTCTTGTGAGTGTTGTTGTGAGTGTTGTGAGTGTTGTTGTTATCAGTTTTATTGTTGTCAGTGTTGTTGTTATTGTCAGTGTTGTTATCAGTGTTGTTGTTGTTGTCGTCTCGCACCTGTCTTGACGCTGTACGCGATGACGTCCCGGCAGCGCTGCAGCAGCTGCTGGTGGGGCTCCCCGCGCTCCCCCAGCTCCACGTCCAGCAGCGCGCGCAGCTCCGCGGGGGGTCGCCACTCACACACCTGGGCACGCGCACGCACGCGCACTGGAGCACGAGCACACAAAGACAAAGGTCCCCCGTGTAGCCTGGGACAGGCTGTTCGGGCAAGTGCTTTTTAGCGAGCACGGCACACGAGGGGGTGGGTGGCCAGCACCACACCCGGCCGCCTTTGTCTCCCCAGTGGCGATGTTTATACAACGCACCAGGTACTCGATTGAGGCTGAGTCGACCTAGGGGGGAGGCCCAGGACCGGTTCAGGTAATCGTTACTGGTGGTGGTCGTGAGCCGAAATCGACCTCGGGTCGCCGGGTTCGTGGCGCAACGCGCTAACATTTTCGCTGCCACACCCCAAATACAAAGATCCCCCGTGTAGTCTTAAAAGACTGTTGGGGCAAGTGCTGTTAGCGAGCACCTATGCAGGCCGTCACGGCACACAAGGGGGTGAGTGACCAGCATCACGCCCGACCGCCTTTGTCTCCCCAGTGGCGATGTTTTTTACGCACTGCGCCAGGTACTCATTTAAGGCTGAGTCGACTTAGGGGAGGCCCAGGACTGATTCAGACAATCGTTTTAGCCGTGAGCGGGAATCGAACTCGGATCGCCGGGTTCGTAGCGCAGCGTAGCGCTAACGGCTCCACCACCGCTCCCCACATACACACACTCAACACGACCCACAAAGTAACTGGCATTGGGACAAACATCGTCATGCTTGGAATGCGCCTGTAGTCCTGTACATTACTCGATTGGGATTACGCAACACAGCGCAGCATCGCCCCCCGAGTACAAACACTTGGCAGGACGCTCCTGGAAACACGAACACATACTCATCGTGTACGACACTAACCAACGAAGACAAAGATCCCCCGTTTAACACGTAGTCGGCTTTCGCGACCAATATCATCCATAGGAGGTTTTTTTTGGGTTAGATCGCGTAAATATAAATGTGTCGTTAAACCGGCCACCACCCGACACAGCCAATCAGTAAGGTTTGTCACGTAACCAGAGCGTGCCAATTTGTTACGAGTACAGCACTAACCGGTTGTGTGTTGGACAATAAATCCACAACATGCACAATCTGAGTACGGCATGTCGCCAGTAATTACAACCAGCATCATCAGGCGGCAGCCAGAATTTGTGGAGAAATCCTCCTGTCTCGTTCCTCAAGGAGAGGGATGGGTGTGATAACGTCACTTGCGAGCCCTTCATGTGCGAAGGCCAGAGGGGGCGGGGGGGGGGGGATTAATGAATGCATATACATTACAATGGGTAAAGATCCCCCGTATAGCCTTAACAGACTGCTGGGGCAAGTGCTGTTAGCGAACACCTATGAACGCCAGAACGGCACACGAGGGGGTGGGTGGCAAGCACCACGCCCGGCCGCCTCTGTCTCCCCAGTGGCGATGTTTTTATGCACCGCACCAGGTACTCATTTGAGGCTGAGTCGACCTATGGGAAGCCCAGGACCGGTTCAGATAATCGTCACTGGTGTTGGTGGCCTGAGCGGGAATTTAACTCGGGTCGCCAGGATTGCAGTGCAGCGCGCTAATCGCTATACTACCGCTCCCCACACAAACGCACACGCAGACACACACGCACGCACACACAGACACACACACACACAGACACACACACACGCACACAGACACACACACACGCACACAGACACACACGCACGCACACACAGACACACACACACACAGACACACACACACGCACACAGACACACACACACGCACACACAGACACACACACACGAACACACATGCATCCGCTGGTCGAGATTAACAACGGAGTGACAGCCAAAGGAGTGGACGCGCTATTTGAGGACGCCCACAGCGGAGATGGAGCGACGGAATCGGCGCGTCTAGCAGGGGAGTGGGTGGGGGGGCACCTGGGGGGAGAGGGGGCAGTACCTTCTCATTGACGTCTGTGCCCTTCACCACGGCTTCCTGGAAGATGATGGGGAACACATCCAGGAGGAACTTCTCGCCGGCAGCGCGCGTCCAACAGGGGTCCGTTGATGGGGACCCCTTCCACGAGCACGGGGAACCCCGGCGAAGGGGACCCGGCCAGGAACGGGGCGGCCGGAGCACCGCTCTCCACGACCTCTGAGCTGCTGCTGTTGCTGCTGTCGGTGGGCGCCGTGTCTCCCATCGCTGCGTGGAAGCCTGGTGGTCCAGGCGGCGGATTGAGGAACTCCCCACCCAAATGATTGACCCCCAAACACGCTCCACCCGCTGTATTTGTAGACCTGGAGGTAATGTATTTTGATCACGTGCGCCTCATTGCATAACGAGGGCTACTCTTGTCTGGAAAAATACAAACATCCACGGCCCGACTTATTTTGGGCTCTTTGCTGCGTTGGAAATGTTCTCGATGGAAAGGAGTGGACACGTGCGGCGGGGAGGACAAAAGCAGCGAAGAACAGACCTTGCATCTGGCACACACAGGAGGGTCATAGGCTACGGACTCATATTTCACTCGATATCTACCGAAACGCTGCTGCTCGACTGGCAAGGAGTAGGGATTATCGGCGTGAAGCACCACTGGAACACAACGTACGCATATCGATACCAATCCTATATCATTGGCTCGACGGATTGTGGCTGGTTGCCAAAGAACAAGCGCCGCGGTGGCGAGATGGCAACTGCCTCGCATGGTACGCAGGAGGTCGTGGGTTCGATCCCAAATCTGACGCCTGCTGCTGCTGTATATTTGGAGTTTGCGTGTCTCTCTCCCCGTGGTCGCGTGGATTTTTCTCCGGGTCCTCCGGGGGTTTCTCTCCACATTTAGATTCGATGTGTGTTTAAGAGTATTTGGCTGCTGTACATTTCCACGCGATAAGCCACTTCTCTGAGCTATCGTTTGTGGACAGGTCGTTTCTGAAAAAGAGCTAAATAGCTCAGTGGGCCTTCCCAAGTAAAATAAAAACTAAATACTGGTTTAATTAGTTAAATACTTTCCCAGGACAGCGTTCTGAACTGTTCCCGCTGAAATTAAGCACCGGTCAAAGCCACGGAGATAAAACTTAACGAGGATTAAAAAAACATCCCTGCGGAGATGAGAGCATTTCTCTCCGACGGCATCCGAAAAGCAACGGATCAAAATTTCCAACCTAACGTGGAAACCTTTGCGGTCGCCCGGCCGTGGCGTTCATGAATGGCCTGAGGCTCGGGCAGCTAACTTGAGGCCCACTGACACCTTCAACAAAACAGTGGTGTGGCCGACAGAACCACCACATTTGCCTGGCGCCGGGCTTCAGAGGATATGCCAACCCCGACGGCTGCCCTCCGGCTCAACCCACCTCGTCGTGGTGGCTGTTGGATTGCCCGACCCTGGATCGCCGTAAGCGCTGGGTCATGGCCAACGCGTCAACCCCACCCCCGTCGCAACCTGTGTAAGTCCGTGATATGTGCAGCATCGGGTCAAGAGTCTTAAACCCAGGGACCCTCTGTGCGAGGGATACCACGGACAGATGCGGCTGAGACCTTGCTTGGATAAATGACCCTGGTAGGCGCTCGTCCAACGAATCCCGTTTTCATTGAAGACCCCCCCCGCTCCCTCCCCCCAATCCGCTCGGTGGGGTTGGGGTTTGGGTTCGGGTGGCGAGGGGTGGGCAGGACTCATCCAGAGCCTTCTGGGCTCTGCGCCCAGCTGCCTCGCTTTCAGCTGCTGTGACATTTCGACTGCAATTCCCGCCTCCAACCCTCACCCCGGGCTCATCGGTCCCCGGTGTGCCAAGAGACCACGAAAATAGAGGCACTAAAAACAGAGTCGCAGCGTGGAAGGGGATGGGGGTGAGAGACGGGGTTAAGGGATCCGTCGGGCGGTGCCAGGGAGCGGGGAGTCGGGGGGGGGGGGGTCTGCCGAGTGGGGTCTGTGAGCGTGGTGTGCATTGTGAGAGATTATTTTTAATGAATGTGCGTGTCCGAGAATGGCTGTGCGCGTGTCTACGTGTATTTATCAGTGTGTGTGCGTGTACATGTGTATGCGTGTCTATGACTGTGTCAGTGTGTGTGCGTGTAAATGTGTATGCGTGTCTATGACTGTGTCAGTGTGTGTGCGTGTACATGTGTATGCGTGTCTATGACTGTGTCAGTGTGTGTGCGTGTAAATGTGTATGCGTGTCTATGACTGTGTCAGTGTGTGTGCGTGTACATGTGTATGCGTGTCTATGACTGTGTCAGTGTGTGTGCGTGTACATGTGTATGCGTGTCTATGACTGTGTCAGTGTGTGTGCGTGTACATGTGTATGCGTGTCTATGACTGTGTCAGTGTGTGTGCGTGTACATGTGTATGCGTGTCTATGACTGTGTCAGTGTGTGTGCGTGTACATGTGTATGCGTGTCTATGACTGTGTCAGTGTGTGTGCGTGTACATGTGTATGCGTGTCTATGACTGTGTCAGTGTGTGTGGGGAGCGGTAGTGTGGCGGTCAGTCGCCAGCGCGCTGCGCTACGAACCCAGCCACCCGAGTTCGATTTCCGCTCACGGCCAACACCGGTGGCGATTATCTGAGCCGGTACTGAGCCTCCGCTAGGTCGACTCAGCCTCAAATTAGTACCTGGTGTGGAGTGTAAATATCGCCTCTTGGGAGACAAAGGCGGCCGGGCGTGCTGCTTGCCACCCAACCCCCTGGTACGCTGCGTCGGCCTTCATAGGTGCTCGCTAACAGCGCTTGCCACAACAGTCTGTTACAGGCTGTACGGAGGATCGTTGTCTTGTCTAGATGACTTTGTAAGTCTGTATTTGAGTACAATACTGTACCGTTCCCGCGTCTCAGTGTGTCTCTGTGTGTGGGGAGCGGTAGTGTAGTGGTTAGCGCGCTGCGCTGCGCTACGAACCCTGTCAACCCGAGTTCCATTCCCGCTCACGGCCACCGTCAGTGGGGAATAAAGAACCGATCCTTGGCATTCCCTCGGTCGACTCACCCTTAAATGAGTATCTGGTGCGGTATGTACAAAACATCGTCACTGGGGAGACAAAGGCGGCCGGGCGTGGTGCTGTACACTTCCACCCACATGTGTATGAATGCTCGCTGACAGCGCTGGCCCCAAAAGGCTGTTTTAAAGGCTACACGGGGGATCTTTGCGTAAGAGGACAGAGTAATCTCTCTCAGTGGGTGCAGATCACACAACATATCCTGGCCCACTTCACACGCGCGGCTGGGCGCGCAGGGTCAGGATTAGGGATCAGGCGAGAGGGTGAGAGGTTGGGGTTGCGGAGATAAATTTAGAATTTCCCGACCGGAGGACCTCGAGTTTGACTGGAGCCCGAATCTACGACGGGTGTCCAACAAATGCTGCAGCTCAAGTGGACAGCACAGGATCGCTCGTTACTTGGCACGGGATCATTTTTGGCGGCGATTCAATAAAAAAATCTAATTATTTACATTACCGGGACTTACAGTGCTGGTATATATAGCGCCTCGAGTGGCTGCAGGGGTCTCGCGTGAAATAAATGATAGCCGTCTGCGTTAATGGAGCCGATTCAAATTAACATTTCAGTGCGCGCGCGCGTGTTCCACGTGACGCTTTTAGAGTCAATTGCATCGTGCATCACGTGGGGCGTGTTGAACAACGATCGGGCGCGTGCAGCGTGGAGCGAGGTACAGCGATTTGTATTTGAATGGGGAAGGACTTAGCGTGGTGAGAGTGTCGGTGACTGGAATTTGAGAAACCCTGGATTAATTGGCTCATCTTCGGATGCAAATAACACCGCACCCACAGAAACATTGTCGCGTCACCCGTGCCGCCCCTCGGTCTGGCACTCCCTTACCGCAGCCGTCCGTGCCGTCGGCTCCCTGCCGCTGTTCAAGTCAAGGCTGAAGCTCTTCCTTTCGTCCCTCTCCATACGACCGATTTCCTATTTCTGCCTTCAATTTAAACAACTGCACAGTTGCGATCCAGCGTCATGCGGTGACACATACACACGCTCTTATACATTCAGCTTGTCTTGTGCAGGGAACATCGCTGCCAACTCTCTGGCGCACACGGCTGGAAACACGATCTGAAATTATTTAAAGTGCGCTGCGATCGGTTCAGTAACAATTCCCAGGGCCGGGAATCAAACTCAGGTTGCAAGGGTCGGGTTCAAAGCGCACAAGTGCGCCAACCACTGCACCACCGTTCCACCCCCCCCCGCCCCCAGTGGCATAAATGCTCCGCGGAATTCACATACCGTAGTTACATAGACCCCCCATCACCGCGTAGCCTCAACAGACTGTTGAGGTAAGTGCTTTTAGCACTGGAGCCATGCACTTCTAAATATAGAATGAAAACGAATTTCTTTCGAACTGCTTTGTGTGTTTAGAGTCTGTTGTCCTCCAGCCACTGCGATCAACACGGTCGGCAACGTACGGTGCGAAAGAAGTTCAACATACATAGGCAAGCAACCTTGGAAGGCCGGCACGGCACACGAGAGGGTGGGTGGGTGGCCAGCACCACGCACGACCGCCTTTGTCTCCCGCGTGGCCATGATTAGGCATCGCACCGGGTACCGTACTAATTTGAGGCTAAGTCGACCAAGGGGAGGCTTAGGACTGATTCAGATATGAGCGGGAATCGAACTCGAGTGGGACCTCAGTTTGCAGCGCACAAACCGCCACACGACCATGTATACACAATGAGCACACACACACACACGTTACCTTTGTAATAGGTTAATTGAACAAAGAGCTGACTGTCCCCTAAGGTGATTCCACTCCCGTTCTCCTCACAAGCGTGAGCCAATTAGACCTGATCCGTTAGATGCGCTTGCTTGGCAGCGTACAGATCAGCCTCGGGTGGGCGTTCGGGTTTACTGGCGTGTGTGTGTGCGGGTCTTCACGTACGATGTATGTGTGTCATCCTCAAACGAGCACCTGGTGCAGTGTGTAAACATCAGCACTGGGGAGACAAAGGCGACCGGGCGTGGCGCTGGCCACCCCACCCCTGCATGTGCCGTGTCGGCCTTCATAGGTGCTCACTAACTGCACTTGCCCTAACAGTGTGTTAAGGCTACACGGGGGATCTTTGTCTGCGTGTGTGCGCTCACCTGTGTGTGGGTCCCCGGGTTGAGGAGCGTTGTCTCTGGCAGGGTGGAGGTCGCGCTCTGCGCTCGGGATCCGTGCACGCTCCCCCGAGTTAGAGGAGTGTGGTGGGTGGGGGGGGTGAGAGGGAGAAGGGGGTAAGTGCGGTGAGAGGGGTCGACAGGGGGGCGGGGGTTGCGGTGGCGGAGAGCGGGGGGGGGGGGGTCTGGGGGATCATTCGGAATGTTCCATTCTGTCACGGGTAACGTTGCTCTCCACGTTATCAATGGAATGAGCGCGCACACCTTGTTAGGGTATCTTCTTCCTCGGCAGCTCTCCCTTTCAAATGCTTTTCACATCGCAATGGTTGTTCTAATTGTGGTGGTGGTGATGGTGATGACGTGTGATTTGATGAGTGCATTTCCATTTCGCAGTTTCTTTTTTTTTTCGGAATGATCCATGCAGCTCGGAGCGCAGATCGTGTCTGCCCGTGTGAGGTTCGGGTCGTCCCGAGGTGTGGTTCGGCATGATGTCCGACGTTTCGCCCCGCACGCCGGGAGATTATTTAGGAGATTCAGTCGCCGCAGAAGAGGTTCCCAGTTCTGCGCGTTTCCATGAGGAACTGAAGAAGCGCCTGGCATGTGAAGCGAATCGTCGGACATCATGCGAAACAACACGCGGCGTACAGCAAAGCACAACACGGCACAACCGTGAACACGTACGCAGTTGCGAATACCATTCATCTCATGCCAATCAAGTAAACTGCATATATACAATTAATTATCAGAGTTGTAATGTATAAAGTCATGGAGCACATTCATTGTGATTGTTTTTTTTGTGTGTGCAGTCAATTGCGATCGGACTGAGACCATCGAACTCGCCACGCCTGAGACCCTCAGCTTTATCATCGGAGGCTGAAGCTTCGATTCGAACTCAGGACCTCGCCGACACAGCCATTGCGAACCCTACGGTGCCGCGTGGTCACCTGAGCCAGCCCTTTGCCGACAGATGATTTTCACTCAAATCGCCGCCCGCCGCGTCCTGTACTTTGAACGTCGCGTTTCCGTATTGTGAAGCTGCTCGCAGGGTATCATCAGCGCTGCTGATGAGGCCCAGAAAATCGAAACTGGATCAGAGTTCGCTGGCTTAAATGAATGTTGTTCGATACTATTGGTCAGGAAATCCAATCGGCTGATGGACTAACCTAAATCCTGTATATGTATCCGTACATGGAGATATTTAACGGGCTCTTCCTATGTATGACAAGAAGAACAGCTCTACATCTTCATAAAATGTTCTGGGTAACGTGGGGGTATCCATGCCACCGCCAAGGAGCAGGAAAGTAGAGGAGGAAGCAGGAGGAGAGGAGAAGGGGGAGAGGGGGGGACGTGGTTGTGAAGGAAGGTAGAAGTGGGTTAACAAGGAGTGCAGTAAGGACTGCATTTTTAGAAGAATGAATTTATTAATTAAACTGTCTCTCTGAAATCTATTCCACGTGTTCCATCGGCATCGTCATGAAACAAAACACTCACCAGTGAGCAGTGCACCACCAGCAGCAATATACTACGGTATAGAATCGGGTGGGGGGGGGGGGACAAAAATAGAACACCTTAGCATAGACAGCAAGACGTTAGTACTCTAGAAGACAGATGAGCACGCAGTGGAAGCTACAATGCCGTGAGTAATAAAACCCAAAAGAAAATGGAAAACTGAGAACAACCTTGGAACTAGCACAATCAAAGAGAAAAACAAAGTTAGAGATAAATGCATCGGATGAGATGGCGGCTACGCGATGTGGTAAGGACATCCGCAAGAAAAGTTTAGCGGCAGTGGCTGGATAGGGAATGTAGTGACACTGAATACTACTCTGGAGAATACAAGAGCAGGGAGGCACACAAACGAGTCAGGAGCACACAGAGGAAGTGGCTACCAAGACAAACGGCGACACAAGGCAAGGGCGGTAAGATCTCGATGGAAAAATAGACAATAAAAAGAGATGGACTGAGTATTACAGCGATTTGTATCGGGATTTACGGATAAAGAGAATAAAGTGCTGCTGGATGAACTCGAAAAGATATCCTCACCACCAAGGGATAATGAAAATTATAGCATCTTCTACGAAGCAATATAAAGGGAAATTAACATCTGAAGAAAGACAAAAGTCCGGGAGTGGACGACATAAGTTGAGACATTATAAAAGCTGGAGGCAAGGAACTTATGAACGAAATGCACGAGCTATGCAAGCAAGTCATGTATGGAGAGAAGGGAAAATACCGCAGGAGTGGACAAAATCCAAACTTGTGACGATACCCTAGAAAGATCTCACCGATTGTAAACATTACAGAACAATCGCACGAATAAGCCACATGGGGAAGAGAAGAATGATATTTATATAAAATCGATTAAAAGCACAGATTGCTGATTATGTGGCAGATGAACAGGCAGACTTTAGAAAAGATAGTAGCACAGTCGAGCAAATATTGATGTTAAGGCTTATAGCAGATAAAGCAACGAGAAGTAGTATGGTTTACAAGTGTTTAATAGATTTCCAGAAAGCATTCGATTCGACTAAGCAAGATATAGCATGGGGAACATTAAGATCACATGGAGTAGTGAAGAGACTGACAGATTCTGCAGGATATAGGTGAAAGGTCAAAGGCAGCAGGAAGGTTTGGACAGGAAATAGAATGGTTCCCAACAACAATAGGTTTGAGACAGCGGGATCCACTGTTACCAACCAACTTTGTCACACACTTGGAGAAAGCGACGATGCCATTCAGGACAATGGCAAGGAGAAAGAATAAATAACCGGCAATTCGCGGACGACATAGATCCGATAGAAGAAAGCTGCGTAGTAGTGCAGGAAAGTGTTCATACACTGCCTACATCAGGAAAGGATGCAGGACTGAGGATTAACGTGGAAAAGACACAGGCGATGGTGTCTGGAAGGGAGGATATGGCGAAAGAAGTAATGTAAAGCAGTAAGATTGTGAATGCAAAGGCATTTGTATACTTGGGATGTCTACTGACATGGGCCGACTTCACAAAAGACAAAAGAGCGAGGATCGTAAAGGCAAAATGAGGAACGTCAGGATTCAATAACATCTGGAGAAGCAAGCAAATCAGCCACACGACCAAAGCGAGCATCTTAAGAATATGCGTGTTCAGTACAGCTTTGTAAGCCTGCGAAACTTGGACGTTGAAAAAGACTGACAGAGATCAGATATTGCCATTCGATATATATATTGCTACAGTAGGATACGACGATGGACGGCTTAAGAGATTGGTGCCGGAAAGATGTGGCCACTACTAGAGCATATTAGAGAGGAAAGTGGGAACAAATGACGAAATGTGCAGTGGACACCTATGGGATATCTGCCCATGCATTGTGACGATGATATATGTTAAAAAAAAGTTTAACTGGCTGGACGGACGGTCACCTCCAAAGGATGTGCGGGTTGCCAGTCATTTTAAAACACAAATAGAGACATTCGGATCAGGGCACCAACGCAACCCGGAGACATTGTATTGACTGGCAAGGAAAGTAAATGGACTTGAGCAGGACACGTGGCTACCAGCTACGACCGCCAGTTGTTTCAGACTAACAACGGAGTGGCAGGAAAAGGAGAATAATACGCTGTCATCCATACACCCATTAATTCACTATCCATTTCACTAATTTGCTCACCAATCAATCACTCCTCCATTCACTCATTAATTCATTAATTAACCCATTCAATCACGCATTAATGTATTAACCCATTGAATCACCCTTCCATCCACTTATCCATTCATTAGCCCATTCAATCACTCTTCCATCCATTTAGTCATTCATTAACCGATTCAATCATCATTCCATCCACTCGTTCATTCATCCATTAACCCATTCAATCACCCTTCCATCCACTAAGTCATTCATTAATCCATTCAATCCAGGGGTGGAAAAAAATAATATCCGAATTTGAGGTTTAAAGTTCAAACCTTAATAAACCTTAATAAACCTAATAAACCTCATGGTTTTATTCTCAATACTCCCAGATCAGTACTAGTCCTCCTCCAACGAGTCAATGTCGTTGCCCTCGGACATATAACTGCATTCGGCGAACGCCGCATAGTTGCTCTCCACCGAACTGGGCGCCAAGCTGTTCCTGAGCTCGCTGTGTATGAAGCCCATAGTTGAGAAGTTGCGCTCAGAGGCTGCAGAGGATGTCGCCATCGTGAACAGCTTGACGCCGATCTTCTGAAGAGCGGGTCAGGCCACGCCGTCAGACTGCTAATTCTGCAAAGGTGTCTTACGTCCCTTGAGCAGCATAATGAATCTAAACCCGCCGGCATCCTTCTCCTGCTTTGCCGATATGATGTACTCGGTGAGCTGCATAAAGAGCGCCTCTCGTCATCAACCGCCGTCTCATCATCGATCGGTGTTTCCAGTAAGATGTTCTCCAGCTCTTTTCGATTAGCCGGGCTCAAGCCCTTTGCAATGAAGCGAGGATCTAACAGATACGCCAGTCCATGGGCCTTTCCGTACATGAACTGAAAGCGACTTGCTGCCAAATTGATCAAGTAGTTGATCTTTTCAGTGTTCGCATGACCGTTTTCGTGCAGCTTGGCAAACTCATCAGGGAGGGCGTGAAAATCCGGCAAGACTTCAGAGACTGGTTCGGAATCGGATTAATAATTGACAATCAATGCGTCTATGGGTGTGAGAATGGCAAGGGACTTCTGCAATAGAGAGACGTAGTCGTCGCTCGTAATGATGGTCTCTCAGATTTCTGAGCTGCCATCCCCTTGATGAAGTCGCGAGCTGTGACAATGGAATGCAGAATCCTCTCTAACGATAACAGCGTCTCGCAGCAGCCTATGATCGTTCTCCAACGTGTAGGAGCCGGCCGGACCAATGCTCGAATGCCAGCGATCTTCTGTTCAGCCTGCAGCTGTGTCTTGAGAACGTGACTGTTGTGAAACAATTTGACCGTGTCCTTGCACCCCACGATGAACTCAAGCAGGTACTCGAACGGATAGTCGATCGGGTATATGTGTTCTGATTGGCCGGCTTTCCTCGTCATCTTGGCAGAGAATATGTCCTTGACAAGCAAATGCCGACCATGCGACGTACAGCCTTGGAAATAGGAAGATGGGTGAGCCTTCGCGAGCTGTTCCCAATCATTCTTGTTGGTGGATGTGTTGTCGGTGACCACGCCAGCGAAAGTCATCTTCGGATGGGACGCCATCACACGTTGAAGATCCGAGGTGATCCAATCAGCGTTGTGGCCCTGCTCTCTAGTGGATACCGACTCGAGAACAACGTTGTGGACGGCGATGTGACCATGTAGTTCACAATCGGATCATTCTTGATGTTTGACCACGCATCAGATGTCAGGCAAACGGTCTTATCGTCCAGGATGGTATCAACCTTCTTTTTCATGTCGATGTACGCCCTGTCGAGCAATGGTCCGGCCAGCCTCTTCCTGTTCGGCAGCACTGCATCTGGGTGAAGGGCCTCCACAGCGATCACCAGGTTCTCCTCCTCGACCCGCTGGAACGACGTGCCCGAGACGAAGTAATGCATTGCTATGACCTACTCAAACTTCTCCTTCGTTCGCTTATCGAGCTGCATGGGTATCAGGTGATATTTGATCGATTCTTGCTTTATCGACAAAGCATTCGATGTAGATGGAGTTGAGCTACCGCTTGCCTTCGATGGCTTCGCCCGCTTCTTGTTCGACGCATACCACTCGGGACAATCATCTATCTCGTGCCATTCATTGTCCTCCGAAAAGCGGCGCATGCATTCAGGTGCCTCATCGCCTGCTCACTCTTCTTGTGATGGTTGAATCTGGTGCGACAATGTTTGCAGACGGAAACTCTTCAACTTGTGCAGTTCCGGATCATTGGTCAAGTAGTGCCAAAACTGGCCCATCGAGCGTCCTCTGGCCTTCCCTGCATTCGCCGATGCCTCGTCAGCCACTCCATCCTTCTCTGCCTTGGCCACTCCATTATTCTCCATCACAATTACGACATAACTATCACATTCTTCGGAAACGAGTAAATCCTCATCCAGGTCCTGGTCCATGATCCTGCTCGAGGTGGAAATTGGGTTCGTTTGATGACATTAGTAACTCAGGTAATGCCAAGATTTCTGATTTCTGGGCTCCGGCCTTCTGCAGTCCGTTACTTCAGTCAGACTTCCTGCAAAAACCAAAATGGCGTCTTTTTATAATAAACCTCAAAACCTCACCCTAACTGGCCCTTCGGGATATGGAAGTTTTTTATTTAAACATTATCAAACCGAATTGTTTCAAACCTCGCCTTGCCACCCATGATTCAATCACCCTTCCATCCACTTGTTCATTCATTCACCCATTCAATCACCCTTCCATCCACTTGTTCATTCATTAACCCATTCAATCACCCTTCCACCCACTCATTACCCCAATCACCCCACTGGAGTTCTTTCATTGATCTTTTAGCCCATCCCACTCCACGCCCCCCACCCCAACTCAACCTTCAGCATGACGTCACTTCCCGAGCCACCCAATGGGAGCTCACCACGCAGAAGCCACTTCCGTTAAGTTAGGCGCTCCGCGATTGGCCTCTTGCAAGTGAAACGCGACGCGATTGGTCGAAAGCAAAGCGGCCCCTCATTGGTCCTCTTGCACCCCGGGGTAAGATGGCGGAGCAGGCAGAGCTGCGCGCCTTGGCGGCGCGGCCCGCGGGTCTGCAATCGCTCCTCACCTTCACAGTGCTCGCGCTCGCCTGCCTCGCCGGGTTTAGCTCCCGGCTCTTCGCCGTCATCCGTTTCGAGAGCATCATCCACGAGTTCGACCCCTGGTGAGCGCGGGGAGCGAAGTCGGCATCGCCGGGGGCACTAGGCCTCCGCGTACCCCCCATCGCTCGCCTGGATGCGAGTCCCCAGGAGGCGCGGCCTCGGCCGGCGGGAGCGAGGAGACGCGAGCGGGGGTCGGGGACATGGTCTGTGGTCATAGTCCAGAGATTAGTCGTGTCGGGGCTAGGCCGGGGTTAGGATCGATCTGCATGATTGAACATTCATTGGAAATGCACGAGGGTTTTTAAAAGTCGAGTTGCCAGCAAGGCGGCTGGCACATGTACAGCGATCTTTGTTAATCCACTGCTAGATGAGATTCTCCTCCAGCCGTGTGGGTTTAATTGAGCATACTTCACCACCCCGGTCAGTCCGAGTTAGGTGAAGTCTGGCAACATAAACGCGGGGGTCCTCGAAACGCGGTACACCAATTGAGTTTGCTGCATTTGACATTTCGCTGTTTGCACATTAAAAAAAAAGTGCTCATGGAGTTTTTTTTGCGTCTTGCCACGAGGATATCGATGCGGAACGAGTAACACGCGAACACAAACCGAAGCCTGTTCGGGTGCCCGCGTCGGTGACCGCACCGCGAGATGCGCGGAGCTGTAACGCGATTCCCGGAAATATTCAGGATTAATCGAAATTGCCCCCCGCGATGCTCGGTGATGCAAACCAACACACCTATGAATAAAATACGACGTGGAATTATATCGCGTGTAAATGCGATCGCTTCTCCTCCAGTAGTTATGCAAAAAGGAGTGGGGCATATTTATTTTTCACAAGTCGGGCATAGGCAGGCCAAGAACGGGGATGTCTGAGGCTGCGCTTGAGCATGGGACAGGGAGTTGACAGCTTGCGTGGATGGGATAAAGGAGCAGTGTAAGATAATTATATAACCCCCCCCACCCCCTCCATTGAGCGATGGTGCGACTGGAGTCTAAGATACGTGACATAAAAACAACGAAGTCTGTGCACACTGCTCAGGCAAAGGCCCTTGCAATCATCGTTTGCACCCACGGCGCGGGAGGAAGAGGAAGCGGAAGGTTTGGCCGTGACCCACGCCTCTTATGGCCGCTGGTATAATGGTTGACGGAGGCAGGAGTGGTAAGGAGAGGGGGGAGTCGGTCACGCGTGTCGCGCCTGCGCAGGTAGAGAGGGTGGGTTGCCTTGGACAGGTGTCCTATTTCCTCAATACACGCATTCTCTAGGGCACAGTGTGTTCTCTCTCGACTAGGCGCTTCTTGGTCCAAGGGCCTTGTGGAAATCAAGACACGTCACACTCAGGACATTGTATCTAAAACACGGTGAGATCCCGTTGAGCTTAGAAGTCACTTTTTTCAAGGAAGGACCTGGATCTCTGAAAGCAATATGGGTACTGTGGCCATGCCGTGCAAGGTCAAAATCGTGTCGCACAGGTCGAAATGTTACGAAACGTATTACAACGGAATGAGCGCAGTGTTCCGTGTGAATGTGCAAGATGCATAAATTAGTCCCATGATGTCACCGTGCCATATCAATGGACTGCCAGTCTAATTATCTGCTGATATAAACGAGGTCACACGAACGTGGGTGTGTCAACGGCCACCGGCTGCATGCCTCAGCCTGCCAGTAATAACAAGTATAATTACGGCAGTGTTAATAGAATGTCTGTGAACGCCTTTGATCTTCGCACATCTGATTTGAGGAATACGCTCTTTGTCCGGAAACTTAGCATCAGCAGCTGGCTATTTAAAATGATAATCGGATGGATTATTCTTGTTTTCTTGTTCTCTTTCCCTCCCTGTTGCCATTATGCAATTACTGGTGGCGTTTTACAAAAACAGATGAACCGTCTCTTAAGCATGATTACCTTGAAATCCACAATTTCACATGCAATTTGCGTAACTGAATGTCTCCGCTCTTGTGTTTTGTCATGCAGGTTTAATTACCGCGCCACGCATCACCTCAGCTCGCACGGCTTCTATGAGTTTCTCAATTGGTTCGACGAGCGGGCATGGTACCCACTCGGGAGGATCGTGGGGGGCACGGTGAGACACTGTCACCCTCTCGTTAACCCACACGTGCCCTTGGCACTATGCAGACACAGCCTGGCTATGACATTCTCTTGGAATTCAATAGATATATAGCAATTGATACCTCCCCTAAAAAATCAATGAATGTTCTGTGTGTGTAGTGTAAGCATACGAATCTGTTTAATATGTGCGTCATTGCATGCATGATTGCTAATAACAAACGCAATTTGTTTTTAAATAGCAAAGGCAATTGCAAGTCAAGACACCGTATAAAGTGCAGGACAGACTAAATGTAAACTATGCTCGATGGAAACCAATTTAAAGAGATACATTTTCGAATGTTGACATGCCTAGCATTCGATATAGATTTTGCTGAACTTGACTTTCTATCTGCAAAGCAAAAAAGTGTCACAGTTCATTGTATACGCCTTCGCATGCTCATGAAGATATAAACCTTCGTGATATCGTTACAGCTATAAGTACTAGAGGCAGTGTAACACGAGCCGTCTCCATCGCTCCCTCCCCCGCGTCCAACCGCGAACATCCAGGTTTACCCAGGGCTCATGGTGACGGCCGGTGCGATCCACTGGCTGCTCAACTCGCTGCATGTGACGGTGCACATCCGCGACGTGTGCGTGTTCCTGGCGCCCGTGTTCAGCGGCTTCACGGCCATCGCCACGTATTTGCTGACGCGCCAGCTCTGGAGCGGTGGCGCCGGGCTCTTTGCCGCGTGCTTTATCGCCATCGTGCCGGGATACATCTCTCGCTCCGTGGCCGGCTCCTATGACAACGAGGGTGTCGCCATCTTCGCTCTCCAGTTCACCTACTACCTCTGGGTTCGTTAGTCACTGCTGTTTGCTAATTGATGTGCTCCTTTTGTGGTGCCGCATTGTGTGGTGGGCGATGCACGCTTTCGTAAAATTTGAGCAACCCAACACTTTTACTGTGGCCGTACGTCTTGTACTTCGACTCGGTGGTTCAAAGTGGCTGTGCTACTCTTCCCGAGTTTGTCATTAATGTTTAACCATAGGAGTCCTATGGTTAAACATTAAGATTCCTAAAGGTGCCTTCACGGCTCTGTGGTGTTGCATTAAAAGACGTGGATATGCATGTGGTGACTGTTCGTGTCTGGAAAACCTTTTCATGTGCAGACTCTAATTATGCAACAAAACAAACAAAATTGTAATAATATCCTTCAGACAGTATGATGTCACATGAGCTGAGATGTCACCTTATCTTCCTTACTGTTGAATTTTTTGTTGAATTTCTAGTGACAGATGCAACCTCGTAATTTAGATTTGTATCACCTGTCACAGTGGATTTTCATAAACTCCTCAATCAGATGTTTTGCTATATTCTTTGGGTCTTTCGGTAAAGTCGCGTAGAACAAAACATGTTTACAAAAAACTACTAGAACTACTATGTTGTACAATTTTCTTTTGTTCTACGTGACTTACCGAAAGACCCAAAGAATATTAATTCCTGCAGTCATGAAAGCTTTAAGTCAAGATTCAGATGTTTTGCTTTTAAACATCACTTCGGTGAACGTTTTTCTCTGACGTTTGCCCATGTGGATTCTAATTGGCGATTGCTTTTGCAGTTTATAAAACCCCCTTTGCTTCGGTGACATAACCTGCAATTCTTCCTGCAGGTGAAGTCTGTGAAGACTGGCTCCGTGTTCTGGTCGACATGCTGCTGCCTCTCCTACTTCTACATGGTGAGCGATGCGATTCCCACTCGTGCGTGTATACGTGGCCACGGGGCGTTGGGCTGGACGCTGATAGCGCCGTGTGGCTGTGCGTGTGCACCGTGCTGCTGCAGGTGTCGGCGTGGGGTGGCTACGTCTTCATCATCAACCTCATCCCCTTGCACGTCTTCGTGCTGCTCCTCATGCAGCGCTTCAGCCGCAGGCTATACATCGGTACGCCTGCCGATGCTGCACCCCACCGGGCGGTTTGTTTGCAACATTTCTTTGGGTGCAGTTGCACGGGGCGATGGAGTGGAGTTGTGGTGTTCACGAGAAGCTTTCTCCAAGCATTACACGTCTACATTGCTCGGTGCTTTCGATCCTCGGGCCATTCTGCATGGAGGGCAGTCCTCTTCCACCACAATGCGTGTCACTGCAGCTTACTGCATTTACACTGCGGGCCGTCCCGGATTGTTGGCCGAACATGGGCCCTGCCCAGTGCGAAAGCAGTTAGGTAGAGGCCTTGCATTGCAAAGCAGGTTGATACCTGGTTGACATCTGGCGGCGCAACCGTTGACTGGTCTATCACTATTGGCACTCGTTACGTTATCACGGCACCACAAATGTTTGACTGACGAGGCGCATTCTGCCTGCCACCGCGGTGTTGTTGAGAAATGATGGGGTGGAAGATCGCACTCATGTTTGCTCCTCCGCCCCTTCCTGTCCTCCCCCAGCTTACAGCACATTCTTCATCCTGGGCCTCATCCTCTCCATGCAAATCCCATTTGTGGGCTTCCAGCCTGTGCGCACCAGCGAACACATGGCCGCAGCCGGTGAGTCTCCACACAGGGCACGGTGGAGGAGGGGGTGGGGTGGTGGTGGTGGCTCTGCTGGCCAAGTGCCCGCTCCCTGCTTTTAGAGATTCAAGTTGAGGGGGGGGGGATATTCTATCCCGGCGCTTGAGATCCGGTTGCAAGATCACATGACTGTAGACTTAGGAATTAGAGTTGACGAATCTAATTTTGTTGACGATACGAGAGAAAGCTTCATAATAGGACGATTAATTGTCGCTATGTCAATTTACCATAGCTTTGTAATTGTATCTTGTATTTTGAATATTGATTTTGTGCTTTCCTGTGCTTCCAATAAAAAAAAGGAATGTGAAAATAAGTAATGTGCACGACTGCAATAAAAATAACGATTACTTAAATGTTATTCAGCTGTGGGTCGCTTAACATCATCCTCCTATAAGTCTTCCTATCATTGCAAGTTTATGATCTATAATGTTTTTAACACATGCGCTGTTAGTGTCGGAAAAAAGTAATGCATTAATTAGACTAATGATGGAAATTATGACATAACCATCATGCTAACAAAATATCTGCATCTCCGATTAGTGTAGTTGGCTACGTACGGCGCGGAAGAAGTTCAACATGCATACCATTTTCACTTGATTTTATTTGAAGGAAATAAAATACCGCTAAGAGCAAAACTGGCCTTATATTGTCATACAGTACTGTACATGATAGTATCGCTGTATCTCTGAAAACCTATTGGGAATACATTCGGGTCTGACTGCCCGTGATGACCACGTTGCTCGTGCAGGGGTGTTCGTGCTGCTGCAGGCGTACGCCTTCCTGCAGTATTTGCGCGAACGACTGACGCGGCAGGAGTTCAAGACGCTGTTCTTCGTGGCGGTGGCGCTAGCCGCCAGCGTGGTGTTCCTCACCGTTGTCTACCTCACTTACGCGGGTGAGCTACGCCGTGCCCGTACACAGCGGTCGTTCCACTCTGGGTGGTGCCACCAGCGGCTGGCTTTGCTGGTGTGGCCCACAGTCTGCGGACGAGATGCACTGAGAGCACCCTCTGCACTGGAGCTTAAACATGCGGCGGAGGGGGGTACGATGTCGAATGGGTTTTCTGTAGGGGGTTGAGTGGCAAGTGACTGTGCTAATAAATAAATACAAATATGGCCAAATTATTGATAATGGGGCACAAGCGCAAGGCAACTTAATTCACTAAATTCGTCATTTGCGCTGTCATACAATGTAAGTGTATAAAACACTGATATTTTGTCCAATGTTCTCTCTTAAAAGCACGGAAAGGGTGGTAGATTGACACACATCGCAAGTGTTCTTTACTCTGGGGCGCTGACAGAACTGGGAACTTTTAAGCAACCTGATATGAACAGTTTTGAATTGAAGTGTGAACTCGTTTAATTCAAATAATACGCATACATTGATTTAAACGAAAAGTGAAATTAACAAATGCATCATAGCAAAGCCGATCATGTGTGTAAGTGCAGTTTTGTGTTATGGTTCCAAAGCCATGTCCTGTGTGAGGCCAGTACTGCTGCGGGGATGGTCTTACCCCACCTTGTCTTGCTTCTCTCATCTTCGTCACATCCCGTCCTCTGCACTCCCAATCTCTACTGTCCCTCTCTGTGCCTCGCTCGCCCTGCGCCCAGTCTTGCTCTCTTGTTCATTTTCTCTTCTGCCTCCCTTTCACTGGAACAAACTCTCACTGCACATAAAACAATCAGCTTCACTAAGCTACTGCCATTCCTCTCTTAAAACCCATCTCTTCTCCCTCAGCGCATCCTACTGATACCAGGCCGACCGCAAGCCGTCACTACCCCTACTCCTCCTTAACCACTCCCATCTGCCCTACACCAGCACTTTATTAAACCCAATTTTTTAAAATCTCGGCCATTATCATCTTACGTACAATTGAATAATTGCTGTAAGGCGCCTTGGAATAAGGAGCTACATAAATCTAGATAAGTTATGATCATCACTCATTATTACTGCTCCTACCCCTGCCGTCTTCAGGATACATCGCTCCTTGGAGCGGAAGATTCTACTCCCTGTGGGACACTGGGTGAGTTGTTCATAATAAAAAAAAATCTAGCAAACCGCTGTCCGTCTCTGGCACGACACGAGTTTCTATGTTCACGTTAAAGCGACAATATGCTCATCGGGTGTAACGGTTGGGCTACTCGGTGAGCCTTTTTCTGGGTTTTTGTTTCGTGATAAACGTATTCTCTGTCCGGCTTTCGCCATGCACCACTGCGGGCTTATTCAAGAGCTCCGTTAGTGTTTGACATAACCATCATGTTTGGCAAAAACTTGCGAGGCGAAACGCTCAACACGCGGCTTAACTTTGAAGAGCCGCGGGTGGAACACGAGAGGCTGAGAAAGCATACGTATGAAGTTGAACTCCTGTTGCAGGTATGCCAAGATCCACATCCCCATCATCGCGTCGGTGTCTGAGCACCAGCCCACCACGTGGGTCTCCTTCTTCTTCGACCTGCACATCCTGGTGTGCGTTTTCCCCGCCGGACTCTGGTTCTGCATCAAGGACATCAACGACGAGCGGGTTTTCAGTGAGAGCTACGCGAGCACACGCCCCTCCCCAGTCCCGGCGGGGGGGGGGGGGGGGGGAGAGTCGCACCTCTCTCCTCCGCTTGTTTGAGCGTCGCAGCCACGGCGTTGTCTTCTGAGATTCTGAGACACACTACGACGCGTGGATTGTTTGACCGATTAGAATCGATTTCTTGGCTCGCTTTCACTTTCATTGAATCGAGAGTGTAAAGATTCAACTGTTTATTTGTGTTTATATGGATGGGAAGTTGGCTCAGCGATTGGTGCTTCGTGCTCTGAACCCGTCGACCTGAGTTTTATTTTCTCTACCACGGCTAACGTCCGTGGCGCCTTCGCCAACTTGCACTGACCAACCTAAAGTATGGTAAAACAACCCCCATGATCGACACGACGTAGGGAAGCCTTCACCGGTGGATTGATGAAGGGCTGAGCATGTGTTGTATGTGTTATTGGTTCACCCGACCCCTGCAGCCACTACATTCATCATAACAAAAAAAATCGTCCAAACGTAAGCGAAATGTTACCGTCCTGTCTGACGGAGCCTGACTTGTTATGTCCTGCTTTGTGTTTTATTCTGCACGCACGCACACATGTGCACAGTCGCTCTGTATGCGATCACGGCGACGTACTTTGCGGGGGTGATGGTGCGGCTCATGCTCACGCTCACGCCTGTGGTGTGCGTGCTGGCCGGCATCGCCTTCTCCGACACGTTCCGGCAGTACCTTGCCGACGAGCGGCAACCCGAGCGACGTACGGGTGGGGACAGCAGCGACGACGAGGACGAGGGCAAGCGCAGCACCCCCAATCTCTACGACAAGGTGTGGATCCTGGGCCTCCCCTAGGTCGACTCGGCCTCAAATGAGTACCCGCTGTACGGTGTGAACATCGCCACTGGGTCGTGGCTTTGACCACCCACCGTCTCGTTTGCCGTGCCATCTTTAATAGGTGCTCGCTAACGGCACTTGCCCCAACAGTTTGTTTAAAGCCTATGTCTTTTGTGCGTGCGTGTGCGCGCATGTCTGTTTGTGCGGAAGGCGGGCAAGGTGCGGAAGTACCCCTCGGAGCAGGAGAAGAGCGAGGAGGGGCTGGGTCCCAACGTCAAGAGCATCGTGGTCATGGTGGTGCTCATGCTGCTCATGATGTTCGCCGTGCACTGCACCTGGGTCACGAGCAACGCGTACTCGAGCCCCAGCGTCGTGTTGGCGTCGTACAACCATGACGGGTCCGATCCCTTGCCACATCGCACTCCCCCCCTTCCCCCCACTCCAACCGCAAGCATACACGTGGTGCACATGTGTCATTGCTCTCACGCAACAACACGCAACAACACGCGAATACATGGGCATGTTTATTTTAGCAGCTTCACATGTGACACTGTTCAACTTGTGTGAGTTTTTGTAACCAGGTGGTAAATAATCACCGAATTTTTTTTAGATCTTTTCATGAGGGTCCATAGGATGTGTGGTGTTTCTTTGTGCGTGTTTTTATGCATGTTTGGATTTTTTCATGTGTTTTGCAAGTTAGCAGGAAACCTGGACAATCGGTACTTTTGTTATATTTGACTGGGAACGATGTCCGGTTCCTGTCTTTTGGAGCCGATAACCAACTGGAAATGGTTACCGGTTCGCCGGTTGTTGTTAAACAACCCTAGTTGAGATCACAAATATGCCACCTTTCGTAATGACGGTTGGTAATGTGTGACGCTGTTATCGGAACCCACGGGTCAATGTGACGCTCCCCTTGCGTGTCCCCCACAGGACGCGAAACATCTTGGATGACTTCCGTGAGGCATACTACTGGCTGCGGCGAAACACGGACGAGCACGCGCGCGTGATGTCGTGGTGGGATTACGGGTACCAGATCGCGGGCATGGCCAACCGCACCACCCTCGTGGACAACAACACGTGGAACAACAGCCACATAGCGCTCGTACGTGGATAGAATCGCACCGATTCACGCGCACAGCGCACGCATCGCACGCTAACGCACACACCAGGTTCGCAAAAAAAAACTGCAGCGATGTGGATGCCCCCACGTTCTGTAACCCAGGTGGGCAAGGCGATGTCGTCCAACGAGAGCGCGGCGTACGAGATCATGCGCAGCCTGGATGTCGACTACGTGCTCATCATCTTCGGGGGTGTCATCGGCTACTCGGGCGACGATATCAATAAGTTCCTGTGGATGGTTCGCATCGCCGAGGGGGAGCACCCCAGGGACATCCGCGTGAGTGCCGCCCTCTCCCCCGCCCCCCGAACCCCCACAACGGTCTAGCACCTCGTCGCTCTCCTGCAACGAGCGCACACAGCGGCGCCTGCCGCACTCGGGCAGCGCAAGCGCTGGCTAATGCCGCAACTCCCTTGGCCTACTCCACCCGTGAGGTTCCTGGTAGAGCAGGGTCAATCAAGGGGAAGAAGCGAGGCGCCACATGCCCAAAGTGCTATAGTTGGAAGTTTCATATCATACAGAGTAGCAAGCAGCTTCATCTTAGTTTCTTGCAGAAGACAGCCAATCCCATCAGTGGCCCAAGGTTCTGTGAAAAGACCTCTAAACGGAGGATGGTGGTAGTTTCACATTTTCCGTCGTCGATTGAAACCCGCAAGTGAGGGATATTATGTTGACCCGTTTGCTTGGCGACTACCACTGGAGGGCACGAGGAGTTTATGATCACTCGTGGGTGCTGGATTGATGCTTCGCAGGACAGTGATAGATGGTGGCAGCAGTGGATTGACGATTATGTTGATGTGGTTTGGTCGTGCTGACGGTGCCACACCCCGTGTTTTGTGTCGCGCGTGTGCAGGAGAGCGATTACTTCACACCGCAGGGCGAGTTCCGTGTGGACCGGGGTGGCTCTCCCGTGCTGCTCAACTGCCTCATGTACAAGATGTCCTACTACCGCTTTGGGGAGATGCAGGTAGGGTGCGAGCAGGACGCCCACCTGCCCAGCCCGTCGCACACCACATGGGAGGCGGTAACGTCGAGACCCAAGCACTCGGCTCGGTGTTGTAACTTTTTAGGTGTGTTAGTTTTGTTCCCCAATATTATCCCAATTTGTGCTAACGGCGTCGATGTCTTGAGATGAAGAATCCATTCGGAACTCTCACAGAGACGGTCCGAGAGAACGGTCCACAGAAGCGGGTATCGCAGAGCTCCCCCTGAGATACCTTAAAGTGACCTCTAGGCTACACGGTAGGGGGGCAGCACTTGTCCATTGCCAGAGAATGGACTCAAAGCTGGAATGTAGCCGTATTAATTGCAGAACCAAATGTTATTATCATTGAACTGGCTGAGACCATCAACTCAATACACGTTAGAACTCGGTTGGTTATAGCACATTTAGCCGGCTGGATTCAAACTAAGGATCTCAGCAGAGCATTCTGACCTCTGAGCAAACCGGGCCATCTTGGGATCATCCAGAACTTGTAGAGTGCGGAAAAATACAATGTTCTACACTCTCCTCGGCCTACTTTGCCAACCCGCGCTGACCAGCGTGATAAAGTATGCTCGTATGACCCTCACGCCATGCACGGTGTGGCGAGGCCCTCGTCCAGTGGAATGATGAACGTCGCTGTACGAGGTTGCGAGGTAAGCACGTAATCACACGCCACGGTGTGTCGGCCCGCGCTTGGCGCAGCTGGACTTCCGCACGCCGCCCGGCTTTGACCGCACGCGTAACGCGGAGATCGGCAACAAGGACATCAGCTTCAAGCACCTGGAGGAGGCGTTCACCTCGGAGCACTGGCTCGTGCGGATCTTCCGCGTCAAGCAGCTGGAGAACCGCGAGCCGCTGGGCCGCAAAGCGCGCTCCACCAACACCGTGCCCAAGCAGAGATACGTCTCCAAGAAGGTCGGATCCACCTCCTCACCCGCACGCACCACGCGTCAACCCTATGTGTTTGGTCATGTGAATATTTGATTGTGAAAATGTCTCGCTGAGTTGTATTCTGCGACGTCTTCGTGTCCATTGGGGGAGGTTACGTCTGTTGCTGTTTTTTCTGCCGCCAGGCGGTTCAGCTCTGTATCCCTTGCCCAGTTTTGTTTCGCTTCCTTCTCTGTTTCTACGCATGTTGAACATCTTTCGCACCATACGTAGGTAACCTTGCTAATCGGAGATGCGGGGGAAGGACAACAAACTAAACACAAGCAGTTCTAAAGAAATTAGTTTTCAATCTGGATTTAAAAGTGCATAGCTCCAGTGACTTGATATCAGGAAAAGCTTTCCAGACGGCTGCAGACGCACATATGAACGCGCGCAATACAGTGGACCGTCTTTGTTTGACTAGCCAAAAGCCGTTTCGAGGATGACCGGAGTTCGTGTGATGACGAGCTTAGCAAGTTATTGTGGTTCATTTGAGCAAGCACTTTGAAATGAGTGCCACCTTATAAGTTAGTTTTTTTGACACTGCTTGGCCTGATAATTGGTTTTTTACCCTTCTATCTGGCAACAAAACTGACACCTTTTCACAAGGAGTCATGTTTGCATAGACCGCAATACCTGCAGTCATAAATACAAACAAAAGACATAACTCTGATAATGTGCACTGTCCTTGAAGTTGATTGGTCCACACCCGAGACAGCTTTCCTTAGATCCAAGTCTCACATGGGTTGGACCAGATGACGCCAAAAGGCGCACTTTTGGCGTCATCTTGTGAAAAGGTGTCAGTTTTGTTGCCAGATAGAAGGGTAAAAAACCAATGATCATATTTTTACTGGCAAATGAGGTTCCCATAGTGTAACTGCTTGGCCTGTTGATGCATCCTCCGTCACGTGCTCTTCAGCCGTCTGCGGATGCCTTCCAGCATGGTGTATGGTAGTCTGCCACTGCTCGTCCTTGTTACAATAATATTTTTCACGAGGTTCCTCTTTGGTAAATTCCATGATCATTTGGTACGAAGGAGAAAACTCCTTACACACGATGGGGGGAAACGCTGATAGCTTCGCACGTATAGATTCAAAGATCCATTGCTGTACTGCCATCTCCCAGCCACCTTGCAGCCCAATTCGGTACCACCTGAATCGAGGTAAACTATTCCAGGGGAGCTAAGCAGGACTGTTGTGTGGGGAGGTTGAGCATATATACCGACACGTGGATGCTTGCGAGATTCCTATGTGTATCTTGGTTAAAGAGCCCTTGCTCTGGGTGCAAGTATCTTGGTGAGTTATGCAGATTTGTGAAACTCTCAAACTCAGCTGGATTAGTCAGGTGACCGGGAGAGATGGCAGTGCAACAGGTGGGTTTGTAAACTTATCTGTTAAGACCTTGGAGTGCTGTCCTCTTGAATTAATTGGTTTTATCAGAGTACTCGTTTCTCCCACATGAACAATGCAAAAGAGGATATCAGCAAACTCTCTAATTGCAAGGACCCTCTTTAAAAGCCTCTTCAGACTCGAGGCTTTTGTGGATTAATACATTATATTACGTGTGCTGAAAGTTGATCAAGTACAATAGGTGGTCGTTTCTCTTGGGGCTTCTGTGACGTCAAAAGGTCGACGATGCCTGGAAGCTTTGCCCCGTCTTGCAGGGAATAATGTGACCTTGACAAGAGATTGAAAGCGCGAGGCAGTATCGCCAAAATGCGTCGCAGTCCTCGACGCATGCTGCCGTTTCGCTCGGTGGCGGCGCTAACCGTGCGTGTCCGCGTCCACCCGTGTGTCACGCAGACGAGCAAGAGGAAGCGCGGCCACATCAAGAACAAGATGGTCATCAAGAGAGGGAAGAAGTCGACCTCGAAATAAAAGGGGTCGCACGTGGAATGAATTCCAATCAATCCGCCCGCCCTCCTGGAGAACTGAGTGCTTGCCCCACCGGGGGGCACGGGCGAGTTGCAGGGTGCCCGTTGTCTCGCGCTGCCGAGGCAATAGTTTTATTTCCGTTGGTTTATTTTCTTTCTCCTGTTGTTTTCTTCTTACAACAAAGATTGTATATATGGCATCACCTCTCTTTAAGTTGTGACAGCGGAGGATGGGGGGGGAATGTTCTTTCGTGAAAGCGAGTTGCCCCGATGGTAATTGTGCGTCAGGACCATTGCACTGATGTCCGGCGTACGTGAAGGCGTGCGCGCTTTGAAGCTTTCGGCCGAATGACGTGAGATTAATGGGGAGTTTTACAACTTCAAAAAATTAGCATCGCATCCACTGGAACCCCTGTCTTAATCAACCAATAGCCGTGTACCATTGTCACTCAATAATTAAACCCACGTAATTGTGTTAACCATGTCCATTCTGCAACTGTCTTGTTAAGTTTACAAGTTTAAACTTACCACCTCCTTTGAGTGCATGCATTCTTCTTGTTTAATGATTGTGGAGCTGTATTTTGCATCTCCTTAGTCCATGGGCCGGATCAGAAATTTGGTACAAGGTGGCAAATGCTCACTGGCCATATAATTAAATTGGCATAAGTGAAGTATTTGATAACCCACATGTTGTAAATGTTTATCATCATAATTCGCTATTTTCCTAAACATCAAAGAAATTGGAACTGCAAAATTCTTTGCCGTCTCGGGCGGCACCAGCAAATGAAACGTCTGGTCTGGGCTCACTGGACGACCCCGCGGCCTGTCCGTGTCCCGACCGCGGTGAAGCACGTGCTGATCTGAGCGGCAATGCAGGGCGGTTTTCTGCAGTGCTCTCACGGTGGCCAGGACCCCTCCCCACTACCCTCTCCACTGAATGCACTGGGGACAACTGGAAAGAGGCTATGGATTGTAGAGCGGCGCGTGTGGCGGGGTCAACAGCTGGGAAAGTCTCTTAGTTTTCACGAGTTGGCGGGTGGCAAGGTCAACTGTTTGGCACAGGTAACTGTGACTTGGTAAGCCGTGCATTACCGGAGTGGGGTGGGTTGTGTTCCTCGTGATGACGGCTCTTTTTCACAAAGACATGCGAATACTTTTTAACTTTATTTACTCGATAGTAAATTATTTGTTTCATACAAGGGCCATGGGAGTGGGAGCTTCCATGCGCTTGCCATGCACTGAGGAATATTAGCAGCTCCAGGCATTATTAAACCATTTCCTGTTTGGACACCCAAGTAAACTACGTTTCAGACGGAAACTCCCCCTTGACTCAATTATAATTTGTAAATGTTTTCTCACTTGCCATGAGGCTGCTGTTGATTTGTAAATGTTTTGCAAAATTGTCTTTCTTTTTGGGTAATTCTGTAAAATTTGACCATTGGATGTTGACAGCTGAATAAATAAAAAAAAACCCCGGCTGCATATTTATCCTCGTAATCAAATTTAGTACAGGGCATCCTAAACTGGGATTGTTGCACACCGCTTTCCACGTTTGCCACCATTTCAGTACAAACGATATTGTTCGTTGCTGGTAGCACATCCCACGCGGAACACACTGGTATCCCCACTGCTGTCTTATGCTCCAGCCATCACCAGCGTGGGATGCAGACTGCAGTTTGGGCAACTAAACCTCGTGGTATTGCTCTGCTCGCCTATATATGGCTTGGCTTGACAACTTTCTACAAAAATAATCAACTTTTTGCAATTAATACTGACTTCAGTTGTGCTTATTTAAATAAAAAGTAATTCATAAGTTCCAAAGAAACTTTTTTCAGCAATGTTCGTTCAAGTGGGTGTAGTAATCCGACTGTTGCTTTTTTCGAACAACACAACTCATTCCCAGAGCAATGCCATCTCCAAAGCCCTTTGTTGTGCAAGTGCTTACACGCATCAATGTATATGGATCCACATTTACGTTTGTAGAACCTTTATTTGCCCATGTGCTGAACAATATAAAATAAAGTATTGCATAGCTTTGTAATCAGATGCAGGTCCAGTTATAATAAAATCCACAACTTTTATATCTGAACAATTTCCAATGTACAATTCGCGGCAATGGACCAACTCAAGCTGCACCCCAGGATGGTTCCACTGAAAAGGGATCTGTGAACTCGGAACTGGGCCTGCTCTTCGGACACAGGTCGTGGATGTAATCATTTGCTCTTGATCTAGTAGGGACCCAATTGTGTCAGTGCAATAACCGAAAAGACTGAAGGGTACAGGTGGTAGCAACACGGCCTGGCGATTAAGTTTTGTCAATCTGCCATCGGCGGACACAGCCTCATTCGTTTACCCATCATTAGCCAAGCCGCTCATGGGGCTTTTGCTAACACTCGCGCAGGGTTCTTCAATGGGTGGTCTCGTTGGCTAGGTGTGACCTGCTAAACTTTGGCCCACCAAGAGATATAGCTTGTCGAGATAGACTAGTGTGACAGTGAGGCAAATGCGACTGAAGACGAGGTACAGGTTGGTGGTCTTATGCACAAATGCTATGATGTCACAACACCATGTGACCTCAACGCCTGGACACCCACTACTGCCAGCACCTGCTAGCGTTTTTTTTTGGCCAGCCGGAAGATACAGTTGAAGAACCCTGTCGTAGGGAAACGCAGACGCTTCGCCAGGCCAGGGGAGCTTGTGATGCCAGGACACCCAGGGCAAGGGGATGTGTGGCTAAAGCTGATGGCACAGCCTTAGCACAAGTCCCACATAACAAACCCACATGTAATAAACAAATCAACGTATCATCATTACATGGCACAAACATAATTATAAAAAAATACGCCAATGACTCCCGCACGCAGAAAGTGACGCATGAAGTTACATTTCCATCGTCAATGAGGAATAAGGTTCGGAGAGAAACGAGAGCCACTGCCTTGGGGTGCAGGAAAGTGCAAGCGGCACAGGCGGGCAGTGGTTGGGGGACGAGAGGGAGGAGAGGAATAAGGCACTGGAGTACAGCGCAGTCTCTGTACTGACAGGAAGGGAAGGCTGCAGCGGATGCAGCAAGGAGGTCCCGTACGCAGAGGGCACATTCAAAAGACGAAACACACGCACACCGAGCTATGAGCGTGGGAACACCGTTAAACATGCAATTATGTTTAGACAAAGTAAATAATTAAGCGAGAAACAATGTCAAATTAAGACAGTTATTCGTTTTTAGAGGTTCTAAACATTTCACTTTTCATTACTGGATATAGACATTTTTGGCTTCCAGTAGTGTATTAAGAACGTTTTTTTTAATATATTGCAATTTTATAATCCTTGTGTTAGATTATTAAAGATTCATCAGCCACAGGTAAAGTCGAGTTAGTGTCGCAGTTAAGTCGCGTTGATTTACGGTTGGGAAGGAAGTGGGAATCCGGACAGCGAAGCCTTCACCTGGGGGTGGTTAAACACCCACCCTTCGCCCTGCAACACCAGACGACACAAAACAAAAACGTGTGATCACCGTTTGAACGTTCAAACTGGCACAGTTTCATGCGAAGTGAGAACGTCCCATCGAATGCTTTCAGATGCGCTTCTGCGGCCGTCTGGAACGCTCTTCCGATATTAGGAAGCCAATGTAGCTTGAAGACTCATTTCTTAAGAGCTGCTTTTTGTGTTTAGTTTGTTGTCCCCCTCCCCCCGTACCTCCGATTCGCACGGTTGGCCAATTACGGTACGAAAGAAGTTCAACATACAGAGTACATATAACTGCCAGCTGCCCTCTTGCATCTCAAGCCCTCCCGCAGCGCTGCGTGTGCGAGACAAGTTACACTGCATGAGCGTCCGCAGTTATTGCACGTCTCTCGGTGCAGCACGGCAGCGGCAGACGGGGACATCCCTGAGAGGGTGTCCACATCTGCACTTGGCGACACAATAATTGGCATCTTGTTGGAGCAAACAGCAGTGCCTCGCCAATCCACGTGGGGGCCAGTGGGATATTGTTCATCAACGGTGAAGACCTCTCTCCACAGCTCGGTGAAAGCCTCCCCAAGCCACTGCCAGCTCTCACCACGCTTGCACCAATCCCATCTAGCTCGTGAACATGAGCACGCTCTCCACGGTCGATGTGCCCTTAGGCGTGTCCCCTCCTTCAGCACGTGAATTGGGCTGATGATACCTTGTGTGCGTCGGCTACCGTGCGGCTGAATGAGTGAGTAGCGCACCTCCTTGCTGAAGTATTGCGTGTTCCAGGGCGTGCCGCTTTCGGCACGCCGCCGCTCCTCCTGCCGCTGGCGCTCCTCCAGCTCGTGCTTGTGCTGCGTGGCGAGCTCCAGGTCACCCGCGCGCAACGCCTCCGTCACGCACTGCCACAGGCGTCTGTGTGGCGGGGGTGGGGGGGTTGGTCAGCGTGTTGGGTCACCATGTGTGCAGTGGTGCTTCCCAAACCCACGGGGGTGGGGGGGTGGCACGTACACAGACGTACAAAAACAAAGATCCCCGTGTAGCCTTCACAGACTCTTGGGGCAAGTGCAGTCAGCGAGCACCTATGAAGGCTGGCATGGCACACAAGGGGGTGGATGGCCAACAAGGTGCCCAGCTGCCTTTGTCTCCCTAGTGGCGATGTTTACATATTGTGCAAGGCACTCGTTTGAGGCTGAGTCGATCTAGGGGAGGCCCAGGACTGGTTCAGCTAATTATCACTTGTTCTTGGCCATGAGCGAGAAGTCGGGTCGCCGGGTTCGTAGCACACTCACCGCTGCGTCATCTCTCCCCACGAACGTACACAAGGACAAGCACAAACACATTCAAGAAAACAAATACATACACGTACGTACATAGGCAAAGACAAAAAGGTCCCCCCCTATAGTGTTAAACTATTGGGGCAAGCACTGTTAGTGAGTACAGAATGAAGGCCGAGATGGCACACAGAGGTGGATGGTTAGAACCATGCCCAGCCACCCCAATAATGATGTTTACACATGGCACAGGTACTCATTTAAGGCTAAGTCGACCCATGGGAGGCCCAGAACCATTTCAGATACTCGTCACCAAGGTTGGCCATGAGCAGGAATCGAATTCGGGTTGCCGTGTTTGTAGCGCAGAGCACAAACTACAAGCTACCACAACACTGAACCTCATATAGGCGCACACATAGGCACACAAACACGTATTTGCACGCATGCAATCCCACTCACAGAGGTTCTGCAGCACCCACTACCAACTCACATGGTTAGTTGCAGGACCACGGACAGACATACGATGTAAAAAAAAACGCAAAGGGTCTAATTCACATTTTTGCAAAAACCCACTTTTCTGCATGTTTTCAGTGCAAGAAAAATTGGCCAAATCTGCAGTAACGGCAACGACAATGTATTCACCATACTACATCAGTCAGGCCCAAATGTCTAAAAGCGAGGTCAAGGGCAGTGGGCGTATGTGCCGGGGGTGGCAGCACCTCGACTCGAAGGCCCACTGCTTCGACACGGGCCGCACTCGCTTCCTGCACACGGGAATGCGTGCGATGTCCACGCTGCGCGTCTCTCCGCTGCTGTGGACGAACTCGACGACGCCGTTCCACTCGCCCTGCGCCTTGCACACCACCGTGCCGCTCGGCACGTGCTTCACCTCCGCCGTCACCCTGTGCACAAGTGCGGCACGGCGAGACTGCGACGTCACACTTCAATTGTCACCGAATATTTTCCAGGTCACTAGAGTAGGCATATTTAACTCTAACTACTTTTTTATTTAACAGGTAAGGCTCACTGAGCGAGAGCCCTTTTTCAGAAGTGACCTGGCCACAAATAATAGCTCAACAAAGTGGCTTACCATGTGGAACGTTATAGCAGCCAAATACTCTAAATGCAGGTTCTAAATGTGGAGGCAAAAACCGAGATAAATCCACGCGATCACGGGGAGAACATGCAAACTCCAAATATACAGGCATTGTCAGGATCGGTATCGAACCCACGACCTCCTGCATGCCACAGCTATAGCGAGAGGTTTCGAGACGCGGGAGTGCCAAGTGTGGAAACATATTCTGGGTCCCGGACAGACCTGGGTGAAATGAAGCCCTGGGTACAACAGTAGCATAGTGTGATTGGCAGGGGAATTGGTGGTGATAAGGAATGTAATGGGAGCTTCCGCTTGTGCAATTACACCCCCTCTGTAATTACACCTTATCTGCCAACTCTGGTTGTCCTAAAAACATGGTCCTGGCATTTGAATGTGGAATTTCCACCGCTGAATTAGGTTCATAGAGATTAAAATGCGCATAACTCCACATTCGTTTTTTAGCAGGAAAACCACTGCGACCCTTCAACCGACGACTTCCAACTATGAAGCTCTCACACGCTGCCAGCAGAGGGCAGTGTGGCAGCAGAGCTTGAGAGCTGTAAACCAGAAAGGTAAGCATGTATGGATTTATCGATTAACCTTCTCATGCATCACATCCACTGTCGTGGATGGCTCCGATTTATACTAGATATGAAATTATCTTTCAACACATTTAGTGGGGACTGGGGAGGGGGTGTGTTTCTTTGACTCTGAAAATCACGAAATAACTAAATATTTGTTTGGACTTGCTCTGAATAATTCATGGACGAGAGGGTTCAATTACCTTTTATACCGGCAATACATGCATTAAACCATGCACATAACAATTGACGATTCACGCAAATTGAATGCTTATATTACATTCAGGTTAATGGGGTGAACACAATTGCACAAGCCATACGGAAATGAACAATGTAAATGAGATGGGTAAAACAACGACAAGAAAGAAGCAATCATTTACTCCAAATGACAAGAGCTAAGGGTGACAATTCATCGTATCGCTGAGGTGGAGGGGTGAATTACTGCATGGCGACGTTAAACCCCACCAATCAAATGCATCCGACAAACTGTAAAGGCCGTCCCGTGGCAGTGGGAAGCAGGGGCAGAGTTTGGATATAAGATCGTTAACCAATCAAGCGTTAGCAACACCCCTTGCCCTAACCAATGAAGAAAACCAGCTGCTAGTACTGCCATTCTCATTGGCCCAAATCGTAACCGATCAGGCGCTAGTACTAGCCTTATCATTGACCCTAACCAACAAACCTACCAGACAAAAGTACTAGCATTCTCACTGAGAATAACCCAAACTTGCCAGATAACAAAGTACTAATAGTAGTCGTCCTTCTCCACCAACCCAAACCCCTTCCATCTAACCTTAAGCCCCCATCCTCAATTCTGGCAATGCACCGTGGCCTCTACTTGGCGCTTGCTTGCGCTTTGCTTGTGGATGGTGGTGGTGGCGTACCGGTGCAGCTTGCCCCCATAGAAGGGCTTCGTGTGGAAGGTGACACTGGCGGAGTATCCGGTTTGCGCGCAGCCGAGGTGGACCTTTCCCCCTAGCTCCAGCCATGGCACCGTGAGGATGGAGCGAGCGTAGGCGCTCGGCAGAGTGAACGTGTACTCCTCCCCACAGTCCAGCAGCTGTAGGACTCCTGCGCACGCGCACAAGCACATGTATAAGCGTCCGCACACGAGTACACGCGAGGGAATGCTCACGATTGTACACATGTGCATACGCACGCGCAGACACTTGCACACAAAGATCCCCTATACATCCTTTAGCAGATTGCTGGGGCAAGTCCTGTTAGTGAGCACCTTATGAAGGCCGGCACGAAACAGGAGGGGGTGGCTGGCCATGTACTCACCACCCAAGACCGGTTCAGAATATTCGTGGATGATGTTGGCCGTGAGTGGGAATTTAACGTGGGTCACCAGATCTTTAGCACAGTGCACTATCCACTGCGCTACTAATCCCCACTCGCACGCAAAGACACGCGTGCGCACACAAGTACACAGTCATGCAAAGATAAAGTGCTGTTTGCGAGCACCTCTGAAAGCCGCCACGGCACACGAAGAGGTGGGTGGCCAGCATCACGCCAAACCACCTTCATCTTCCGAGTGGCAATGTTAACACATTGCACCAGATACTCATTTGAGGCTAAATCGGCCTAGGGGAGGCTCAAAACCGGTTCAGATAATCGTCACCGATGTTGGCCGTGAGCGAGAATCAGACTTGGGTCACCGGGATCATAGCGCAGCGCGCTAATCGCTACACTACCGTGCACTACAACAACCGTGCACTACAACAACAACTGCCATTCGCCACTAAGTGGCGGTGACGTCACCACGACGCTTGTGCCAGGCTATGTGCACGTTAAGGCCACGTGAAGTGTCAAACGCCCACTGGCAGGTCACAGGGCAGACCCAGGTGACACGGGTTGACTGACAGAGATGACTGGCTGATGCACCACCTGTGCCCCCTACTGTGCCAACTTGCTATTCTTTAGCCACCCGGCGCTCCGCTCATTGTTGTGAGCGTCGCTCCTCCCCCCTCCGTTGGTGTTGGAGGGCGACTGCCTCAAACTGCCCAGTAGCATCCTTCACAAGCCTCCTCCACAGAGGCCGATCTTGACACCGCTGGTACCAGTCATCGGCAAGTCCACTAAGCTCAACATCCTCCTGTACCACATCACTCCATCTCTTCTCTAGCCCGTGCTGCGCCCGTTTAGCCCCCTCGATCCGGCCGAACAAAAGCTGTTTAGGCATGCGGTGCCTGGGTATGCGGGCTACATGACCCAGCCAATGCAGCCTTGCCTGCCAGAGGAGCTCACCTATGGGACTTTGTCCAGATCTTTCAAGGATATGTGAGCTCCTCACACAATCCAGCCTGGTTAAGCCCATCGTAGGCGGGCCAGCCTAAATGTTTTTAACCGGCGAAGATGTTCTATTAGGGGGGGTCTACGTTTCGCAAGCGTGGAGAAGGGAGGGAATGACTGTGGCCGAGAAGACCTGAAGTTTCGTGCGGAGCGACAGACCAAGTAGCTTCCACACAGCGTTATGCAACCGATAAAAAGATAATTCCGCTTGACTGATTCGGAGTGAGACCTCTGCTGTGAAACCAGAGCCGGTCATGAGCACACTGCCCAGGTATGAGAAACTCTCCACTCTCTCCACAACTGCCCTATCACCAATTGGGAGTTGTGGGGGTTGAGTGTCTGATAGTACAAAATACCCAGGCAGGTGCTTAGTTTTGGTGGGGCTGATGGTAAGTCCCCACCTCTTAGTGGCAAGCTCCAGGTTCAGCAGCAGCACCTCCGACTCCTCCTCTGAGTGAGCTGCAATTACCAGATCATCGGCATGGTTGAGCAATAGGGAGCCATCCCTTGACCGCACCCAGGCATCGATCAGCCTCCCATTGTATCTGTACCAGATGGAAATTCCTCCGGTACAGCTATTGAAGGCTTCACGAACTACGTGGTCTAAATAGATGTTAAATAATGTGGGAGCCAAAGGACATCCCTGTCACACCCCAAAGTGAACAGAGAATGGCTCTGACTCCTGGCCACGTAGTTTTACTCGGGCCCGCTCACCATCATGAAGGTCCATAATGATCATGAGCAGCGGGTCAGGAGCTCCGAAAGCACGAAGAACCCAGAGCCCAGGCCTACTGATGGTATCATAGGCCTTGATCAGGTAAATAAAGCAGAGATGTACATCTTGTTGGAATTCCCTACACCTCTGCTGTAGCAGACGGACAGAAAATATGGTATCTGTGCAGGACCACCCTTTCCTGAAACCACATTGGGGCTCCGAAAGCCTCTCCTCAGCGTGCCTGGCAAGGCGATGCTGAATAATCCTTACCAGCACTTTTCCCGGCACACTGAGGAGTGAGATGCCCCTTTAGTTGTTACAGTCTGTGCAGTCCCCCTTCTTAAAGAGGGGGATCACCAAGGCATCCTTCCAATCCTGCGGAATCCGTCCAGTGGTCAAGACTGTTGTTATGATGTCATGTAGGGCAGTCTGTGCACAAACACCACCCACCCTCAACATTTCGCTTGGGAGATCATCTCTGCCCGGTGCCTTTCCTGGTCTCAGGCTCTGAATCGCCTTCAGTACTTCCTCAACAGATGGCACACCTCAGCCAGCCACTCACAGGGGGTGACTTCTTCCAATAGATGAGGCACCACAGCCTCAGTAGGGTCATCCACACTTTGTCCCACGATGTTTTCCAGGCTGATGGATTTCCCCTCCCCCAGGACCTCACAGTAATGCTCAGCAAATCTGCAAACCTGTTCCTGGGGGTCGGAGATTGGATCACCGTTCTTTCCCCTAATGATGGTAATAGGTGTGGCACTGCAGGTTACTTTTTATGGAATTAAAGAGCGATTTGTGATCGCGCGCCATTGAGGCAGACTCCATCTCCTCAGCAACCCACGACTACCAACCATCCTTGCAGCACCTCATGGCATTCCGAACCTCCGAGCGAAGGCTGCAGTAAGCCTCCTCATTATCTGACGTGGGATGCTGTAGACAATGAGAGTGGGCCTGTCGCTTTTTCTCAGCCAGCCTGAACACCTCCTCTGTCAGCCAGGGTCTCTGAGGAGGTCTGGACCGTGTACCCAAAGCAGCCATTGCAACTGCATGAGCCACAGTCCCAAACCTCGCCCAATTTCCCCTCGACATCAGGAAGAGTGGGGGACGATGCCAACCCCAGCCACAAGCGATGATGGAATTCTCGCTTTCAACTTTCGTCAGCTAGCTGAGACCATGGCAATATGGGTCTGAATGGGGTCCTGGGTGTACACCCACCACCGGAGTGGAAGAATGGCAGGCTCATCTTACAGATGACAAGTCGATGGTCAATGGGCAGATCAGCTCCACGGTAGGTCCTGGTGTCAAGGACATGGGCCCGCATCCGCTGTTCCGTCACTATGTTGTCAGCAGATGTTCTTGCTTGGGACCGGCATGCATCCATGATGTTGTGTGGATGTGCCGATGCCGGAACAGCGTGTTGGTGGCAGGAGCCAGAGCCAATTCACTGGACCCTCCTGAATACCAGAGATACAGGTGGTACCGGTCCAGTTCCCGACAAAGGAGTGGCAGCCTCTCCTCCGCAGTGAGTGTTCGAACATTCTACGTGGCCATCCGTAGTGGCTTTTTGTTGTTTCTGGAGGAGCCCCGAGGGTAAGGATTCAGTCTCCTGGCTCCGCCAAATGGTGTTTGGCTAGGAGACGTCATTGACGCCTGTCCCCCCGGGGCCTCTGGCACAAGCTTAATAAATGTTTTCCTCGTAGTTTAGTGGTAGTTAATTGAAGGTGGAGGGGTTACCAGCTCATCGCACCCGTCCAGAGCCTCCATTTGGCCACTGTGGTGGTTACAAACGCCATGAAGGGAAAGGCCAATCTAAATTGGCCCTCCCCCCACGGCACTGCCCACCACAGCGTTGCCGTCCGGCACCACGAGGAGGTAGAGCAGGGGTCCTCAAACTACGGCCCGCGGGCCACATGCGGCCCGCCGAGGACATTTATCCGGCCCATGGTCACTAATTGGGCTGCGCTTGTGAGCACTAATTGGGCTGCGATGGTGAGCACTCATTGGGCGGAGTTCCCCCAATCAGACTGCATTGATGGGCAGTGCAGTCTGTATGTCTCTGTGTGGGCAAAGTTTATTGCTGGTATATTGTTTTTGTAGTGCTGTATATATATTGGTATTTTACTAATAGCAATTTTGACTCCCTAGGAAACAATGATGTCAAGAAAGAGAAAAATTGACTCGGAGTGTAGGATATTCAAATAACAGTGGACTTATGATTACTTTTTCATGCAGTACAAGGAAAGAGCTGTGTGTCTGATATGCCAGAATATAGTGTCTGTGTTCAAAGAATACAATTTACGTCGACACTATGAAACTCAACATAAAGATAAATATGATTGTTTGGTCGGAGAAGTGAGAAAAGATAAAATATTAAAACTGAAAAATACATTAACTCAGCAAAATACTTTTGTGAAGCAGAAGCAGCTAAATATTTCATCACTGCGAGAAAGTTTTCAAGTTGCCAAGCTAATAGCGTGCACTGGCAGACCATTCATGGAGGGAGAATTTGTTAAATAATGCCTTCTTTCTGTTGCCAAAGAGATGTGTCCAGAGAAGGCCGATTTATTTAGTACAGTGAGTCTTTCAGGACCTACAATTACACGGAGGATTGAAGAAATGGGAGACAATTTGCATTTGCAAAACTCCACAAAAAAACTTTCCTATTTTTCCTTGGCACTCGACGAAAGCAATGATGTTCGTGATTCTGCACAACTTCTAATTTTTATTCGTGGGACGAATGACTATTTCGAAGTCACAGAAGAGCTTGCTGCACTGCAAAGCACAAAAGGAACAACTACAGGAGAGGATATCTATGAACAAGTTTGCCAAACTGTGAATGGTTTGGAGCTGAACTGGGCAAAACTAGCCAGTGTGACAACTGATGGTGCTCCTAGCATGGTGGGGTCTAAGAAAGGAGTAATTGCTCGCATTAACCAAGAGATGGACAAACATAACCATTCTCATCCAATAGCCATACACTGCCTCATCAACCAACAAGCGCTGTGTAGTAAATCACTAAAGTGGGACTCTGTTATGAAAATTGTGGTATCTTGTGTTAACTTCATTAGAGCTCATGCACTAAACCACAGACAATTTCAGGAATTTCTGTCTGAACTAAATGTTGACTATGAAGATGTTCTGTACCACACAGAAGTCCGTTGGCTGAGTCGAGGGAGAGTTTTGAAACGTTTTTATGACTTACTTCCACAAATTACAGCTTTTCTGCCTTCAAAAAACAAAGAAGTACCAGAGCTCAATGATGCAGAATGGAAATGGCACCTTGCCTTTCTGACAGATGTAACAGAGCTACTCAACAGTTTCAATGTGCAACTTCAAGGAAAGGGGAAGCTCATATGTGATATGCAATCACATGTCAAAGCATTTGAAGTAAAATTAGGCCTCCTCATCAAACAAGTTAAGGAGGAAAACTTCTGCCATCTCCCCACAACTCAAAATCTGTTAGCGGAAAAACCATTGGTTGCAATTCCCAAACAAAACATGTGTGGATTCACTGAAAAAATTGCAAAAGGAGTTCCTATTTAGATATAAAGAGCTTCATCTCCATGAACAGGACATACAGCTTTTCCGTAACCCATTTTCTATTGACATTGAATATGTGGATACAATTTACCAAATGGAACTGGCTGAACTGCAGAATTGTGATTCTCTGAAAGACGCATTCAAATCAAGCAGCCTTCAAAAGTTCTATGCATCTCTCCCCTCTGAGACATATCCTCATCTCAGGAACCATGCACTCAAAATGGCAACCATCTTTGGCAGCACTTATGTCTGTGAACAGACTTTTTCCAGAATGAAACATTTGAAATCTCCAACCAGATCTAGACTAACGGATGCACACTTGCATCACTTGTTACGACTAGCAGTGACAAATATGTAACCGGATATTGACCATCTCATTAGCCAAAATCAGGCCCATAGTTCCCATTGAAATACTGGCAAGTTTGTTGATTTAACTTTACTTGTTCTTCATTTTAAATATTGTATTTGTTCCCGTTTTGTTTCTTCACTTCAAAATAAGATATATGCAGTGTGCATAGGAATTTGTTCATAGTTTTTTTTAACTATAGTCCGGCCCTCCAGCGGTCTGAGGGACAGTGAACTGGCCCCCTGTTTAAAAAGTTTGAGGACCCCTGAGGTAGAGGGTTGTTTTTGCTAGACATCCCTCCACGGACATGCACTACACACACATGCACACGCATACACACGCATGCACACGCATGCACACGCATGCACACGCATGCACACATATGCACATGCATGCACACCGAGAGAGCACGAACTTCACGCAGAGTCAGCGAAGCGGCGGCGAGACATTTGTTTGTGCGTGGCATGGCATACACAATAAACGCTGTTTGCCAAGAGAAATGTCATTTGCTTGAAATCAATCGGGGCCACTTGCTGTGACCCGTGGGGTGTTGAGGGATATGGAGACTCTTTTGACTCTGATTAGATTTTCCTCTGGCAGACAAGACGGTGCATTCGTCAACAAGAGGCAATGAAAAAGAGGCCGCCTGTGCCTTCCGCTGGGATGGGAGGAAAACGCGTCGCACCGTGGTGCAGTGCGGTGCGGTGCGGACGCCGCGCGTCCACAGCTGGAACGTGCGGGACGCCCTTCGCGTCGTTGTGCACCACCCTGTGGTTGCGCACGCGATTACCGCGTATTGATGACATGCGCCCCCCGCGACCAAACGTGGGCCCCAATAACCAGTCTCACTAAATCATGCTCTGAGAATGAGAGAGAAAATAACTAAATCCTAACCAAATTAATTACTAATAAAACAATGACATTTATTTACATGGGACAGTTTCTTGCGAGTCTCAATGTTCAATGCAGGAGGTTCTGCATTGGAATGTTTTGACTATTCAATGTTTGAACTGACGTAACACCGCATGTACTCTATAGATCCCCGTGATACCTATTAGCAGCTGCCGATTATCGGGAGCAGGATTAGCGCCGAGGCACAACAGAGGACATTCACGGCAGTGTGTGATATCATGGACATAAGGGCGGCATCATCATCGACCATTGTGTATCCACTGTTGGATAAAGGCCTCGCCGTGTCATCGCCATTCCTCACGGTCCTGCAACACTACAATCCACGTCACTCCTATCTACCTAGCTCAATACCGACGGTAGTAGGGCTGAATGAACACCTTCCACCGTCTAATACACTGAATCGGTCTCGTCGCTTTGGATAATTCCAGTCTTTCTTCTCATTTCAGATCTCCCTTTTGCTTTAATGCACATGGTTACTCGCTTAATTACAACCGATCCCTGTCCACGAAAGGGCAAGCGGATGTGTAATCGCGTGCAGACACGAGCCCCTGCGGGGAAGTGATGCCGCTGTTTGCTCATGCGGCGCAGAACTCCTCCTCCTTCTCTGTGCCGTGACACTCTTGACGTGACACGCTGCCCCCCCCCCCCCCCCCCCCCAGGTAACAGACCTCTCATGGAGCGTCTGCCCACTGCCTCAAACGCATCCACTTCCACAGCAAATTATTCCACTTAATTAAAAGACACCGGATCAAAAGCAATTGGGGCGTAAAACACACCGCCTCCGCAATGTTAATCAATGCTGTTACAAGCCATCAGCGGTGGTAAGGTTGACACGTACAGGGTGAACGTAGGTCGCATCTCTACGGGCGAGGTAACCACATCGGGTCGTCGATGTGGTAACCTCGCTATGCTTGGAGAAGCCCATTTAATCGGAGTGTGGATGAGGCCCACACTCGAACCGAGCATCTCAACGGTGCTGGGTCAGTGCTGTGACTCCACAGCCAGTACAGTGGCGACCCTGTGGCACCACTCATCATATTTGTGTGCCCGTGTCAACACCGCTTCATGCTGGGCTCCTGCCCCTCTTCTTGTTGAACTGACGTCTGAATCTCTAAAAGCACCGTGACCCCTGAAGTGGCCGAGGGTTTGCAGCACTGAGCCGGTGATGCTTTAGATTCTGGTTAAACGGAGTTCTATCGTGTGGTGGAATTTTGAAATTTAAAAGGTATCAGTTTGACTGGCATGTTACAAAAAAAAATTACTAGACACAACACGTGAGATCGTGCATCCCCTAGTATGTGGATTAACAAGGTCACCTGTTATGCCCTGCTCTGAGAGCGTTTTAAACCTGATAATTTTGTCTTACGCCGCAACAGTGATGGCATAATTGGAATAAGACCCGAGAAGAATGCAATTTGAAAAAAAACGAAATACCGAAAACGTGCATGTGCCACCCCCCCCCCCATTAGGGGGCCACGTGCTCACCGTCCCCGATGAGGCCCACGCCAATGGACATGCCCATGAACTTGCTCTTGGTCCAGACGTGGGCATTCAGGCACAGATTCTTCTCCGGGCACTCGGCATAGAAGGCGGAGATGGGCGGGTGGTGCGACACCTGCTCGGCCGTGAAGCGCAAGCGCAGCGGCGGCGGCTCACGTGGCGGCGGTCGAGCCGGGCGCGGTGGGCACGCGGAGCCCGGCGGCCGCTCCTGCCCCGTGACTCCGGGGTCACTGCCACTGTCGGCACCAAGGAAACGCCGACAAGGTTATCGAAGTCAACGCCACTAACACTACTACGCCTCGACATGGCCTGTGTTTTTCTCGTTCTGTTAAATCCTGTGCCCATTGCAAAGTGGACACACAACCTTATCACCACCATTGTCTGTCACTCAGTCCTGCCCTTACAGTCACCTCTCTCACAGTCTCATCGCCACCACCATCCAGCGTTAGATCTTCCCCATGGTTACCAACCACTGGAAGCCACTCTGATATCTGTTTCAGGAACCTGTCCTCTACGTACACCACCCCCCCAGCCTCTCTCCTCTACACGTTCAACTTCTTTCACAACGTACATAGCCAACCGTGCTAATTGGGGGTTTGGGGGAAGGACAAACTAAACACAAACACAAGTTCTAGAGAAAGACGTTTAGAATTTAGATTTAAAAGTGCACAGCTCCAGTGGCTTCCTAAGATCAGAAGAAAAAGCGTCCCAGGCGGCCGTGGAAGCACATTCGAAAGCGCGCGATGCAGTGACCGTCTTTGTTCGATGGTTAGCCAAAAGACGCTGCTTTCAGGATGACCGGAATTTGCGTGATGATGGTTTATGCTCCTTGACAAGATCAGTAAAAGTATTGTGGTTTATTCGTGGCATTTTGTGTGTGATGAGTGTGGCCCAGGTCTACAGCGCTCTCTTGCCAAGTTCTAGTCCAAATTTCCCAGCTGTTTACAATGTCCTGCCATGAAGTTGCCCGATAAAAATGTAATTGAAACAATTGCTCTTAAATCTAAACACAAACACAAATCTAAAGCATCGACTTTGCAGTCAAACTGTTTTTTTGCTGCTTGTAATAAGGATTTAAAAGTGTTTCTAAGACAATGGCACATGTTCAATGCAGCATTTTTTAAAAGACCGACTCTCTCCAGTTTATGTTTTGTCTGCATTGGAAAATGGACAGCACACTGCTCAAAGTGGACAGAGAATTAAATTCTCCAAATGCCTGTAATTATAGACGCTTACATCGCCATCAATCTATCAAAACATGTGCAATGTCAAATTCCAATGTGTAATTTTTAAGTCCAATTACAGTGTGGATTTTAGTAAATAAAAGCCTCACATATAAACTCGATGTAATTTTTGTCCATGATAGAACACATCCCAATCAGACTTGGGTTCCATGTGCAATTGTGCCATGCGTAATGACATGCAATCACAATACAATTGCCATTCAAGCTAACAATGGTTTTGTAATTATAATTGAACCTTGCTTTAACCACAGCAGCACAACACAGACACGCACGCACTAGATTTCAGAAGAACCAGTTAACAGATATCGTCTGAGATATCTCTTAAATGTCAAACGCACTGGCTTGTGAAAACCGTATTTCATTTTTAATAGAAAACCCGGAGTACCGGCACATCTCAACAAAGCTGGCTTGGTTCTCCGAACAAGGCATCAGCATTATCCCAGAGCCAAACAGGCACATCCAGATGCCTGAAATGTATTCTCCAATTTCTGTGGAGGCTGCATGCACGAATGCCACAGGTCGATAGACAAGAAAAATGGAAAGGCTGGGTCCACTACCACGAGCAGTTTGTGTTGCATTAGCAGTAAAAACAAACGGCACAATTACATGGATTGCAGCCCGGAGGCAAAGCAGCAATTCCCAATGGGTCACACAAAAGGCACGCACGCAAGCAAGACCACCGACACACACCATACCCATATACCCACACACAAAACTCACGAAGACATGGGAACTCCTGACTAAACTTCTGCATAAACATACATACAATAGCACCCAGAGAATCAAACTAACACACAAAGATCCCCCCATATAGACTTAACAGGCTTTTTGGGGAAAGTACTGTTCGCGAGCAGCCTATGAAGGCCAGCTTGGCACACTTGGGGTGGTGGGTAGCCAGCACCATGCTCGACCGCCTTTGTCTCCCAAATGCTGATGTTTACACATTGTGCCAGGTACTCATTTGAGGCCGAGTTGACCTAGGGGAGGCCCAGGACCGGTTCAGATAATCGTCACTAGTGTTGGTCATGAGTGGGAATCAAACTCAGGTCGCCAGGTTCATAGCACAGCACGTTAACCAAGACACTACCATTCCCGACAAACACTCATACTCATATCCACAGTCACACACTCTCACATGCACACACTACCAACCCACACATCCACTCAAGCCCACACGCACAAAATAACAAGCGTGCTGTGTCACTCTAACACAAGACAATGCTACCCTGCTTAGAACATCGTCCCAACGCTATCATGACCACATTAACCACAGCGAACCCTGCCCCAGGGCTCCAGACATCGCGACCCCGTACCGGCTGGGAGATGACGACGCCGCCGCCGCCGCCGCCACCGCCACCGGCGCCTTGCCTGGGCACGGCTGCTCGGCCGGCGGGGCGGGTGCCGGGCCAGCGGCTTGCTGCTGCTGCTGGCGCTGCTGCTGGCTCTCGCCGGCGCCGGCCGTGTCCCCGCCACCCGGCGGCACGCTCCACGAGCACCGGAAGGTCTCGCCCAGCGCGGGGTTGTAGGGCTTGCGCGCGAGGGCGCCGCGTCGGCCCTGGTGCACCGCCGCCAGGTAGTAGCGGAGGAAGGCCAACATGCGCTCCTCCGGGGTGGCGGCGTCCGCCACCGCCAGCAGGAGCTGCGGCAGCGCCAGGAGGTCGGCGTACATCTCCAGCAGGGAGCGCTTCTCCAGGATGAAGGTCGGCAGCACCACCTGCGTGGGGATGATCGCGGGGGAGGGGGGGCAAGGTGGCCATGGCGCCGTCAATGCGTGCCCAGCCGGTGCCCCACGTCATTACACGTCCCCGTGGCGTGGTTTTCAGCTCAATACACATTTGCTGGGCACGTACTGATTCAGTCCTCTCTGCGAGTCGATCAATTTGCCGCACACGTGGCAATCACGATTGCATTCAAGAATTGATTGTTTAGTATAATTTGTTCTGACTCATCTGTTCTATTTGTCTCATAAGTAGCATGTAAATTGCATAACATGTAAACAACCAATCATTGTGTAACATTTGATGCATGAACCGAGATCATAAATGGATTATAATTTTGCCAATATTGGAACAAGTGCAGTAAAGAATACTGATCTACAGAACTGATGAACGTCCTGATTTTTTTCATTTCTTAAACTATTTACAGCACACAATCCCATTGGTTTTCCTGTATCTTGATTTTGATCCACGTATTATGTAACACATCTGCTAATTTATCACTTGTAATAAACATCAGACAACCTTGATAATTGACGATAATCAATATCTACCCTGCATCTCGTTAAACCGGGGCAGGTTTATATTTCAGTTTTACTCTAGCGGTTGGGTCAATACTGGGCGGTCGTTGTTGAGAGTCACATGACTCTCCAAACTGCCCGTGTACAAGATCACTGACCGTGACAGACGGGGGCACAGGGCCACGCACTTGCTAGACGCAGTGCAGGCCAACAGCGCCACTCGGAGTGTGGCGTAGAGACCAACTCCCGTGCGGGACGCAAGGTTACCCGGGTGAGGTCCATGCCCAGCTTGAGCTGGGACAAGAGGTGCAGGATAACTCCGCGCTGCTCCTCAACAGGCCCCAGCTGCTCCTCCTCCTCTTCCTCGTCATCAGTCACCTCGTCTTCGAAGTTCACCTCATCAGGGACGTCCCTCTTCGCCTGCACAAGCAGTCAGGTTTCTCAGGCAGTAAGCAAAACGCTTGAGCCAGTCATGCAATTGGTCATCACGCTCCTATTTAAAGGAAGCCGAAAAATAAAAAAAGCGCTCCTGCCTATTAGACACATAAGTAGGCTGTGCATCTTGGGTTATCCAACACAGCTTTGAAAGTTCATTAGCAAGTAACACAGTGAATAGCACAGACTAATATCTGGTGATATCATGTGGTACCACTTGTACGCATTAAGACATAAATGCAGTATCTTTACTATAGTGCTATGACAGAGTGTATGACAATATTTTTTAGTATTATTATTATCTTTGCTTTCATTAACCAAGCTTCAAACGCGAGTTGGACAGCCTGGCAAACAGCCTGGGTGCGCACCGACAAGATGCACCCAATTTTATTTTTTGCATTGCGCCTTCCACTGAACAAAAGAGCCTTGGAAACAGCTTCCACAATTCCCTTAACAACCGAATCAAGGGGCCGTGTTCCGAGGGTGCGGCGCCGTCCGCTCTTGTACCTCGTCGGGGGCCCCCGATGCGGCTGCTTGCGCCCGCGAGACCGTGGGATCCTCCTCTCCCGGGCAGAACACGCCGTTCTTGAGGCCCTCCTTGGGCGCCGGCTTCGGGTCGAACCAGTGAACTTGCATCCCTGCCCACACAGCACACGGGAACAGTCTCGTAAGGCTGCAGACCCGCCCTGTCGTCTGCCAGCCCCCTCTCTACAGAGATTGTAGTAGTCACGTGGCACGAAGGCGTCACAGAATCCAGCAACGCAGGAAGACGAGACCTATTCTGCTCAAGGTTTGCGTCAGGTTTCTCCTCGTCCTCTTCGCTTCCTTCTCACTCAGCCACTTTGCTTCAATCGCTTTGGCTCCGTCGTGCAGCATGTATCTTGCAGCTCGGCTTGCGGGCGCCCGCTAAGTCGGCACATCGCTTGCGAACGTCAAGATAGAGTGCTCTTTTCGCGAAATCCAAAAGATGTGTGCCAACAGCCATCCTTCGGCACAAACAATTTACCAATAGCGCCAATAATGAGTGGTGGAATCGACCCGTGTACGAAACATTTTAATCCGCTGGGTCCAAAGCACGTGCGCTGGATCGCTCTGCTTTGCTGACTTATCCTTTCTTAAATTAAACGTAGAGAATGTTACCCTCCTTGCTATTCTATGCATTAGCCAAAGGAGGGAATACACCCAAATGGGATCATCTCACGTGCAAAGCTTTATGAATCGCTACGGTGCAAGACCATGAGAGATGGCGACGGCTTTGGGTGGTCTCCATCTGGCAGTGGATAAGTCATGGCTAATGATGATGAAGTGGGGATGTGTGCATGTATGTATGTATATACTGTGATGAATATGAACAAAATATAGAGAGGATCAAGCAAGCCAGTCCTCAGTGGATTGCATCATGATATAATGTAACAAGAAAGTGAGCTAGCCAGAGCTTTTGAGCAAGCTAACGAGCAAACGCTAATACAGCTTGGAGCATTCTAGTTCAGCAAGCTCTGCTCTGGACAAAAAAACTGAACTGTACAGCACCTATTATTCTAAACACAGATGACAAAGCACTCCCAAAGGAGTGGCACTAGTTGGCGTCCCCTGCAGGTGTTGTCTCCTGGTTGTGCTCTGTGCTCTGGGTACCGGCAGGGAGCGGAGGCGCTGGCTGGTGCAGGCTCTGCTGATGGTTCAGCACGGAGAGGCAGTCGGAGAGGCAGCGCAGAGCCGCCGCCGTCGTCGCCTTGAGCATCAGGAGGTCACGATCGAGCGCCGTCACGTTCTCCTCTTGCTGGCGTTGGCCCTTGTCTGGCGCAGACAGTGACTCCAGCGTAGACACCAGCTGCCGCTGCTGGTTCTCCGCACCGCCCAGCATCTAGCGGAGAAAAGGGGCACGAGAACTCACTCGGTCGGTCTGCACCGTCGATAACAGACGGAGCACACCGAATCAAACTTTCCGATCACACGGTGCCAACCACAGAACCCGTCCTACACACCTCACGAACGTCCATCAGCTGATCCGAGCCGGGCAGTCTGGCGAGACGGAGGGGGGGCAGCGGCAGCGGCGCGGGAGCAGGAGGTCTTGGGGGTGGGGGGACCGTTGGGCCCGGTGCTGGTGCCGGAACTGTCGGCAGCATTCGCCTCCGCGTGCCGGGGGATGGAGTGAGGCCTCCGGGTTTCAGCAGGAAACTGCGGCCCTTCAGCGGAGGGTTGTTCTGCGCGAGACCAAGCGGTGCCGTTCAGCGCGAGCGCCGTCCGTGGTGCCGTGGTTGCAGGGTTGGCCGCGCTGGCGCCGTGTGCGGCGTGCGGCGCGTGCGGCGCGTGCGGCGAGGAACCTACCTTGGCCATGGCCTCGGTGTGGTGCTGCACACATGCCTGCAGGCGGCTCACCCAGTGCTGGCGCTCCTTGGCATCCAATCCTGCTCGTCACAAAGCACAGGCACGGGCTTCGCACAACTAACTCCAGGGCGCTGGGCACCACGAGCGGCCATGGCGACGCTCGCGGTGCGCAAGGCATTCCGTTGCTCAACGCGGTTTTACCACAGGGGCGCGGGTGATATTGGAAGCTCAGCAGGTTTAAGCCTGGACAGCGCTTGGAATGGCTGAGGGACTACGTCACGTTGTAGAAAGCAGACGGTAGTGCAGTAAAACCAATTATTGTAATGCACTTCTATGACCAGCGTGGCAAAATATGCTCAACTCAGTTCCACAGCCCATGCAGCGTGGGAAGCCGTCATACGGCAGAGGCATGATACAAGGAAATACATGCACACGTCACTGTTACTGCAGAAATTATTATTACTTTTACCTATGCGTTCTTCCACTCTTGATGCATGCATTGAATCACGTGTGACCAAAATTATTTTTAGATGTTTTTTTACAATGGAGTGAGGAAGATTCAAAACAACAAGAAACAATACAAATGAGATTGTAAAAATGAGATGTAAACTTTATCAAATAGTACGACACCAAATTGTGACAATCCATCAAAAATTGGTGCGAGGGTTAATTGAGACCCGCTTGGTCACGCAGTACCTTAATCTTACGAGTAACTGCGCAAATGTAACATAAAACTAAATAAAAAAATGTATTTTACAAGGTAAGGCCCATTGAGTTTTCGCTCTTTTTCAGAAGTGACCTGGCCACAAATGAATGCTCAATGAAGTGGCTCATCGTGTGGAGATTAATAGCAGCTAAATAATCTAAATGTACGATGTTCATTCTGAATAGTGGGAAATACCGCAGGACCCAAAGAAAAATCTTCGCAACCATCAAGAGAACATGCAAACTCCAAATATTTATGCGTCAGGGTCGAGATCGAACCGACGACCTCCTGCATACCGGGCGAGGGAGAAAACATCTAGCATTTTAGAGAAATAACTTATCATCACCGGTAATTACGATCGGCCTAGCATCCCCACCATCGCCGCTGACAACAACATTACCCACTCCCCCATCAGTGACGCCTCTAAGTGTTTCCCCTTCGGCAGGAAGATCAGAGAGCAGAACCCTACCCACCGCCAACGATCGACCGGCTTATTTGTCATATCCCCCCTCGACCCATTCACCCCCTATTTAATTACTGCTCAATCAAAACCCTGGCTGCAGTGCTACAGCTGTAACTGAGCAAACGACTTAGCAGAGTGCATTCAGAGCTTTTACTGTTGTTTGTCCCATTATTTTCGTGACGGTTACGGCGTTTAATTCAACGTAAAACAATGCAGCACGTACGTGTGTGGTATGGGTATGATTAACGTGTTGTCGAGGATTTTCACAGAGTGGCAGCCAAGACAGGCAACGTGCCCGAGAGGATGGCTACCGTGGAGTCGGAGCGATGGAAGCAGTTTGTGAGCAGGTGCTAGGTTCGAATATTACACTGCAGAACTGTGACAGATTGTGATGGTTTGGCGAGGCATTCACACATCGGTGGCTTTATAAGAACTGATGAAGATCACGTGTGTGGATGTCAAATTATGAGTCGCAAGAAAATACACCGATATCAGCTGAGCCTTTGTAGGCATTGCAGAAAAGCACAGGTGGATTCATGCATCGGCAAGTGTATTCGGCATAGGAACGCTGAAATTCATGCTGCACTGGTGTGTTTTTTTTCTTCATGCTAGTGCTGATCTGGCAAGGCATTTTCAAGTGTCCTTGTTTGTTGCCCTGCTGACATCCGCACAGAGGGATGCAGAGAATTCTCCCTGTGCACACGGGGGCAGTGCTTAGTGTGGAGCGATGAACACGAATGAATTTAGTTACTCCACAGCAGTACCAAAATAGACTCGGGCTGGCAAGCCCTCACAATCTGCTGTGCCGTGGGCAGTAGCACGCTGACCACTATACCGAGTGGGTATTCACGGCTGTGCCATGCAGTCCTCCAATGTGTTTCCGGGTTGCACCGCGCATTGTTTCGGCGCGATGTCCGATGTTTCGCTCCAGGTGCTGGCAACTTTTTGCATCGGAAGGCAGAAGGTGGAGTGATGCGGCAAGCATCATGCCAAACACGAGGAGCAACCCGAAAACACATGCAGCGCTACGCTGACCGCTATGTCCTCCAAATACCCAACTGGATGTCCTCTGTGTACCATTACAACCCTATACCGGCTTAAGGTGATCGGTAGGTGAGCAAAGCAATTCCAAATCAGGTGGGGGGTTGGGGTGGATGCGGGTAGCTACCACCGCCATCTTCTTGTGTCTGATCCAGTAATAGCAGTGCTGTGGGAGGTGTTTCCCCTGGGTCCCTACATATTGGTGCGTGACGATTCAAGCAAGCACGCTCCCACAGTTCTATAGATTGTCAGGATTTGGGGGCCGTAATTTGATTCACGAATCAATTATTATTTTTGCCTTGGGCATACAGCCTCCTTTGCACTGTCTCATCTGTGCTCTCCATCTTGTATGTTTTGCCAGATTTCTTCCGACCTTTATAATAAGAGGATTTATTTCATGAAATTGGCACATTTTAAAAATAATAAATTCTTACACGCATGGTTTTATCCGTGTATTATGAGTTGCAAGAATCCATTTTAAATGGAAAAAATAGTTACTTGCCTATCTATAGAGCTTTTAAATTTGTTCGGGCTTTCCTCCCTGATCATATAAGTACTTTCACAAGGGAACAGTTGTAATATCTCATCCTGTATGTATGTTGAACTTCTTTCGCACCATACGAAGCCAACCGTGCTAATCGGAGGTGCGAGGGGGGGCAAGGACAATAAACTAAACAGAAAAAGCAGTTTGTGCCCAATCGTTTGTCCAATCCTGCGAGGGTTTGGACTAAAGAATATGAGAGTACACTGTATTTTTCATAGGAAACCAACAACTCATCTTATTCAAATTAATCTTCCTCTGTAATAATTTACGGAAAATGAGTTGGTAAACAAACAAATATTGCTCCGTGATGGCCATGACAGGCATTATCTCCTGTAATGAATGCATTTCACAGCAGCATCCTCACTGTAAATATCCGCAATTCAATAGAATCCGTCACGCGGAGCTTAATTCGGCATTAAACCCATTCTCGACATCATAACTGTATTTCAGTGACAAAATATGAAGGACGCACACATCTTTGCGCATCCTATTGATTTCCCAAATAACCCCTATTGAATGTAGCAAGACTTATTCCAATAAAAACGTTAAATGGAAAACCAGTAACACCACTACTTCTGAGGCTTCTTTAATAATAATATCCACACGAGGCATTCCGTATCACCCGAGTTTGTCCTGTGACCTTCCAGCGAGACATCCCATCTCGCCTGACAGTGCATCTAGCCTGTTACAAATGCCGTGGTGACATCGCCACCACTTAGCGGCGAATGGCGGCTGTCGATGCCGTTGAAAAATTGTTAATTCTCAGATGCCACGGTGGTGGGATGTTAACGACCTCGCCTGGTATACAGGAGGACGTAGGTTCGATCCCGACCCTGACGCATGTTCATTTGGAGTTTGCATGCTCTCCCCGTGATCGCGTCGATTTATCTCCGGGTCCTCCGGTTTTTCCCTCCACATTTAGAAACATGTATTTGGAGTATTTGGCTGCTATAAACTTCCACATCATAAGCCACTTCGTCGAGCTATCAATTACGGCCAGGTCACCTCTGAAAGAGAGCTAATAGCTCCGTGGGCTTTAACTGGTAAAAAAAAAAATTGTTAAGCTTTAGTTGAGTGATAACTGCGATCCCCAGCCGAGCGGGAACAAAGATGATGGGATGAGGGGGGGGGGGCGGCACCTCGGAGGCGGTACTGCTCCCCGTTGGCGGCGTTGACGGTGAAGGTGTGTGAGTCCTCGTCGCTCGGCGAGATGACGGCGCCCGCCAGCTGCAGGGCACCCCGTGGCTTCTGCCCCGAGCTGGGCTCGCTCACAAAGTACTCGAGCATGCCCGTCTCCGTGTTCAGCACAAAGTATCTGCGCGTAACGCACGGGGGGCACAGGGAGGCACAAGGTGGAGTAGTAGGCAAGCCAAGTGGGTCCTGTGAAGGATTGGGCGGCCACTAGGTCGTAGACGCACGTGCGAGGTACATTATCGATGACATCCGAGTCTAGTTTTGTGTCTCTTTACCAATTCCATTGTGATGGTGCTACTTGAGCCATGGCACAACACAGATATACCACTTGGCAACTCTCGCAGGCAATAGTGCAGTGCAGCATCACTCGAGAAATACATCTGAGATCTCTCAAATTGGGTTGACCTACGCCCTGCTATAAAGGACTTACTTACATGCGATCATAACAATTGGCATAACAGTCCTCAAGAGCCAGATATCCACCAGATTACAGCAATTGAAAACCATATTAAAGGTAATGGTTTTCTGTGTGCAGTAATATGTGACCAGGCAGAGACCATCCGCTCGCGAGACTAGAAGACCTTGCTTTAATCTCTCGTGGCTAGAGCCCAGACACAAACACAGGGACTCTGTCAGAAGTGCCGGCTCAGGGCCCTGACACGGCGTTAGTCCCGTGAGCCCCCCAGCCACTTCTTGTCCTTATAATGCGTGCGTTAAGACCCTGGCCACCAGTAATGCAGTACAAATTCGGTCACGTTTTAGATTTTAACAAAATATTTTGCAGTTGATTTGTATTTCGGCGCTGTCCTCGTAAGATACAAATTCATGCATTGGCCCTCAATGTTGCCGATACGACATTAGACTGACATTTAACGTGGAATTAATTTACAGGGCACTATATTTCAAGTTTGATTGGTTTAGTGTACATTTTTAGGTACAGCTGATATACTATTATATCATTGGAAATACACGATTAAATCTTGAGATCAAAATATAAACAGCACAAGATAATTGTGGATAATGCAGCAAGATAATGCCAGGTTTAAAAAACAAGACACGTTAGGAAAAAACACGATATGAATATTTGTTTACTCATCTGTTATGGCAGCTATCCAGGGGCAGCTATAAAAAGCTCTGGGTCCACCTCCATGTTACATCAAAGCTCACCCTCATTCTATGCAGCCGAAGAAAATATGTTGGTGGAAAATCAATTGCAGTAAAATGCTCGGGTGAGTGCTCGGCAGGCCAGATACAAGCGGCGAGCGGGTCAAGAAAAATAAAAACCAGCAATAAATTTGCATTAAACATTTGCAGCAAGTGAAAGTGAGCCATGTAGTGTCCATCGCAATAAATATTCTCTGCATGGCAATTTCGGTGAACAGTGGCTATGTTATGGAAGTGTAAAACAAGGATGAACGGCCTGTCACAGCCTTCGTGGAGTGAGCATGTTTCACAGAAATACATGTTCATTTGGATGCAAGCCATGAGGAGGCAGCATCGCTGAAACGCCGAACGAATGAAATTGTGTTATGGCAAATGGTTTGGAGATAAAGACACCATGTCTGAAGACATCATGTCTTCTTCTCCACGGAATGCTGGGGTGGTGAGGGTTGAAAAAATGGGATGTTATCGGGCATGTCTCAGGAGACTGACCGATATTTGTCGCTTTGACAATATATAGCGGTTTCAGAGTAGCTCGGCACTATGTCAGCTGGGTAAGGTCAATGGATGGGCAGTCCATCTGTCACTCAACAGTCTGACAAACCTTCATGGCGAAATGCCTCTTTGAAGGATGGTTGTAAATAACGCCTCTAATGACTGCAAGCAGATTAAACAAATTCCAAAATAATATGGTCATCACTTTCTTCTTCGGTACAACCTGATTTTAAAGTGTTATTTTAAAGACGGTCCTGCTTCGACATGTTTGGACAAATCCTACTTAGATAAAACCCAAGCGTCCAATACCCTTTCATTAATGCACAAAAAGCATCATCGAGTCTCAACACTATGTTTCAGGTGGGTGCTGCATCGAGAATTTTGGGCCATTCCATCATTGAGTGAATAGCATGCAGAAGGAAATTAGACGACTGGAGAAATCCCACGAACATCATGCTCTGTACATATAGCTTCAAGAGTCCATTGTTTAATTACCATCACCAGGCCACTCTGAAGCCCAGAGGGTTGGGAGTCTCACACACACAAAAATCTTTGCATGACGCACCAACCACGCCATGTACGCACTTAATTACAGTCATGTCCTACCACTCCCAGCTCTCACAAGGATTCATGACTTTATGGCAAGAGCAACACAATGTGTCTTAAACGCTTCGTAGACAAACCATCCAGTCACACAAACAAGTGGCGGCCTGCATAGTGCGAGCACCTTCATGGCAGCAGCCACAGCACATGATGGGGCTATGATGCACGCCCGGGCGACCTGCAAAGGTGGCACACCATCCGCTATAAATTTGCCCGTTCAAGCAATCGCTGCATCAGGGGTGTTTATCTCTTGCCCTTGACAAGAGCCACCGCCTCTCGCCTCGGGGCTCTGCATTAGTCCCTGCTGTGCCGGGACAGACCGTGCAGTCAGCGGTACCTGCACAAATAGCCCGCCCACCCACATAATCAGCCCCATTTCCTTGGAAAGGGCTATAGACAACAATGCCCGCACACCACGCACAAAAGCACTACAGCGGACTAAGTGCACTTCCACACAATTTGTGCTGCGTCAAAAGATCGCGTGCCTTGTGCAGCTTTGAGTGCTGCTTGGTGGCGATGCGGCACCACCAGTTTCATCTTTTGTGAGTAAGCGTGCGGCATGGTTTAAGATTCTTACGCCCATGATCAGTGCATCGAATTGTGAGTGTGAGAATCGCTTCTTTACAATGTTTGCAAATTATTTTCAAACCATATGCTGATGCAGAGAATTGAACTGTACAAATGAGCCAGACAAAAACTAGAATACAAATGAGACCATGAAAAGGAGACTAAACATAATCATCTGTCGAATGGAATCATGACCCTGACTCGTGAGAATTCCAAGAATCTCTCAGGATAGCAATCGTCATATCGCCTATGCTTAATGTTCTAACGGTTCTGAGTTGTTCAAAATCATCCAGATAGTAGGTGCCCAAGTTCTGGTTATACCAGGCTAAACCTTACAGGAGGCAGAGGCAGTTTGCAGCATGAATCAGAATCATGACCTTTCAGAATTTTATCCTGGAGAAATCCAATGAGCTATTACGCTCTTTTTCACAGATGTCCAGTAGGGGCACGTAAGAAAGTCACGACAATAAATACAAAAAACTATAAGAGTACAAAGTATAGGAAAAGTAAGCACATCACTAAAATAAATACGTGAAATAGATAAAGTATACAAGTTCAAACAGCATTAGCATGCCAATTCCCAATCTTTTGAATTCCAGCAAGAGCCTCGCAACACTCCAGATTCCACTTCATTCACACTCGTAGGAAAACCGAGCCAGGTTAGATATTCCATTCTCCCAGCCCGGTGTAATGTGTCCACCGGGAGGGGACCCTATCCATTATTAATTCAAGCAGAGGGGACGTGCATCTGACCGTGAGCTCTCTGACAAACAGGCGCTCGCAACACTTTACACCGCAGGCACGTGTGTGCCAAAGGAATGGAAAAATCTTCTTGTTACACTGATTAGTTTTAGAAAACGCCGATCGAAAAAGAGAACAAAATCATCAGCATTTGTTGAAACAGCACACATTGAACAATCACAGGCTTTCATGAAATATAACCGAAAAAAAAAAGTTCAGTCAGTGAGCAGGGCATGCCTCAAACATAACAATATCCAAAAACAAATGCGAAATATTTTAAATGTGCAGCGGTCTTTTTGCACAGAACACTGGGGACCAGGTAGGGATCATTATTTGACCGCACAAACACTGATGCGATAACACTGAGCTTCGAATGCAATGCGTTTCAGTGCCTTGCTATGCAGTCTTGATGACAGCGCGTGGGTGCCTTAAGGACGAAGGACATAAAACCGTCTGCCTGCGTGACACTTTGAGCTGCGAATGGATCACTTGCTTAAAACAGCAGGGCAAGTCTCCAGCTGCAGGTCTCCGTATGAACATAAACTGTGATTAATTCTTGCATGCGCTATTTCCGCGGCGACACCTACTCACCAAGCCGTGCTCACTGACTGTCTCTGATGAACAGGAAGGAGTGGGGAGAATCAGGCACCTACCGATACTGCCATCCCTGGACAAGGTTGGTGTATTTCATCAGGGCACCCTGCACACTCTCCAGTTGGTTAGCATCGCTACAGCGCAGAGGTGGAGATCAAGATAGGGGAGGAAGGGAGAGAAAGGAGGATGGGAACACAACAGGAGATAATTTGAATGACATCATTGCCGCATCAGGATTTTGATTGCAGAAAAAATCAACACAACAAAGGCAAATGTGCACAAAGCATTCACAAAGCATTTTTTTTACAGAGGCAAACATAAATCACAAAGCAAAAAAATGTTGACAGAGGTAGATATGCAAGGAGGCCGATTGTCTGTCTATTTAGTTACTTATATTCTCCACAATGACCTTGATAATTTTGGATTATATATTATATACTTTTGCTTCAAACCATCCATAACAGAGGGTCCTTGCCTATGAAAAGAAAATATCTCGATCACCAGCATTGGTTCCGGCAGGCCTGATGAGACACTGAATGACAAAATTAGTCCAGAGTTATATCCACTCTCCAGAAGACCATGTGGTTAATGCGCTATTTCTGGTATATTTTAGTGGAGAGGCAGGTATGTGAAGGAGGCATATTGTCTGCTTATTTATTTAGGCAGAGGTGATCACTTCAGCAAAGAGATCCACACATATGGCGAATTAAGCTGTCTTTGGGTGATGGGGGACCATGGCTGGTGGCTGTAAACAGCAGTCAATCAACCACAAAGCAGACGCACATAAACACTCAATGATCCAAACCCATTAAAGTGATCGTAAACAAAGGCCAATACATCTCCAATGCAGCTGCGATGACACAAGTGCTCTTGCCGAGAGTGAGTGATGGTGAAGCATTCTTACTCGGCACAAAGAATCAAAACTGCATGGACTGGTAACAGGAAACGTGAAACTGTAAACCCACGATCAGGTTTGTGCAATGTTGAACCGCTTCATTTGTACATGATTAGGCATAGATTGGTAACCATGCAAAGCCATGGTAGGTCACAAGGATTGGAGTTTGACGAGTTTTTAACACTGGGTGAGAAGTCAGTGATCTGGGCACTTGTGTTGGGCTGGTGGAAGTTCCTAATTCCCATGCAAAGGGTGAATATCTTCATTAACTAATCACTTTCGTGATTAAAAATCAACATTTAATTGCAAAATTAAACAGTTTTCGCAGGATAATGATTTGCATGTTTTATTGATCAGCCGTAAATCAGATACCTAACTGGGTATTTGGTTAAAATGGAATTCTAAGCTAAACAGGAATGCATTCATGTATTTTGTCAAGAAACTGGCAGTATCTCTCTCCGCTTCCCTCTGTCCATCTCACTTTCTTTCTCGATTGCAATCTGTCTCCCTGTCTGTATCCGTCTTTCAGACCCCTTTGTATCTCTGTATGTCTCTTCTTGTCTCCCTCCATCTCTGTCTGTCTCATCTCTCTTCGTCCGTCTTTATTTCTTCCTCTTCTTGCTCATCCGTCTTGCTCTCGGTCTCTTTCTCGTATATATTTGTCTCGTTCTCTGTCTCTATCTCTCCCATACCACTGTCCACAGCCCCCATCCTCCGTGCTCACATTGCAATGCTCCGTCTCCACCTCAAGCTGGGGTGGTCGTGTGACTATATTGGCCCACATTCCTCTAAATATTGTCTGTAGCCATTTAGCACATTTACTGCTGGACGAAGACCTCTCCACGCATTTAGGTCGTTTGACTTTACTTCACCACAATATTAAAGGGTGTTTATAATTCTTACAATTAAGGGTGGCAAATATTAACACACAGGTGCTATTTCTCCGAAATGGAAAAGTGAAGCAAATATTGGGTGCAACCCTAAAATTTAGTTTTTAATTATGTCAATTAATGTATTATTGCTGGCACCAATCGGCTGATCCATACACGAGCATAGGTCCAAGTGACAAGAGCTGGGCCACTCACTCGGTCACGGCACAAACGCTCTACGAGAAGAGCTACGTGACGGCTGTCACGCCAGACGTCTCGAGACGTGGGGGCTTGGCAGGCATTACGTAACTCACGTACCGTATTTCACTTACAAAACTGAAGAGGCAAGGCATAGTAATAAGTAACCGCCACAGGAATTATTAAGCCAGGCGTTCTGACACTGATGAATCCGTGGACGAGTGTCAGGTGCTATTCCCAAATGAACTTCTGTATCTGACCTCAACGCTGCCCCTAAACCTTCTACAAAAGGCCTGCAGCAACTAGATCATGGTCCTATGCACAGCCCTTTGTAAATCCACTTCTGTATTAAGGCCTCCTCATGCCGTGGAACCTAACCCAGGCCTTAATCCTACAGACTCTCGCCATAACACATTCTCTATTATCAATACAATGATGTATGCATGTGTTTGACCGGGTGTGGTACTCATTATATACAGTATACGTTATACATTTACATTGTTTGTATATGCGCCATTACGTGTTTGCTGTGTCAATCAACACCCTGGACACCCTTGCAGACGTGATTTTACACCTCAAGGGATGTCCACGTGAAATGTGTTAACACATAATTTAAAATAGGCCTAAGCCGTGCCCTCGTTCATGGCCTTAACCTGGGGCCAGTAAACACGATTGGAAGTGGTGTCCCCCTTTACTTGAAAGCGTTTTCAATGAATTTGTTTCATACACAATAACCCTAGCCCTGACCCGGGCATTATCACTAGGACCCTGACCTACTTATACAGATTATAAATCTTATTATAATTTAACGAGTCGTCGAATCTGAGTGAAATTATGACCTCGGCCGTGTCTTGTTTACTCGAGGCGACGTGACATTCATAGGTGAGGCTACTGAAGAGAGGGATGTGTGGAAGAATAGACGGAGGAAGAGGTGCACACAGATCACTGCACGTACAACGGAGGACCAGCCAGAAGAACAGATGGACAGAGGAACACCATCATAGCGTAACACATACTAACAGAGCCACAAGCAGAGGAACATACATATATATAAACAACACAGGGAAATATCCGGGCATGTTTCCCTTCATTGCGCATCACCCTCCCCTGCCACCATCATCACCATCCCCTCACCATCATTCCATGACCACCATGCCACGGATGTACTCGTCTGCCATGCCACCAAGCATCAACACAGCACCACTGCGGTACTCAACCTGCCCCGACATCACCATACCCTCATCATTATCAACATCTCACCACCATCACCACAGTCAGCATTCCACCACAGTCAGCATTCCATCACCACCACCACCGTCACCACCATCATCACCACTGCGGTACTCACCTACCCCGACATCACCATATCCTCATCATTATCAACATCCCATCACCACAGTCAGCATTCCATCACCACAGTCAGCATTCCATCACCACCACCGTCACCACCGCCACCATCAACAACACGGATGTACTCGCCTGCTCTGCCATCCCTTCACCACGTTCGTGTATTTGGAGAGGCCGCCTTCCAGGGGCTCGGGGCATGAGGAGGAGGAGGACGGGGCGGCTTGAGGGAGCCGCGTGCCCCGCTCAGGGGACGCTCTCCCCGCGGGGCCCACGCCTTGCCACATGCCCTACGAGACGGGGACGACGACAAACTAGTTCGGGCAACGTCGGAGAACGATCGGAGGGACCCCGGGACGACGCCGGGAGGGCAACGCGACCCGGGCCTCCGCGGCCCGTGCAGCAGAACTCGGCGCCCGACTAGAAACCATAGCGCGCTCGAGCGGGCGCGCGCGTGGAACTCGCGCCTCCACCAATGGGAACCGCGCATCCGGTTCACGCGCACGCGCGCGTGACCCCTCCCACCACCACGACTACCAATCAGAGACGGATCTCGAGACGTGACGTCACGCGCGGGCTCTGTCTGCGCGGCTGGAGGGGAGGGGGCGGTGTGCCGCGGGCTTGTGTTTTCTTATTTCTGCCGACTCTGGAGAGCGGTGGCGCTAGTGGTTGGCGCTGGAACTTGACCGGTGAACAGCAGCAGCTGGCGGTGGCCGACCGAGATCGATTCACGGCTCGCGGTCAAAACCGGTGACGAATATCTGTACCGGCCCCCACGAAGTTGGCTCGTATCTTAACTGAGCACCTGGTGCGGTGTGTAAATATCACCGCTGGGAAGACAAAGGCGGCCGGGCGTGGTTCTGGCCACCCCCTACCCCCCTTCCTCTTGTAGGATATTGGCATTGAGAGGGGCTTCTCAACACTTGCAACAACATTAGCAACAACAGCCTGCGCAGACAATACAGAGATAATGTTTCTTTAATATAATACTGTAATATGGGTTTACCCCTTTTTTCTGGCAACAAAACTGAAACCTTTTTACAAGGAATCATATCTGCATTAACCACAATACTTGTGGTCAAAATGCAAAAAAAACACACTCTGATAATATATGCATTGTCCTTGAAACTGATTGGTCCACACCAGAGACAGCTTTCTTTTGAGCCTCGTCTCAATTGGTGCTAGACCAGAGGACGCCAAAAGGCATACAGCTCAAAGACAATGCACTATCATAGTAATGAGGGCTCGGGGTGAGCATCTACATCATTAGACCTCCTTTACCAGTACCAAAATATTGACCACAAGTATTGTGGTTAATGCAGACATGATTCCTGGTAAAAAGGTTTCAGTTTTGTTGCCACAAAAAAGGGGGGAAACCCTGTTATTATATTTTGGTACTGGCAAAGGAGGTCTAATGAAGAATGTTTTTTTGTTCATGTGTGCCTCTTGATTTTTCCAATGAAAATTTAGTGCAGACTTAACAATCGGTGTAATTTCTTTAAATCATGGAATTCCAAGTTATTACCTAGCCCATGGCGCCTAGCAGTTGCACGGTTAATGCAATAACAGAGATCCCACGTGTAACCTTAACAGACTGTTTGGGCAAGTGCTGTTAGCGAGCACCTATGAAGGCCGGCACGGCACACGAAGGGGTGGGTGGCCAACACCACGCCCGGCCGCCTTTGTCTCCCCAGTGGTGATGTTTACACACCAGGTATCCATTTGAGGTTGAGTCGACCTAGGGGCGCCCCAGGGCCGGTTAAGATAATCGCCACTGGTGTTGACCTGGGCGGGAGTCGAACTCAGGGATCCGTAAATGCAATACACTTTATTACAAACACGTCTCAAATGTTTGTTCTGTTATGATAGGGGTTATATGTAATTTACTTGAGTGGAAAAACACGGACGCCCAGACGAACCCACATCATTCGAGACCCAAAACATCGTAGCTCCTCCTGGCTTTGACATTCCTACCCGGGAAGACACCGGTGGAACCATCAACAACATCAGAACATCATCAATAGGCCAATGCGCACATCTCCTTCATGAATGGAAAATGAAAGACAAGCCAAGGTGCGATTGTGGCCATGTCACCCAAACTTTAGACCACAGAGTAAACCACTGTGCTCTGCGCTCCTTCAATGGAGGAGGAATGCCAGACGACACGAACTCATGAAGCCCTCGTCGTAGCTAGCAGACCTCTACATGGCGTTTAGCTCATGAACACATTGCTGCTGCCATCATACCCAATAGAAAAACATTTAAACACAGAACCCTCCTGAAATTGAGTCTCGAGACCTGGTGTTGCTTTACGAGATACATTCAATTGTGCATTACACCGTAGTATTAATCATTGAGCAATGTTCAAACTTTCGTTGAGTTCGATATTCATGTGATATCCCCACTGTAATGTAATGTGAAGATCATCTAACAGCTGATGTTGATGTAAAGCAACAACTATCATGTTACACTGAGACGGTTGAGCCAGATAATCGAGTCAGGAATAACAAAGTGCGTCGCCGTGATATTTGGGAATTGCAAACCCATATGGTTTAACCCGTATTCTTGTACAGGGAAATTGAGTAATCATTGGAAAGATGTTATTAACCATGCAAAAAAGATTTAACTACACATATTTAGACCATCTTATTTGACAGGTACTATTCTTTACTTACCGTACAGTTTACAGACAGCCAGTTTTGTTTGATCATATTTAGCTTTTTTTTCACACGCTGGTTGCCTGCCTTGAGTTTTACCCACCCAGCAGCATAGCAAGGGGCTGCTTGGTCCTGACTTGCTTATCCGCTTCTGCCATCTACATGACAAAGGCTCAGTCCCAACAAGCAGCAGCAGCCGTACTAACCATCTCACAACAACTCCTCTCCCGCGGCCCATCCTGGCTCCCCCCCCCTTAACCAGTATATATAAGGTCGGGTCTCTTGGGACTTCTCTTCACTTGATACAGCAATCGTGCTGTGACGGTTCCACCTGAAGACAGAAGCTTGTGTTGCCTCCGAAACGTCGTGATTTATTATTTTATTTCTATTATTATTATTATTTATTTTTTACCTACGTGACTTTACCGATAAAAACCTAAGAGTATGAATCATTGCAGTCACGAAAGCTTCAAATCTAGAATTCATTCAACTTCATTCTGTCTCACCAACATCATTGGCCTCGGTCACTCTCCTTCAAACACGAGCTTGTGTTTTCACGCCATAAGCCAACGGAGGCCGAAGGGGAGTACAAGCGTCGTGGTGCACGGCCACCGCTACTTTGCTCCACCCTCATCCCCCTCGTGGACTCTGTCAACGACCCACGACTCAGCGGCAGGGTGGAACCCCCGGTGCCTCCCCTGTGTCTCCTACGTCTCGATTCATTGGAAGAAGACTAAGAGCAGCAGCAGCAGGAGGAGGACGAACTGTAAGTGTGGCAACAGCAGGAGGAGCTAGAGGAGGCGCGGCGGGCAGGGAGGTGCGGCCACGTGGGCGGACTCAACGGAACCCAGCAGAGCCCCGCGATCGCCCTTGGTTCTTCTCACTTGTGTGTGTCCTCCTCACGCCATGGCCGCTCCTCTCCGCGTCTCCATCGTCGGCTCGGGAAACTGGTGAGCTGTTCCCCTTCTCTTCCCCATTTCGTGTTGTTGTACCCCCCGGAGACGCATCAGACGGGGGCTGCCCGAGGTTCAATCACGGCGCCCGCCGCGATGGAGGTTGTTGTTGTTGATGATGATGTTGTTGTTGATGTTATTGTTGATGTTGTTGATGTTGAGGATGCCTCGTCGCCCCGGGGGGGTCTCGAGTTACACCTCCACGTGTCCGCTCGCAGCTGTGAGCGAGCTCCTCTGCACTAGGGCTGCGCACGAAACGTCTACCCCACCACCACCACCAATCTCGCACGTGGTGGGGGGGGGGGGGCTGCCAGAGCCGAGATGATTTGACTGCAAGGAGGTCGTGGGGTTTGTTTGATTTTTAATAAGGTATCTCTCCCTCCGTGAAGGTGTAGCCGTGGCCACCTCGTGTTCAAGAAGCTGATGCTGCGGTTTGAGGAACGGTCCTGTTTGCTCTACTTTGTTAGTTCCAGTGGAGCCCCGAGTTTGAGTTTATTGTGCTACGAGTTGTTTGGTGGTGACACATCGAGCTAAAGAACCCTTCATCACGAGCCGTGACGAGTGTGTTCAAGTCTTTTGTTATTGATGAAGACTCTCCCTGAGGCGTCTTCATCTCTTGACAGTCGCCTGCGATGTCCCATTGTAAACTCGCGTCTGGCCCAAGCTGATCTCAGTCACTCAGTCTCCACGATGGACGTCCTGCCAAGGTGCTGTTCGGACTGTTATGGTCACTCGGTGTATGGTTTATGTACGAGTCGTCTGTGTTTTCCTTGCACTTGAATAGCCGTGGCCCAACCTGAACCTCGGTCAATTAATAATTCCCTAGTATAATCGAGTACATTAAAAAATAATTCGCTACGGTTGTAGGGGTTTAGATGCCATGTCGAAAAAAATTACAGTTTAGTTAAGCAGATATCTCGCCAAGAGGATACAACTTCTTCAACTGATGGTAACATCATCAAAGTCATCCACGATTGGCCTGGAGATGGAATTACGACCGCGAGAACAGCGTCTCCTTCATGGCATCTCGCCCGACCTGTAATTCAGCACTGCAATTCCAGTACGGCCACAGTCCCCCCCAACCTTCATATTTGAGACTCGCTTGCGATGCCTCTTCCTCTTGCCCAGTGGACCCACAACTTCCTTCCACACTTCACTGGGGGCAGTTAAGCCTTTCAAGGGCGTAATTATAATATTCAGATATGCTGAAAATGTCCACGCCAATATATTGCTATAAAATTGATTCATGTTTATATGATTGTGGTTATGGTTGTACTTTATTAATCCCTAATCTCTGCCATTACATACAATGAAACAAGAAAAGGTAAAAAAACAGAACAATGTAATACAATACACTATTAGACATTGTAAAAAATAAATAAAAAGTCCATCCTATGTGTTAGTTAACTTTTTTAATATTTTAGGCAGGAAATGGCAGGAAATTCGTTTTCAAATTTAGATATTTTTTCTAGGGGGGGACCCTCAGACCCCCTGGAAGATTTGGTCCCCCCCCAATGTTGACTCCATGGCTACGGCCTTGAAACCTTTTGACAACAAAGCATTGCTCGCGTTCATTTCTGGAAGAGTTGTACGCTACTTTACAACATTATAAATGGGCGTGTGTCCTCTGTGATGCATCCGCCAGGCTACATGTGCACGCGTTAGCCACTTAGAACAGGTTGCAGGAGTGGGTGTGTTATTATAGGCACCTTATAAAAGTGTAATCCTTACCTCGGAATATTCTCTGAATTGCACCTATTGCATTACTCACGATAATTACCGTGCGGTTTGCTGTGGCTAAACCACACTTAATCCTGCCTTTGTGAGTGATGGATATGCTGTGAGTCCGACGCATGTCTTAATCTGCCTCAATAAGCCTCGGGAAATTACTAAACGCCGAAGGAGTCTTAAAGGCGCCTTAATCTGTCTATATGAACTTCTGGAAATGGCAATGTACTCTAAACATCCCCAAGGCACCTAACTTAATCTGGCTCTATGAGCCTCAGCCAATAGCATTGAACAATCGAGAAACTTAAAGGTGCCTAAAGCGGGCTGCGTTACTGCGCGGTGTGTACAGGTGAGTGTGCGCCGACTGCTCTGTGTCTGTACACATTACTCATTCAATGTCTAGAACGTTCACGTGCAGGGGTCGGTAAACCTGCGGCTACGGAGCCGCATGCAGCTCTTTAAGGACTGCAGTGCGGCTCTTGAAATCAAATAAAAAGTTTCTCCTTGTTATTTTGTTTTCCGATCCCTGACCATGGGAGTCCAGTTCACCATGGAAGTCCAGTTCACCATGGGAGTCCAGTTCACCATGGAAGTCCAGTTCACCATGGGAGTTCAGTTCACCATGGAAGTCCAGTTCACCATGGAAGTCCAGTTCACCATGGAAGTCCAGTTCACCATGGGAGTCCAGTTCACCATGGAAGTCCAGTTCACCATGGGAGTTCAGTTCACCATGGAAGTCCAGTTCACCATGGAAGTCCAGTTCACCATGGAAGTCCAGTTCACCATGGGAGTTCAGTTCACCATGGAAGCCCAGTTCACCATGGACGTCCAGTTCACCATGGAAGTCCAGTTCACCATGGAAGTCCAGTTCACCATGGAAGTCCAGTTCACCATGGGAGTTCAGTTCACCATGGAAGCCCAGTTCACCATGGACGTCCAGTTCACCATGGAAGTCCAGTTCACCATGGAAGTCCAGTTCACCATGGGAGTCCAGTTCACCATGGGAGTCCAGTTCACCATGGAAGTCCAGTTCACCATGGGAGTTCAGTTTACCATGGGAGTTCAGTTTACCATGGAAGTCCAGTTTACCATGGGCAGGGGTCAGCAACCTGCAGATCCAGAGCCGCATGCTCATTAAGGAGTGTTTTGTGACATTATTTATTAAGAACCACCATCTCGTATTCATCACAGTGCATTGTGGCTCTTGAAATATTGAGGTTATTTACCGAATTCTAAAAAATGGCTCTTCATGTTAATTTGATTGCTTACCCCTGTTAATGCGGAACAACTAATATGGATGTTCTTTACTATCATTGCACAGGAAAGCCTCACTGTGTCGTAAGATTTTCAGGAGGGCGGATGGTGAGGGGGGAACATCTTTATTGAGATGTTTTGCCAGTTGCGTTAAGTACCTCCACACCTCCGATTAGCACGGTTGGCTACGTACGGTGCGAAAGAAGTTCACTATACATACCTGGTATGTGGGAGGAAACCAGAGTACTAGTAAAAGTGTTATCAGGGAGATGCCACTCAAAGATGCAAGACATAGATTCAAGAATCATTTGTTTTCCTGCCATCTCCTGACCACCACGTAGCCCACTGCTAAAACACCTGCTCTTGCCAGGGAGTCTCCTATCCCAAGCGTTGACGAGGTTCAACTCTCACACTTTCCACATGAGATCTGACATGCTGAGGTGTAAGGTACAAGTAAGGAGGCAGCGTGCGTGAACTGTGCCGATTAAGTGCTTTCCCTGCAGATTTCGTATACAGTGCGGACAGATATCTGCAAAACACACACGTACTTTTAGAAAGGGTGTGGTTGTACCCGCTGAGCTCTGAGTCTTGTGCAATGCGTGGTTTTTGCGGTGGGAGTGTAACCAGTTACACTACCTTACCTTGTTTACGGGGCTCCTGACAAGGGACCTGGAGGATGTTGGGGTGAGAAAATAATAATAAAATTAGACTGCAAATGAGAAGCAATACAAACGAGAGACGGTGGAGGGTGGGGGGCCAAATGGGACAACATGAATCTATGGTGAGTCGTGACCATCGATTGATAGAATCGAGATTCCCACTGCTGCATTGTCATCCCCTGGCCACCTTGCAGCCCGAGCCTTACGATACCTCTGGTATTCACAGGCAGTTTCCCATCTTACGATACCCCTGGTATTCACAGGCAGTTTCCCATCTATGCCATAACCAGGCACAACTCTTCGGTCAGTGTGATTTTATCCTTGTTGATGATATGTTAAACTCGTGTTCATTTGTTGTGTTTTGGCGCAGGGGTTCCGCCATCTCCAAAATCATCGGCCGCAATGTGCAGCAGCTCAGCAGGTTTGATAAGACGGTGAGGATGTGGGTGTTCGAGGAGGAGGTGCAGGGACGAAAGCTGACGGAGATCATAAACACTGACCACGAGAATGTCAAGTATCTGCCGGGACACAAGCTGCCTGAAAATGTGGTGAGTGGTGGGCGGGTCGAGCGGGACACAACCACTCGACATGCTGCCGTTGGCCTTGGCTGCTTGGTCAACCTTGCGTCGTAGTGCTGCTGAATACAAATTAACAAAAGGAAATTGGTGCAATGGTGGGCAGTTCCAAGAATGTTGCATGTATATTTCGAGACACTTGAACAATGTGTGTTTGACCATCAGTATGCTCGTGACACGGCTTTCTACTCGGTATGGTATGTGAATCAATTATGACTTCATCGGATGTTAACAGTCCACCCGCATTTCTTGAAAGGGGAGAAATCGTGGACGTACTCGGATGAACTGACTTTTTAAACCACGCGAGATGTCAGTTTTGTGGATGTGTCAAACCATTTACTCATTCCATGCACAAGCTGTATATTTTATAAAATTAAATGTGAGCATGCTTCAATTGTGGAACTGCACCTAAAATACCACAAATTTAACATAATAGCACAATAACTAATCTTTCATTTGATGCTTTTCCAAATGTTTTGATTGTTGGCAGCACTATATGAAGGATTTAAATGCTGGATGCCAAGTATACAGTGATTGAGTTACATCCATTCTGACATGATACATCTATTGAATCACACATGTACAAATCAACTACTTAATATTTGTACAAATTATTTGCAAATTAATTGCAATTATTTGATACGCTTATGTTACATTGAGGCGAATGGAACGAACAACACTGCACAAACGAACCAGAAAAATCGTGACGGTTTATCAAATCGCCGTGGGGTATGAAACCTCCCTCGCACGTGCTCCCAGGATGCCGCTTCTTGCTGTGGGCACCCTTCACCGTCGTGTTGTTTGCCACATTGCGCCAGGTGGCCGTGCCGGACATTGCCCAGGCGGTGGAGGGCGCCAACCTGCTGGTGTTCGTGGTGCCCCATCAGTTCATCCGCGGCCTCTGTGCGAAAATCAAGGGGCACGCAGCGACTGGGGCCCTAGGCATCTCCCTCATTAAGGTGCCGCGTCGCACGGCTTGCGGATGGGTGCAGTTACCATGAATTATTTTTCAGCGTTCCGGTAAATCTGCCGAGCTTTCGTGCCTGGCTTTGGCCGCACGAGGTCGCGGTGTCTGACGGTGCGTGTTGCGCCGCTTGCAGGGCGTGGACGAGGGTCCTGACGGACTGAAGCTCATCTCCGACATCATCCGTGAGCAGCTCGACATCCCCGTTAGCGTGCTCATGGGCGCCAACATTGCCAACGAAGTGGCCGACGAGAAGTTCTGCGAGACCACAATCGGTGAGGGGAGGATGTTGCTACACGCAATCCACCGCAGGTTTCGCAACCTAGGATGATGGAGCCCAGGGTTGCGTGGAACAAGCAGTGGTGACGAGACAAAAATGCCCAATACATATAGCGTCTCACTTCTAGCATCATACAAATAGCAGCAGGGCGAGCATTGCATCAAAATTGCCATGCATGCTTTTACACATTCGGTTGAAATGATGTACGTAATTCGGATATATATATATATTTTTTTAACGCGCAAAAATGCCTAGAATTGGGCGGCTTATTTTGAGCGCCACTTGAGATGCTGCCGGACGGGGGAGGAGCTGACGGGGGGCGGTCTGTGCCGTGCGAGCTTAGGCAGCAAGGACCGCGAGGCGGGCATCCTCTTCAAGGAGCTGCTGCAGACGCCAAACTTCCGCATCACCGTGGTGGAGGAGGCGGACACGGTGGAGATCTGCGGGGCCCTCAAGGTGACGAGACTTGGGAGAAACACTTTGCGCCGAGGACTTCCAGGCTCATTGTCTTCCTCTGCCTATGACTTACTGACTATTAAATTATACTTGCCTGTCGTGTCTGCACAGCATTTTGGGATGCGGTTGTATTTAGACGCTATATCGATCCAATTAAAATATAATTTTGTATAAATCGCACAACCCTGCATCTCGGCATCACACAAATTTCTAAAGATGCGTACGCACCATTGTAAACTATGCCTTGTGACCTAGCCACCGCCGGTGCTCGGAACCCCGGTTAACTCCGCGCGTCCTCCCCCACGGGGCACCGGCAGAACATCGTGGCGGTGGGCGCCGGATTCTGCGACGGGCTCGACTGCGGCGACAACACCAAGGCGGCCGTGATCCGCCTGGGCCTCATGGAGATGATCGCGTTCGCGCGCATCTTCTGCCGCGGAGCCGTGAGCTCGGCCACCTTCCTGGAGAGCTGCGGCGTCGCCGACCTCATCACCACGTGCTACGGGGGCCGCAACCGCCGTGTCTCCGAGGCCTTCGTGCGCACACGCAAGGTCGTGCGATGGAGCCGCTCCCTACGCGACGTTCGGGACGTTGGCAGAGGAGATGGCTTTTTCTTAAACGCTAATGCGTATTGATGTTCGGCATCTTGGATCGTGGCCTTGCAAACGATATTTTACACTTTCCAACCGAGGTTGGAAGCATTGATGCGTTAGCTCTCTCAGGCTGTCCATCTGTCTGTCCCAAGGAGGGGGGAGGGGAGTTACAATAATCCTTGTAAAGATGCTCCAATATACACAACGTGAGTATAAAGCTGCGTTGCTGTTAGGGATTTACCATGATAAATACAGCCTCAGGGTGTCCCAAAGCTTGGCGGTTAAAACCAGGGTTTGAAGTTTAATCCTTGCCGATCAAGGTGACGACCCCACGCACGTCGCCCAACGTGCGATGTAATCTCGTTGCGTGGTTTGGAAGGAACATTTTAATACTGCTAATGAAATGCTTCCGAGGCCAAACGTGTGTTGGAAATCTCTACAGAATACGTACATGCATATAGATGCGTGATTTTTTATGTCGCAGTACAACCCAAAAGCACATTGGAGAGAGCTGTGCAGCATATCCTTGAAAATCTACGCAGTTGCACATGCAAAGGGCGTACACACACACCGTGTCAGGTTTTTCTAGCTGGTCAATATTGTCTTGCTTAACCTAAAACTAAAAATAAAATAAACTTTTTAATTTTACCAGATAAGGCACACTGAGCTACATAGCTCTTTTCAGAAGCAAATGATAGCTCAACGAAGTGGTTTATCACGTGAAAATGTATAGCAGAAAAAAATCTAAACGAATGTTTCTAAATGTGGAGGGAAAACCTGGAGGACCTGGAGAAAAATCCACGAGACCACGGGGAGAACACGCAAACTCCAAATATACTGCCGTCAGGGTTGGGATCAAACCCATAATCAGGTCGTTAACATCTCACCACCTTCATGTCTATCTTGCTCCAACCTGCTTTTGTCATTAAGACGCCGTTCTTTAATTAAAGGGATTTACAGGCTTTTGTAGGATTATTGGGTTGGCTCACAAACTCTGTCGAGCCGAGGTATGTGCAGCATTGTCAGCCTCGGGCAGCCGCCCACCTCATTGAACCACCCTGCCGATCGGCCACCACAGGAGAGGAATGTGTGCAAGCCAGCACTCCAGGTGTCTGCTGTAAAGGCAGATTCAATCGAGCCAGTGCTTCAAACTCCAGCGCTCCCAACCCTCAAATTAATTTACGATGCTGCTTTGGCAGTGGTACGCAGAGCACAATTACGTGCTATCAAGGAAGGCCATTGGCCAAAATGTCGCCGACTATTAATTAGTCTTTTACGGCGGTGTTATTGGCGAATCTCCAGAGTGCAGCTCGCATACCGACTGTCAGATGCACGCAGCGTTTAACAGCTTATTTTGCACCGTTGACAAAAGCAATGGGGCTCTAATGAATAATAACAAATGTAACTGTGCCCTTTATTTACTCCGTAAACCTTGCCGTGTCTCCAGCATCTTTTTCAGTAGGGTCCTGCATTATGAGATGTTCGTCCATTTACACAAATGAGTGGTTTGGCTTTTAGGTACTGGCCACACCCACCCGCTCGTGTGCCACAGTGCCGGCCATCGCAGCTTCTCGCTAACAGCACTCGCCCCCACAGTCTGCTAAAGGCTAAACGGTGGCGGGGATCTTTGTCATTTGGCAGAGCATCGAGGAGCTGGAGAAGGAGATGCTGAACGGCCAGAAGCTGCAGGGACCCCAGACAGCCGCAGAGGTTCACCGCATCCTCCAGAACCGCGACATGGTGTCCAAGTGAGTTGACGCGCGGCCCCCACACCCAGAAGCAGGGCCTACCGTGCACGGCCTCATTAGAGGCCATGGTCAATCCACTGTGGGATGAAGGCCTCCCCAAGCCACTGGCATCCACCACGGTGATGCGATGTAATGATCCACATCGCACCTGCATGAGAGCCGATTTCATTGCTCCCATCTCCATGGTAGATATTTTATATAAACTTTTTTTTTTACTTTACAAGGTAAGGCCCACTGAGCTATACGGGTTATTTTTACGAAGTGACCTGGCCACAAAAAGCTCAACAAAATGGTTTATCACGTGGAAATTTATAGCAGCCAAATAATCTAAACGCACACTTGTAAATGTGGTGGGAAAAACCAGATGACCCGGAGAAAACTCCACATAACCGCAGAGAGAACATACAAACTCCAAATATACAGGCGTCAGGGTCTGAATCGAACCCACGACCTGTATGCCAGGGAGATAATTAACATCTTCGTTAACATCTCGCCACCAGCTGTTGCCCCATCATTCTCGCCTACCGGTTATCATCCCTTCTAGAGATGCATCTGGCCAAAGACCATTGACTTTTTTTTAAAATAGTCAGGATGCTGTCATTGACCTGTGTTTGTTCTGTTATCCATGAGTTTCCCTTTCTATCAATGTAATTACAGCCGTGCTTCGTTCCATGCCTATTTACGCACCCGTTCTGTTACATGCTCCTCCGCAATGTCCATGTTTCTGATCCACATCCTACGTATGCCGCTTCACAAGATGTAGACGACTGTCAGTTTAATAGCCCAAATATTAAATTGTCTGCAACCGAACTGTATTGTTTCGCAACGAGAGTTTTTTATGGTAATAGTAGATTTGTGGTACATTTAATATTCCATTAAACATCTTCCTGCTGCTTGTATAATAGTCGGTGTGAAGGGATCGCCCAGATGCATTGCCGTTCACAAAGAAGATAATATAATTAAACTGCGTGGGCTCCTGCCTCGTTAAATACAAAACTGAACCGTCCAGATGGAGACCCAGATTGCTGCACGAGTAAGTGAATGAGCGAGTCACCGATCAAGTCTGTGAGAGATGGAGGGAGCGAGTGTTTGAGCAGGCGAGTAAGTGGGCACCTAAGTGTGCGAGCGGGAGAGCAAGCACGTGAGGGAGCATGTTTCTCACACCTGCTGCCCTCGTCCCTCAGGTTTCCACTCTTCACAGCCATCTATGAGATCTGCTACTCGGGCAAACCTGTAAGCGGCCTCATGACGTGCCTACAGAGCCACCCGGAACACATCTAGGCTGCTTTGCAGGCTCGGATGCCCCACACGCCCGTGATGTCGGTGACCAAGGAAATCCACATGGCGACCAAAGTTAAGGAAGCGCAACGACTCTTTTTCGTTTTTGTACGTTTGCTGTAATGTTCGATTTCTAAGATCCAATGTTTTATATGCTGCACTGGTGCGCACAATTAACGTGTTTGGTTTGCAAGTCTAACTATGTTCTCTGAAATTATTTTCTTACGCACTGTGTTTCTGACGAGTAATCCCGGGAAGCGGCGCCGAAGATGGGATGTCAGATTTACTGCCGCGGGAAATAAATATGCGAGGCTGTGAAATAGGCTCGTGTGTTGTTGGCAGCTCTAGAGACTCCCCTCCGCCTAGGCCATCAGGAGCGGCTCCCTTCGCTATCGTGAAGGTCGTCTGTTCTCCGTGGCTGTGTTTGACTGCTGTTCATTACAACCGTCCCCCATAATCATTCCATCAAGCCCAGCTTTGGTGAGGTCATTTTAGAGGCACTTTCAAAAACATTGAGCAATATGCGTCAGGGGAGATTTTCGAAAACCAATTCTTAGCCATAATCTGCAATAAAGGCAGTGTGTTCCGGGTCACGACCAGTACATGCGTGTCCCAATGAAAGCTGCTGTGGCCATGTGAGTACGGGGCGGCGGGAGGAACGGGACATTTTTGTGGCGGGGGAGTTGGTTAAGAACCGCCCTTGCTACTGAATGTTATGGTAAGTGGCAGTCTGACATTGACTTGTGTCTTCACCATAAACTTAATCAGGACTGTTTACTTGAAATAAATATGACAACAATAACAAACACGTGCTGTTTCCTTCGATATTTTTTTCTCTTGATTTATTTTTTTGGTAAATATATTTTTGTACAAAAATGACATAGTGCTTTTAGTGCTTGCTTTACACACGGCTTCTAACCGTCGCGCATCGGGTCGGGATATTATCAACATTCCGCAGTACCATCAAGGTATCTCATCGTTGACCAACTTTACAAATACAGTACCGAATGCTCTACCTTATAGCAGATGAAGCTTCCTCTTCGTTCGCGTAAACAGGTCCTCGCGCTTAAAGGTTCGTGGCATGTGGGCGTATACACAGTGGGATGGCCGATGGTGAGAACAAAATATTTTATATCTAAAAAAAACTCAACAGTTTTGAAACTTCAGGACACAGTCCAGGAAGACAGCTACACTCGGCTTCTAACAATTCATCCACCGAGAGCAATTATTAGACGAAACATGCATCGATTCCTGTATCTAGGAATCCATCATTTACCATTAATGCGAAGTGCACTTTTGAGGCTGAAAACAAACACGACGGACCAAATGAGACGACGTACCAGACGAGCAAAATGAACAAGACGACAAAAATCGATTTTCCATTCAAATCATAACCCTGGAAAAAACGCAATAACCCAGAAACGTTCAAATTGTCGATGGAAGAGGCTTCTGCTGAGTGTCGGGGGATTAAGCGACTTATTACGTTCATTGCGTGTCCATGTGTGGTAGAGGACACGATAAACCCCAACTTTGATTGGCGACTGTTGGCAATGAAGCCTCGACAGATGAGGGTTATCAAGTTTTTTTTTTCATGGACACCCCTCAATTCATTGCATTGCCGGGGATGAGCGATGAATCCGTTACGTGCCTGGTAGCCCGCGAGCGACCCACTGGACGAGTTTACCAATCCATTGACGTGGAGTCACAAGGGGTGACGTGGGTCATTGATGCGCTGTGCGGGAGTGTGCGCGGGGCCCGGCGCGGCACGAGTGTCGGAAGCCGCCCTCCCCACGCAGTGGCGGTCGCGAGTTCAGTGGGGGGCGGGGGGGGGCTTCTTCACTGGCTCCCACGGTACGACACGTTGGGGAAGGTCGTCACCGCCCGCTTGAACAGTGGATTGTGTCCCTGTGGCGGCACCGACAAGAATGGAATCGTAGATTTTTAACACTCCGTGCGCGTGTCGTCTCAAGCCCGCAGTCACAAGGTCGGCTCCGGGTTTGGAACTGGGTCTCGGGCCATGTGTGGTTATCGGGTCAGGGTCTAGGTATGAATCTTTTTAATGCTTTTTCACTTGTATAACCGAGCCGCTTAGGCCGAGCCAGCCCGGTGTGGTTCAAGAGGCGCCAGGTTGTTTTTCCACTGCGGCGGCGGAGCTATACCCTTGCCGTGGCACGCAGTTGCGACACCATGTTAATTTTCCATAATAGAGGTTTTTGGGTTAGATCGCGTAAATATATAAATGTGTCGTTAAAACCCGCCACCACCCGACACAGCCAACTAGTAAGGGTTGTCACGTAAACAGAACGTGCCAATTCGTCACTGGTACAGCACCACCGGTGAGACTTCTCCTGGCTGTCGCCTGATGAAGCTGGTTGTAATTACTGGCGAAACATCGTACTCAGATTGTAAATGTTGTGGCTTGGCTCTCCAACACACAATCGGTGTGCTGTACTAGTGACGAATTGCCACGTTCTGTTTACGTGACAACCCTTACTAGTTGGCTGTGTCGGGTGGTGACGGGTTTTAACGACACATTTATATATTAACGCGATCTAACCCAAAAACCTCGATTATGGGTGATACTGGTCGCGAAAGCCTACGTGTTAAACATGTTAATTTTCTCCGTAGTGGTACCGACTGACGTAGCTGGCAATAAATACGTAATTTGCCCCACCCCTGGCCTGCTTGGCCCCGAGCAAGACTCAAATGTTCTGTCAGGCCAGTGTATAACAGTCTGGTTCTGGCTCGGCATGACAGCCAGTGGAAAAATGTACCCATACCGTGAAGGCCCCACACTGGCTCAGTGCAAATGTGCCAGTGGAATGTTGAATTTGTCTTGATCTAGTTTGGGTCTAGGTCTGTGTGTTGGCTCTCTGAGTGGGTGAGGACTCACCGCCCCCCACTTGGCACGCGCCCGCTCCTCCTGGAAGCGAGCGAACTCGTGGCGGTCGTGCAAAGTGACGAGCAGCTTCCAGCTGAGCAGCGCGACCACCCCCAGCAGCAGCACCCCGCCTGCCACCGCCAGCAACACCGACAGCACCGCCGGACCCTCCGCACACTCTGGTTGCACCACCACGCGTGCACACACACGGGCGTTATCGCACCACCGCCACCACATACCCGCTGCACGGTCATCGCCACATTGGCCAACATCAACACATCAATGCCTCTCAAACTGCTGCACACTGTCATCAGCACATCACCGCCACGTGAACGTGTGCCGCAGCATGCCATCACCATCGCCACCATGAATGCATCATCATCATCACCGTGACCACGCCACTGCCGTGACAATACTGTCACCAACATACCAAATAATGCCATAACCACAATCGGCAATAAAATATCACAATATTCACATCACCACATCTGTCATCAATACACCATCACTGCATCGTCACCACAACACTACTGCCAATACAACATGGCCAAAAGCACACCATACAACCGCCATTACCAGACCATCAACTATCGTATATCCATCGCAACACCACCATCGCCACAACCTCCACGCACAACGCGACGCCAGTGCCAGCGCGAACACCGTCGCCCACCCGGACCCTTGACGCCCCCCGACCCCTTTGGGGCGGCACCCTCACCTGGCCGAGCAAGCACCCTGAGCACGGCGCGGCCGCTGGCGAGGTCCTCGCTGTGGCTGAAGCGCACCGTGCACTCGTTCTCCAGCTTGAAGCTGCACAGCAGCAGGGCCCTCTCCGCCGGGTCTGCGTCGCATGACACGCGCGCGCCCGCAACACAGCCAACGCCGTCTCAACCCCTCTCGCCGAGCGGTGCGATGCATCTGTCGTGAGCAGGGCTTCGTTTTGAACTCGATATCTCGCGCAATGCTGCTGCTAGGCCGGTTTGGAATAGAGATCGTAAGGGACCTACCAGTGGAGTACAAGGTATGCTTAATCCATAATCCCGTGTTATTGAGCCTATGTTCATATGATCCTATAATCAGATTTAGGGTAAAATAAGGCTAGTTGGATGTGGCGTGCCAAAATAATTCCCACAACAGCCATCAGTACCGTAGAGGATATTCTAAACCCGAAGGGCACCAGCAGAGAAAGGGTGTGGGTATGTAGATATGTTGAACTTTTTTGGCACCGTACGTTCCCAACCATGCTCATCGGAAAATTTGACCAAGGGTTTTGACAGAAGGGCTTTAGTTGTTGGTGCGAGATGAGAGTGGAGAGGTAGGCAGAGACCAATGTGTCGTGTGTCCAGTGTGTGTGTGTGGTGTGTGTGGTGTGTATGGTGTGTGCAATGTGTGTGGTGGTGCGGGTTTAGCTAATGAAGCCACATGACCAAAGATGCCCTGAAAGTAAACGGTGAGTTGATCCGGGAATGCTTTTGGAGTTTGTAGGTTAGATTCGAGTGTTGGGGTGATGTGGTCATATTCATGGGCCCTGGTGAGGAGTCTGGCGGCTTGCATAGTCAACTGTGTGAGACTCTGAGAAGAGATTTAGGAAATCCCCAGCAGGGGGGAGAGATTTGCAGTCGGCGAGGCGAGAACGACGAAGGAAATGGGTGAGGGAGGAGCAGCAGTACCCAGAGCTTGCACCGTCACCATCTCGTCCGCACACCTCCAGCTGCAGTTTCCCTCCCAGCCCGCCACTCCAGCCGAGGCCAGGAAGCACTCCACACACTCCCTGACAGAGGACCGGGTGGGTGGGTTGGTGGGTTATGGGAGATGTCAGTTTGCCCAGGTGTCGAACCAGGTGAGGGTTCACCTCCCTCCCAGCGCTGCGAGTGAAACGACGCCAGTGTCATCAACGCCTTGGCACCATAACCACACGAGCCAGCGAGACGCCAGCTCTGGCCACGACTCTCACCACGCTCGCCCTACCGCGAACCATAACCACGCTACCCAACGTCATTCGTCCCGACCTCTAAGCCGAATCTTAAGATAATTAACCAAAAGCTTTCGTGACTGTAGGAAGTCATACTCTTTGGGTCTTATACTCTTTGGTTTTTTCGGTAAAGTCACGTAGGTAAAAATAAATAAATAACAAAAGTAAAGAATAAAAAATAATATAATTTATTTATTTTTACCTACGTGACTTTATCGAAAAAACCAAAGAGTATGAATCATTGCAGTCACGAAAGCTTCAAATCTAGAACTCTTTGGGTCTGTCGGTAAAGTCACGGATAAATAGAATTTTTAAAAAAAATATCTACGTGACTCTACCGAAAGACCCAAAGAGTATAATTAACCAACTAGTAAAAGCAGACCCTTATGGCCAGCCATGCCTTTAATCAAATCCCCATCGCTAAGCCTACGGGTGACAGTCACCCCGATCCCCCCTCCCTCCGCGTGTGATCGCTCCCCTTCAAGCCGGGCCGTCGACGTCGTTCCCAGCGCCGCGACGTCATCCCGGCAGAGGGCGAGCGACCCATCTCCACGTTGCGTTAGCTAAAGGGCGTATTTGGTGCTGTGGCATCATTGGCTGAACCCGCACTGCCACACACACCGCACACAGACAGCACGTACATACACACCACGTACATACACACCACACATACACACCACGTACATACACACCACGTACATACACACCACGTACATACACACCACGTACATACTACACGCACACGTTGGACACAGTACACACCACAAACCACAAATTCTACACACCTTAGACACACCACACCACAAATCCTACATACACAGTACACACACCACACACACCCTAAACACACCACACACACACCACGTACATACACACATACACACCACACACATACAACACACTGGACGCATTACACACTACACACAGTACAGACAGTACACACAGTACACACACACCACACAGTACACACACACTGGACACACTACATACACCACATACTCTACACACACACACTACACACACCCTACACACCACACAAACCACAGACCCTACACACACACACCACGTGCATACACACACCACACACACTGGACACACCACACACAGTACACACACCACATACCTTACACACACACACTACACACACTACACACACCATACACACACACAATATACACACTACACACACCACATACCCTACACACACACACCACAGCACACACACCACACACACACACTGGACACACTACACACAGTACACACACCACATACCCTACACACACGACACACACCCTACACACACACAGTACACACCCTACACACACCACACACGACAGCACACACAACAACACGCGCGCGCGTGCACTCTCACCCTGCGTCCATCAACGGGCGCTCAATGGCAGCGGAGAGAGACGCTGGTCCTGTCGGCGAGTGGCGATGGCAGTGACCGCAATTATCCGCCACTCGCCGACTAAAGAGCGGGCGAGCGGTGGCGGCCGCTGTCAAAGGGAAATTACAGAGAAGACGCGGCCCTTGTCCCTCCAAAGCGTACACTTATTTACACAAACACACGCAGCACACACGCAGCACACACGCACAAAGACTCAAATCCGTAATTATTATATAAATTATAATATATATTGGGGGGGACACATCCCCCCCAATATTCTAATATGCTCAAAATGTCCCCCCCCCCCCCAATATATTGCTATTAAATTTGTTTTGCTATGCTATGTAAATAAAAACAACAATTTGCTAAACCTTGGCCACAATATCTGGACTTGTCTTCATATACATCAATGCATAGATTTATGTTTATATGATTGTGGTTATGGTTGTACTTTATTCATCCCTCATCTCTGCCATTACATACCATGAAACAAGAAAAGGTAAAAAAGTAAAAACAGAGCAATGTAATTCAATACGCTATTCGACATTATTGTAAAAAAAAATCCATCCTGTGTTAGTGAATTTTTTTATATTTTAGGCAAGAAATAATTTTTTTAATTTAGATATTTTTCTGGGTTGGGACCCCCAGACACCCTGGAAGATTTGGTCCCCCCCAATGTTGACTCCATGGCTACGGCCTTGCAAAGACTGCATCTGCCCATCGCAGCAGCCACCACGGGACAACCATCGCCACCGCAGACGCCGACTGGCGAGCGAGTGCCGGCAACACTCAGCCTGAGCCCCCAGCACGGAGGGAGGCGACCAGGACCCCGGGTCCCCATCCCAGGCTCTCTGACCTCACCCAGCGCTCGTCTCGAGAACAGAGAGAGAGGGGGGGGGGCGCTCTGAAGCCGTGGGGGGGCATTTAATGGGAGCCAGCTGTGGGCTCCCCATCTTGTACCCCCGCCACCCCAAACTTGCTGCGTCTGCAGCCACACGGGGAGGGCCGCAACCATGGGGCGAGACCCCCAGGGTGCGTGTCTCCGCCCTCCCTGCTGCGTGCCCCCGTAGCGGGCGTCGGCAGCGGTCGCTCACTCCGCTACGAATCCCGCAACGCTCACAACAACGAGCGGAGCGCCGGGCGGGATATAAACGCAGCAAGTTGGCACAGCGGGGAGCCGCAGGTGATGCGACTGCCAAGTCATCCCAGTTAGTCAACCCATAACACCTGGCTCTGTCAGCCCAGCCTTCGACACTTTACGCGTTCTCAGTGCACCTAGCCTGGCACAACCCCAGTGATGTGGTAGCTTTATATTACCTTCAAATACAAAGATTCCCCGTGTAGCCTTAACAGACTGTTGGGGAAAGTGCTCTGCGCGAACACCTATGAAGGCTGGCAAGGCACACGAGGGGGTGGGTGGTCAGCACCACGCTCGACCGCCTTTGTCTCCCAAATCCTGATGTTTACGCAATGCACCGGGTACTCATTTGAGGCTGAGTCGACCCAGGGGGGAGGCCCAGGACCGGTTCAGGCAATTGTCACCGGTGGTGGCCGTGAGCGTTAATCGAAACCGGGTCGCAGTGCGCTAACCACTACACTACCGCCCCCCACAATATCCTACCTCCAACCCCTCCACACCATTACCCCCCCCACCTCCCCACCGCTTGCCTCCACCCCACTCACTTCTTGCGGGCGCAGGCGTCGGGGCAGGTGGGGCAGCGTTGGCACGTGGAGCCCGACGCGCCGGGCTCCGTGCACACGCAGCGGCCGCAATCGCAGCGCCCCCGGCCGCTGCACTCGAGCCCCTCGGCCGAGACGCACGCGTCCGTCACCAGGGAGCAGTTGCAGCTTTCGCCGGCCCAGTCCGCGTCGCACGCGCACTCGCCGCACACGCACGGCCCGTGGCCTGGACACGCACACAACGCGCGCAGGTACACGGCGTGACGCACGCGGGTTCAGAGACAAAGACCGCCACCTCCCCCCCCGGCCACCCCGTATGACCTTAAGACTCTTGGGGCAAGCGCTGCTAGCAAGTAGCACCTATGAAGCAACGCTGGATGAAGCTAGTGCGGGGCCTGTAGCATATGTTATACAAGGGCCATAAATAAATAAAAAACACGTAAATATTAAAAGACATTTTTTGCTTGCATAGTAAAGTAATTGTATTTTTTCATTCGCTATACAGCCAGATGATACGACAAATCGCTAACCTTCAACACCCAGTCGTTCATAAAAGTTGAAGGCGGTATAGTACTATAGTAAGTGCAGCATCACTGAACCGGAATTGATAGCTTGAAAGCGTTTAGCGCGGGGCCCTTGAAAGTGCGGGGCCCGTAGCTTCACGTGTAGCTACTTGTGTAGCTACTGGGACAATCCGGCACTGGTTGAAACGCCGGCAAGCCGCACGAGGCGGTGGGTGGCCAGCACCACGCCGGCCCGCCTTTGACTCCCAAGCGGCTTTGTTGGAACATCGCACCCGGTACTCATTTGAGGCTGCGTCGACCTAAGGGAGGCCCAGCGTTGTTAGCGAGCACCTGTGGGAGCCGATACGGCGGTGCAAGGGAGTGATGGTGGTACGGCCGGTACTATGCCCGGCCGTGTGTGTCTTCCTAGTGCCGTGAATGAAACCCAGGTTCGTGGCAAACCGCGGCACGTGAACATTCATGCATGCACACTCACGTACGGTTGTACATCCACATACGTGTGCAGCATCTATACATGTACACACATTTACATTGGGACACCTACGCGTTCACATACACGCATATCGCAACTACACTTGTTTTAGTTCAGTTCTGGCTGACAGATTAAAGGCAAAAAAAACCCTCAACGCATCTGTAATCGCAAGAGTGGAGGCTGCAGTGGTTCACTGCGTAATTAAAAGCACTGCGAGTGGGGTTATAGTGAAGATAAAGTGTCACGTGTGGCTCTCAATGATTCACTCAGCAGCAGCTGCTGCGGGTGAGGGTGGCGTGAATCCCATGGCACTTCTCTCTTTTTTTTTACGATTAATGGAAACAAGAAGATGCTCGGTGTATTCGGCACTTTGCTTCGTTCATCATTTCGTAAATGTTTTTTTTACTTGGCTTTATGTAACCCCCCCTCCCTCTAGCTCACTCTCTCGCTCACTCTCTCGCTCGCTCTCTCGCTCGCTCTCTCGCTCCCCCCGTATCGCGCTCACAACATCAACAACAACGTCAACAACAACAACGTCAACAACAACATCAACAACGGTGAGCGCAGCGACGCAGAGGCGCCTTCTCAAATCAGCTCGGGCAGGGCAGGGCTGGTACTCGAATGCCGTAGCGGAGCGCTTCGACAATGTCGTGTGGGAACACAGGCAGGGGACAGGTTAAGGGGGCCGGGAGACGGGGAGGGAGATGACGGGGGGGGGGGGGGAGGAGGGAGAGCAGAGGAGGGAGAGGAAGGGAAGGGGGCGGGTGAAGTGACCTGGGGAAATTGGGGAGAGGAGGCGTTTGTAAGAGGGAGAGGAGGAGGAGGGGTGAGACGGGGAGCAGAGAAGGGGGAGGGAGAGAGATACGAAAGGAGAGAGCGAGTGTGGGAGGGAGGGAGGTGGGAGAAACGTGGGCGGTTTGGAGGGAAGAGAGAGAGGATGCAGAACAAGAAGGAGAGTGAGCAAGTGGAGAGGGGAGTGATGGTGGAGAGCAGGGGGGGGGGGGTAGAGGAGGGAAAGAGTAGGGGCAAGATGGGGGGAGAGAGTGGGGAGAGAGGCAGGATAAAGAGAGAAGTTGGGAGAATCAAAAGCAGCAGAGAAGAGAGTAACGAGGAAGGGGAGAGAGCAGAGTGTGGAGGGGGGTATGGGAATCGGGCTGATGGGGGTGGAGGGAGTAGACCTTGGGAATTCTCACAGCTCTCGGATTTCTCCCTAGTTTCGCTCATAAATTCTCCCACTCTCCGCCGGGCTGTCAGTGGCATCGCGATTCCTCGCTCGGCCCGGGCCAGAGGAGGACATCGAAGCCGCGAGGATCAGGAGCCCCGCCGCGTGTCACCGCATCACCGTGACGATGACCTGTTGTGATGACGATGGTGGCGGTAGCGATGATTAACACATTCCTGCGGAGGGAGCTGGTAGGAACGTTGGGTTGCTCGGTCAATGGCCAGGGTCAACGGCAGCGTGGTGTATTCCGCAAATATGCCCGACTGTGAGGGCGGGCACAAGCCGGCGTGAGTAGGTTAAACGTCGAGTCTTATAAGGGCACCACGGGGTGACCAGCCCCTCCCCACCCAGCCCTCCCACCCCCACCCAGCCTCTCCCCACCCAGCCCCCCCCCACCCAACCCCTCCCCACCCTCCCCACCCAGCCCCTCCCCACCCTCCCCTCCAATTTTTTGATGCACGACGGACGGACACAATAATCCCCTGTGAGCTGGTGGAACCAGGTGGTTCCTACCAGTATAACCATGACAGCGATGACGATGCCCACGATGTCGCAGTGCGGAAGCTGCAGCGTGCTGCCACTGCTACTGATGACGCTGCTGATGATGCTGTGACTGCTGCTGATGATGATTCAGTTGCGACTGGTGATGGTACTGATGATGCTGCTGCTGTTGTGATTACTGCTGCTCCCACTGCCTATCCGGTTGCTCCAGCTGACGACGATTCCGATTTCCATCGACGGTGACCGCTGTGGCAACAGTCACGGCCACATTCACGGAAGTTTCCAACCCTAATCCGTAAACGAAAGGTCACACGGTGGCGGATCGGGACCGGTGAAATTCCACGTGACCCCTCGTCCCTCCACGTCATCCACATGCCCTCACACACCACGTGTTGTGGAGCTGCTGCTGCTGCTGTTTCTCAAATTGTTGGAGGCCAGATGTCCCAATTGGACGACCGGCTATATCAGCGCCACCAGAAGCCGTGGTCCAGCCACTGGATGTTTAACGTACTCCGCACGTGGAAATCATTTGTCTGGGGAGTCCTATCACATCGTGGACCATCTGGACGCCAAGCTCTTCGAACCTGGTGGATAACATCTGGAAGCTCCGGTCCCTCACACAACACAACCGGTTCTCGGTTCCGCAGTACAATCATTGCATTGAGGACAGTATTGTGCGTGGTTCAAAGCGGGATTCATCGATCAGAGGCCCGCCGCACATCTCACACCACTTCAATTTTGGGTTTTTTTTCTGACCAGGTAAGGCTCACTGAGCTAAAACGCTCTTTTTAAGAAGAAACGTGTCCACACATTATAGCTCAACGAAGTGGCTTATGTGGACATTTTAAAATTCACGAAACCACGGGGAGAACATGCAAACTCCAACTATACAGATGTCAGGGTCGGGATCGAACCCACGACCTCATGCATACCAGACGAGGAAGTTAACACATCACCACCGTGGCGCCCCAAAATGTACATCTGATTGTTCACACAGAACTGTAAGGAAGTTGTGATGCCCAGTGTGTCCGCGACGAGGCCACATTCATCAGATGTGTGGACCATCGCGAACTGGGTCTGCGTCTGTCTCACTTCGACATTGATCGCCACTGTTGTGTTACCTCGTAGTTGTGGCATTTGAATAACTAAGTCCACTGATGTGTGTGTGTGGGGGGGGGCATTCGTGATCCACGTGAAACGTATTTAACCAGCCGGGTTCTATCCCCCGCGTAACTCTCAATGCGCGGATTTATTTGTTATAAATCGGTGAGCGAGCGTCGCGTTCCGCCAACGTTCCTTGGCGAGGCGCGTGCCCGCGCACTCACCCGAGCACAGCAGCCCCTTGTGCCGGATGCATGAGAAGTCGTCGCACTCGCACCAACTCCCGTGCACCCTGCCCAGCTCGCTCGGCCGGCACACGCACTGCCCGCACACGCAGTCCCCGCGCCCGCTGCACGGCGTCGCGCCGGGCTCCCTGCGGCACCCGGCCGCCCTGCCGGCCCGGCCCGCGGACTCGGGCTGCTCCGGCGGGGACACGAAAGTGTCTCCTCGTCCCTCGGGGTCCGTAGCGTCGTCCTCCTGAGCGCCGAGGGTCGGTTCGGTCCGGGGGTGAACGGGCGCGCAAGCGGGTTCATGGATGTGCGGCGCGGGTTGTGCGGGTGCGTGCATGGCTCAGGCTCGGAGCGCGAATATTGATCATTATAAAAAATAAATAAGAGTACGCACACGTTTACGGCCCTTAGTCCACTGCTGGATGAGGGCGTTCCGATGCCATTGGGGTCGGTACAGGTTGGGGAAGGTGGGGAGAGCGCCCATGTGAGTGCATCCCTCTTGTTGTACTGCCCCCTCTGCTGCGTCTCTCTCTCTCTCCACCTGCCGCTCCCACCCCCCATGCTACTCCAGATCTCATCCTCTCCTGCTCCTCTCCCCCACCCCACTGTCTTCTTCCCTTCCGCACCCTCCCGCTGCCTCCTGCTCTCTTCATCCCTGCCTCGCTACCTCCACCCCTCCCCATCTCTCTCCTTCTCGCCTACCCACTTCTACCCCTCCCACACTCCCTGCCTCCATCTCCCTCCGTCCTTCTCTCCGTCCTCCCCCCGCTCCCTCGCCTCTCTCTCTCCTCCTTCCTCAACTTCATCTCTCCCCCACCCCCCAAACATCCCCGTCCACCCCTCACCTCCTCGTCCGCGTCGCTGCACTCGCAGCGTGGCCCGAGCCTGCCCGGCGCGCAGCTGCACACTCCGCACTCGAGGCTCCCGTTGCCCGAGCACGCCGAGCTGCGCGGCTCGGCGTGGCGCGCGCACGCGCACGCGCACAGCTCCCCGGCGCCGCGCACGTGCACGCGCAGCGCGCCCTCGAAGCCCACGGGCTTCACGGTGAAGGTTCGATGCCCGCGCACGCAGCCGCGCGCCTCCACGCGCACCTCGAAGCTCACCTGCGGCGGGGGGGGGGGGACACAGATAAAGACCCCCCGTATAGCCTCTTCACAGACTGTTGGGGCAAGTGCTGTTAGCGAGCACCTGTGCAAGAGAGGGGTTAAGGTGGCCAGCACCATGCCCGGCCGCCTTTGTCTCCCCAGTGCTTATATTTACACACCGCAACCAGGTTCACATTACACGCTGAGTAGACTTATGGGAGGCTCAGGACCGGTTCAAATATTCGCCACTGTGATTGGTCACGTGCAGAAATTGAACTAGGGTCGCCAATTTCATAGCGCAGTGCGCTAACCACTACATTACCGCTCACATGCCATTCACATAGATCATCAAACTTACACCCAGATCACACGTAGATACGCAACATCACAGGGGATCATGTACATACGAGTCAAACATCACACGTTAATTTGGTTACATATACCCAATTACGCAATCGCACAGCTAACGGGCACGGAAAGAGTAAAGATCACTCACACACAGCGTCACACACATAGAGATCACGCTCACACACAGCGTCACACACATAGATCACACACACAGATCACACACACAGATCACACACACAGCGTCACACACACACAGATCACACACACAGCGTCACACACATAGATCACACACACAGATCACACACACAGCGTCACACACATAGATCACACACACAGATCACACACACAGCGTCACACACATAGATCACACACACACAGATCACACACACAGCGTCACACACATAGATCACACACACAGATCACACACACAGATCACACACACAGCGTCACACACACAGAGATCACACAAATGACCCTGCACTCATGGATGATAGACACTCTAGCACAGGGGTCCTCAAACCTTTTAAACAGTGGGCCACTGCACTGTCCCTCAGACCGTTGGAGGGCCGGACTATAGTTAAAAACAAATCTATGAACAAATTCCTATGCACACTGCATATATCTTATTTTGAAGTGAAGAAACAAAACGGGAACAAATACAATATTTAAAATGAAGAAAAAGTAAAGTTAAATCAACAAACTTGCCAGTATTTCAATGGGAACTATGGGCCTGATTTTGGCTAATGAGATGGTCAATGTCCGGTTCCATATTTGTCACTGCTAATCGTAACAAGTGATGCAAGTGTGCATCCGTTAGTCTAGATCTGGTTGGAGATTTCAAATGTTTAATTCTGGAAAAAGTCTGTTCACAGACATAAGTGCTGCCAAAGATGGTTGCCATTTTGAGTGCATGGTTCCTGAGATGAGGATATGTCTCAGAGGGGAGAGATGCATAGAACTTTTGAAGGCTGCTTGATTTGAATGCGTCTTTCAGAGAATCACAATTCTGCAGTTCAGCCAGTTCCATTTGGTAAATTGTATCCACATTTTCAATGTCAATAGAAAATGGGTTACGGAAAAGCTGTATGTCCTGTTCATGGAAATGAAGCTCTTTAAATCTAAATTGGAACTCCTTTTGCAATTTTTCCAGTGAATCCAGACATGTTTTGTTTGGGAATGCAACCAATGGTTTTTCCGCTAATAGATTTTGAGTTGTGGGGAGATGGCAGAAGTTTTCCTCCTTCACTTGTTTGATGAGGCCTAATTTTACTTCAAATGCTTTGACATGTGATTGCATATCACAGATGAGCTTCCCCTTTCCTTGAAGTTGCACATTGAAACTGTTGAGTAGCTCTGTTACATCTGTCAGAAAGGCAAGGTGCCATTTCCATTCTGCATCATTGAGCTCTGGTACTTTTTTGTTTTTTGAAAGCAGAAAAGCTGTAATCTGTGGAAGTAAGTCATAGAAACGTTTCAAAACTCTCCCTCGACTCAGCCAACGGACTTCTGTGTGCTACAGAACATCTTCATAGTCAACATTTAGCTCAGACAGAAATTCCTGAAATTGTATGTGGTTTAGTGCATGAGCTCTAATGAAGTTAACACAAGATATCACAATTTTCATAACAGAGTCCCACTTCAGTAATTTACTACACAGCGCTTGTTGGTGGATGAGGCAGTGTATGGCTATTGGATGATAATGGTTATGTTTGTCCATCTCTTGGTTAATGCGAACAATTACTCCTTTCTTAGACCCCACCATGCTAGGAGCATCATCAGTTGTCACGCTGGCTAGTTTAGCCCAGTTCAGCTCCAAACCATTCACAGTTTGGCAAACCTTTTCATAGATATCCTCTCCTGTAGTTGTTCCTTTGATGCTTTGCAGTGCAGCAAGCTCTTCTGTGACTTTGAAATAGTCATTCGTCCCACGAATAAAAATTAGAAGTTGTGCAGAATCACGAACATCATTGCTTTCGTCGAGTGCCAAGGAAAAATAGGAAAGTTTTTTTGTGGAGTTTTGCAAATGCAAATTGTCTCCCATTTCTTCAATCCTCCGTGTAATTGTAGGTCCTGAAAGACTCACTGTACTAAATAAATCGGCCTTCTCTGGACACATCTCTTTGGCAACAGAAAGAAGGCATTATTTAACAAATTCTCCCTCCACGAATGGTCTGCCAGTGCACGCTATTAGCTTGGCAACTTAAAAAACTTGCTCGCAGTGATGAAATATTTAGCTGCTTCTGCTTCACAAAAGTATTTTGCTGAGTTGTTAATGTATTTTTCAGTTTTAATATTTTATCTTTTCTCACTTCTCTGACCAAACAATCATATTTATCTTTATGTTGAGTTTCATAGTGTCGACGTAAATTGTATTCTTTGAACACAGACACTATATTCTGGCATATCAGACACACAGCTCTTTCCTTGTACTGCATGAAAAAGTAATCATAAGTCCACTGTTATTTGAATATCCTACACTCCAAGTCAATTTTTCTCTTTCTTGACATCATTGTTTCCTAGGGAGTCAAAATTGCTATTAGTAAAATACCAATATATATACAGCGCTACAAAAACAATATACCAGCAATAACTTTGCCCAAACAGAGACATACAGACTGCACTGCCCATCAATGCAGTCTGATTGGGGGAACTCCGCTTTTACCCCAGGCTCACACTGGTGCGGGTGCCATTAAAAAGTTAATTACACCTGCAGTTTTGTTCACAGATCGCAGTGCGGTGGGCACAATGAGTGCCCACCGCCGCAGCTCAATCAGTGCCCACCGCCGCAGCCCAATGAGTGCTCACCAGCGCAGCCCAATTAGTGCTCACAAGCGCAGCCCAATTAGTGACCATGGGCCGGATAAATGTCCTCAGCGGGCCGCATGTGGCCCGCGGGCCGTAGTTTGAGGACCCCTGCTCTAGCACATCTCACATGCACGCAAAGTTCATTTACACAGATCACACACACACAGAACACACAGAGATCACACACAGATCACACACATAGATCACACAGACAGGTCACAAACACACACAGATCACAAAAACACACAGATCACACACACAGGTCACAAACACACACAGATCACAAAAACACACAGATCACACACACAGAGATCACACACACACGCAGATCACACACATACAGATCAAACAGATCATCCAGGAATCACTGGGCACGGCTAAATTCCCACACTACGCCCACCATTAAACCCTACACCATCGCCTCTCCATCGCACAACCAAAATCCATCCACGCAGCGACCCCACCAGGACCCAACGCAGAGCCGAGGGCCGAGCAAGTGAAATCCCCCTCGCCGCTGCACCCCCCCACCCCCATCGCCTCCCCACCTCCTCTCCCGCCCCCCCCTCGTACCGTGTCCCCCACACGGAGGTCCGCGCATCGCCTCTGGCCCGGAAGCGCGGTCCCGTTCTGGCACGTGGCCGTGAAGGAGACGCTGACGTCCTCGGGCTGGTCCCAAACCTCCAGCTCCACCACCGAGCGGATGCTCTGAGAGCCCCGGCCGCGCGCGGGGATTCACGGGACCGGGATCAGCGTAGAGGGGGGGGGGGTCACGGGACGGGGGTCCATGTAGGGGTGACGGGACATAGGAGGGTAGGATGGGGTGGACGAACGGCCTTTGTTAGCAATACAGGTTTAATAAACAGCAGAATTAATCCATCGCGAGGGGCAAAGGTTCTCGAGACCAACGAATAATACGCCCAGAAAGACAAAATATGAACGGCAAAACATCAGCACAGCAAACGGCTAGGAGTGGCTCAAATCCCAAGGTAGAGTCACCGGGTGAAGGGCCACCGACACAGCCGCCTCACCTGGCCCACGTCTGAGCTCGAATCTTGCAACTTACACGCGGGCTATGTCCCGGGCTGACCCACGCGAGTGAATCTCTGACACCCAGGGGCATGGGCCCTGGCACAATTCACGAGAGTTGGGGAGAGGTGGAGTGGGGGGGGCTTTCCAAATGCATCCGCCTCGTAGCTCCATTGTGCAGTCGCACCGCCTGCGCACTCAGTCGCCACGCCGCTGGTGACGATGTCCAGACTCGGGTGCCGAGACACGAGGGAGGGGAGTGAACGTATGGGGCACGTGGCGCACGCGCGGCGACACGGGGTCGGTCGCGTGACTGCTCGGGCAGATTGTTTATCGTGGCCTCTGTGCCAATGGGCCTGATGTGTATTGTTTATCTGATGGTGAGGTTGCCAGTAGAAGTAGCGGGGTAGGGTCGGCAGGAGGGGCGGGTGGCTTGGGAATGGAAGTAGGTCTCACGGTGAAATGTCTCCCGTTCCGTCGGCGCCGAGGAGTTTTGGGGGAGGGACATTCCTCTGATTCCTGCCGGTCCCACTGGCCCGCAGCCAATACCGTCACCGCGTGCGAGCGCGTGTGAGTGAGAGTGAGTGTGTGAGAGTGTGTGTGAGAGTGTGTGTGAGAGTGTGTGTGAGTGTGTCAGAGTGTGTGTGAGTGGGTGTAAGTGTGTGAGAGTGTGTGCGTGTGTGTGAGAGTGTGTGTGTGAGAGTGTGTGAGAGTGAGTGAGTGAGTGTGTGTGAGAGTGTGTGAGAGTGAGTGAGTGTGTGAGAGTGAGTGTGTGAGAGTGTGTGAGAGTGCGTGAGAGTGTGTGTGTGAGAGTGAGTGTGTGAGAGTGTGTGAGGAAGTGCGTGTGTGAGTGTGTGGGAGTGTGTCAGAGTGTGAGTGAGTGTGTGAGTGAGTGTGTGTGAGAGTGAGTGTGTGAGAGTGTGTGAGAGTGTGCGTGTGTAAGAGGCCGTGGTATAGCGGTTATCACGCTGCGCTACGAACCTGGCGACCCGAGTTCGATTCACGCTCACGGTCAACATCAGTGACGATTATCTGCTTCGGTCCTGGGCCTCCCCTAGATCGACTGCCTCAAATGAGTAAACATCACCACTGGGGAGACAAAGGCGGCCGGGAGTGGTGCTGGCCACCCACCCCCTCGTGTGTCACGCTAGTCTTCATCCGTGCTCGCTAACAGCACTTGCCCCAACAGTCTGTTAAGGTTACACGGGGCAGCTTTGTCTTTGTGTGTGCGTGAGTGGAGTGTGCGTTCAATCGGCGTGGTCTGGGAATAACAACCCCAACCCCCTATCTCCCCGTGTCACACAGTGCGCTGTGTCGTGAGCAACGCCACTGCCATCCCCACAACCACCGCAGTTGCAGGTGGGGGAGAGGGGGGAGGGGCCGTGGGTTGGGGGGGCTGTGAACAGGCAGAACGGGCTGCTAAACCCCGCCACCTAAATCTCACTGGCCACGGGCCCACAAAAAGGGAATCAAAATAAGCATTGCCGGAGGCTCCCCAGGGGCACGCGTCTAAGACGTCCCCCGGCCAAATACGTTTTGGCAGAGCCAAGGCAAAGCAACTCAGCCACCTTTGGGAGTCCTCCAGAAACACCGCGCAATTACTCGGGCTGACCACGTGGAACGTCTAAAGCCTCGGCTAACTGGGTTGTTGTTGATGTAACTGTTGCTGTGCATGTGCGTGCGAATGTGTGTGCGAGCGTGCGTGTGTGAATGGGTGCGTGCACGCGCTTAAGATGGAGCGGCGGTGCAGCGATTAGCGCACTGCGCTATGAACGCATCGACCCGAGTTCGATTCCCGCTCACGGCTAACATCAGTGGTGAGCTACATGTGAACTGGTCCTGGTACCTAATCTCCCCCGGACCCCCCCCCCCCATCTCCTTCACCAACAAGCACTGATCAGAGCGGCGAACAAACCCCCCCCCCCCCAGCGGTGGATTGAGACAAGAGGGGCACGCACGTTATAGGCGGACACGATGAGCTGGATGATGTTACTCGAGTCGTTGGCCAGAATCCCAGCCGTGGTGCCGGGCAGCAGGTGCGCGTAGCTCTGTAAAGCCAGGGGTCAAGGTCAATGGAAGAGGTGAGGGTCAGACGATGAGCGCTCAATGCTGGACATCGCGATGGGCCAACGCTCTGAGCACGGGAGGTGCTGCGGCAGACGCGCCGCAGGGTAGGGTAGCATTCGTGGACGACAGCTGGAGAAAGAGGCAAGGTGACATTCAAATAGACAGACGGACAAATTGGGCAATAGACAGAGAAGTAGACACATTGCAAAAGGGATAAGTAGAGACATTGACAATAGACACATCGACAGATGCAGCCTTAAAGAGAAATAGGCACAGGAAGACACAACAACAACCCCATAGACAAATTGGCAAACAATAGTCGACAAAGGGGCAGTATATAAAGCAAGACACCGAGACAGACACGCATACAGACAGATGCACCAACAGATGCATACATACGTGTACCAAGGCCGTAGCCATGGAGTCAACATTGGGGGGGACCAAATCTTCCAGGGTGTCTGAGGGTCCCAACCCCGAAAAAGATCTAAATTTGATAACTCATTTCCTGCCTAAAATATTTAAAAAGTCACTAACACAAGGGATGGATTTTTTTTTTTACAATGTCTAATAGTGTATTGTATTACATTGCTCTGTTTTTACTTTTTTTACCTTTTCTTGTTTCATTGTATGTAATGGCAGAGATTAGGGATTAATAAAGTACAACCATAACCACAATCATATACACAGAAATCTATTTTATAGCAATATATTGGGGGTGGGGGGCATTGAGCATATTTGAATATTATAATTACGCCCTTGAAAGGCTTAACTGCCCCCAGTGAAGGTGGAAGGAAGTTGTGGGTCCACTGGGCAAGAGGAAGAGGCATCGCAAGCGAGTCTCAAATATGAAGGTGGGGGGACTGTGGCCGTACTGGAATTGCAGTGCTGATATTATGGCCAAGGGTTAGCAAATTGTTATTTTTATTAACACAGCATAGCAATGATTTATTTTGCGATATTTTGGGAGGGACATTTTGAGCATATTTGAATATTTAATTAATTACGACCTTGATACGTACACAGACGGACAAATGCACAGACAGACGCACACGTAGAGGCATATGTCGACAATGGACACAGAGGCAGCGAATGGACAGAGCAGGCTGATGGATGGACGCGCGCACCCTGTACAAGGCGTAGTGCTGTCTGGTGACCGCGAAGATGAGGTTCACGTTGTTCTCGGACAGTTTCTCCCCAAGCAGGGCGAGCGACGGGTAGTCCTGGACAGAGAGACAAAGACGGCCTTTTAATTACAACTGGGAAGAGGCGTCGTAACATCGCCATCCTTCACTGCGGGAAACTTGGCGGGACCGTCCTGTAAAGAAGAGTCCTCGGGACTCGGCGAGGCTGGGGATGATGATGACGATACGATCCGCTCACGGGTATCTGGGGCGCCGCGGTGGCGAGATGTTGACTACCTCGCCTGGTATGCAGGACGTCGCGGGTTCGATCCCGACTCTGACGCCTGCTGTATATTTGGAGTTCGCGTGTCTCTCTCCCCGTGTGTCGTGTGGATTCTTCTGCGGATCCTCCGGATTTTTCCTTCCGCATTTGGAACCAACGTGCGTTTTGAGTATTTGCCTGCTATAAATGGCCACGTGATAAGCCAGGTTCGTTGAGCTATCGTTTGTGGCCAGGGCGCTTCTGAAAAAGAGCTTTACAGCTCAGTGGGCCTTACCTGGCAAAATATAAAGAAGTAAACAGTTAAATAAAATAGTAATCAGGTGGATCGCTGTGAGCTGTGGGAAGAATAAGGAGTCACAGAGAGAGAGAGAGGGGGAGATTGGTTTCCGTGAATGATTGTACTTTCCGAGACGCGGTCCCTACGGTGTCTGCCCAGTGAGCGCTGCCAATGGACGCGAGGTTTCCTCTGTGTCGAGGCTGTGTCTGTGTGTGCGCCCTTAACAGGCGTGAAAAATGTAAATATAAGAGGCAACGTTTCGGGCAACGGCCCCTTTCTATGGCATAACAAAATGGGGTAACAAAATATGTCTGTGCGGTAGCCATTCGTAAACGTCACAGGACTGATGATAATGATGCCATAAGTTATGATGATGATGAATAATAATAACAAAGATGGCACAGGTGATAATGGCAACCGTGATGATCATGACGCTGATGATCGTAACCAATGGTCACGGCGATGACGGCCATAATGGCAGTGCTGATGATGTACAACGACCGCCACGCTGCCCGCGTGCGCGCGAGCGCTCACCATGACGCTGCTGCGCGCGTAGCTGTTGTTGGGGTCCAGGTGGCATCGGCCGTCATGAGGAGTGGCAAGTCCCGCGAGGCGCCCGTCCAGCGCCAGGTGCGAGCCCGCGTCCGTGGCGAACACCACCAGGTGCGTGGCGCCGCCCCTCCAGCCGATCTGCTCCTGCGTGGGGGAGGACGCGAGTCGCCCGGTGAGGAGCAGCAGCAGCAGCAGGAGCAGCAGCAGCAGGAGCAGCAGCAGCAGGAGCAGCAGCAGCAGGAGCAGCAGCAGCAGGAGCAGCAGCAGCAGGAGCAGCAGCAGCAGCAGGAGCAGAAGCAGCAGGAGCAGCAGCAGCAGGAGCAGCAGCAGCAGGAGCAGCAGCAGCAGGAGCAGCAGGAGTAGGAGCAGCACCACGCCGCCTCTCACCCCGAACTCGCGCCGACGACGCCTCGCGAGGCTCAGGGTGAGTGTACCCGCGCACGGGCTCTGTGTACTGCGCTGGGGCTTTGAAGCAGGAGGTTTAGAGGGGGTGTTTAACACGTGGTCAACGTGGTGGCGGTTACTGGTTGTGTGCTCGCTAACAGCACTTGCCCCAACAGTCGGTTAAGGCTATACGGGGGATCTTTGTCTTTGGTTGATGTTAGTAATAGTTCTGATGATAATGAAGGTGGTGGTGGTGATTCCATTGTTGGTCATGGCCGTCATGATGATGATGGGTGTAATGTTGGTGGTGTTAATGGTGATAACGATGATGATGGTAATGGTGGTGGCGATGGTTAACTCTTGCCACACGATCACGACTTAATTCCTCACTCGTTGACTTCTCACCCACCACCCATCAATTCGTACATTCCTCACGCCCCCCCCACCAGCACCGCCTGCGTACCCCGCACACGGACGCCTGCAGGATGGCGTCGAAGCCCCCCTCGGGGGCGTCGTTGTTGCGCGACACGTTCTGCCTCTGCACCTCGGCGATGAAGCTGGCGGCGCGCTCGGTGAGCGCCAGCACGTGGCGGAAGCCGAAGGGAGTCCCGCACACGGGGAAGCGCTTGAACCTGGAAGGGGCCGATGAGAACAGTCGAGGAGGTTATCGTGGCGATTTTTAACGACGACGACCACCACCGCCACGGCGATCACCACCGCGACCACCACCACAACCACCGCGACCACAGCCACCACGACCACAACCACGACCACAACCACGACCGCGACCACCACGACCATCAACACAACTACCATGACGACCACTACCACGACCACGGCCACCACCACCACCACGACCACCACGACCACCACCACAACTACCGCGACCACAGCCACCACCACCACGACCACAACCACCACCACGACCACCACCACGACCACCACGACCATCAACACAACTACCATGACGACCACTACCACAACCACTACGACGACCACCAACCACGACCACCACCACCAAAGACAAAGCTCCCCCATATAACCCTGTGACTGACTGTTGGGGCAAATGCTGTTAGCGAGCACCTATGAAGGCCGGCACTGTGGCACACGAGGGGTGGGTGGCCAGCAACACCACGCCCGGCCGCCTTTGTCTCCCTCGTGGCGATGTTTACACACCGCACCAGGCATTCATTTAAAGCAGTCGACCTCGGGGAGGCCCAGGACCGGTTCAGATAATCGTCACTGGAGCAGAGGTGTGATTGCACGTGATTAAAAATTGCTCAAATTGAGTCATCCAATTAGTGTATCCATTGATTGATCGATCCGTAAAATTGCATTATATCGATCGATTAACCAAGCAGCCTTACAAAGTTGGAGTCAATTGAGGCAACTGCGGGTCTTTTACACGTGGCACGCGCACGTGTGTTTTTGGCGCAGATAATAAACAACACACGGACGAACACGAATGTACCATGTGGCCACGAGTGTCACCCACAGTGCGCCCCATCTCTCATGTGCATGTTGAACTTCTTTCACACCGTCGTACGTCGCCAACCGTGCTCATCTTTAGATCTCAGAAGCTAAAAGCAGGAATTTCCTTTAGCCTGCATAACGAATGTTCGGATGGGCTGCTGCGAAAATGCTACGTTGTCAGCAGAAAGCATTGCAGCAAAATCCATTGTTGTACGGTACTACGTATGCTCTGACGCAGTGGTTCTTAACCTTTACTGCAGCCCTGCACCCCCTTTGGATCTCAATCGTAATAAACAAAACAATTGTAATAAATGCATAGGGCTTGATGAAACAAAGTAGTTGTTACTTACGTGTCCGTGCTTAATTTGTGATTCGATAATTTGGTTAAATTTTTTATCTGGCCATGTCCCGCTACCCCCAGAGGGGGCATCTCGCACCCCCAGGTGACAACCCCCTCTGCTAACTTGCCGCCTTCAGCCAATTAATGATGAGTTGCGTCTATAATTACACACGCGCGAGATAACCAGAGCACGTGGAGAAACCCCACGCCTTGCGCGAGGGGAGCAACACTTTGTCCCCGTACAGACGGAAACAGATGGAGATTCGTCCACACTCGCTGTCCTGCCTTCTCCTGGCGAGCCAGGGTAGGGAGTTTCGCAACATCCGTGCGATCCATAGTGCTGGATTACAGGCCGCGTGCATAGTCACCACCGTCGGGTGATGATGATAATACAAGCAAACATCGTTCAACACATCGATACCGGTTATGATGATGACGATGTTTTGAGAGCAAATAAATTGTAACGGAGCCGTCTCCATCAATCGGTGTATCGAGCGAGAACTCACAACCAACGAATCACTCACTCCATCCATCCCAACTCTTGTTTGTAAAAAGCAAGAGTCCCTATTGTGCTGATGTGTTGTGGTGCATTACTCATCATTATGCTGCGTTTGGTTATCGGATTATAAGTGAAGATGCATCTTTAAAACAACAATAAGCCGCATCCCACAAAGACAATGGCAAAAGATCCCCCTCTAAATATATATATACGCATTCGAACTGTTGGGGGCAAGGGCTATTAATGATGAGCAAAACTCTGACAGCCATCAGGGTCACACGAGGTGGTGATGTGGGCCAGTGTCTCACCCCGGGTCGTATTTTTATTCTCCCCAGTGCTGTTCTACAACACCGCACCAGGTATGGATTTTAAAGCGGAATGGACCCAAGTGAGACCCTCCACGATAGGTTAAAATATCACTGGCCGCTCATGTCTCGCCGTGGACGGGAATGGAACTGAACAACAATAGCCATGACGTGAAGGCGACGTCACCACAGAGCCTGTGCCAGGCTAGGTGCACATTAAGGCCGCGTGAAGTGTTGAAGGCTCTGCTGGCAGGAAGTCACGGGACAGACGCAGGTGCCATGGGTTGACTGACTGAGACGCCTGGCAGAGCCACCACCTTTGCTTGCCGCTGTGCCAACTCGCTGCGTTTTAACGGCCCGCCGCTCCGCTCGCTGTTGTGAGCTCCTCCGCCCTCCATTGCCGCACACACATATGTGTGTGAATTTGAGCTTCTGTGCGGAGAACCACGCTTCGAGGCGAACAGACAGACAGGCAGGCTAGCAGGCAGATGTTCAGGGCCGCACCTGAGACACGGGTTGCGCAGGTAAGCCGGTGCCGTGTTCGTGAATGGCGACACGGGTTTGTCCACGAACGAGCCGAAGCCCAGACGCAGCTTGCTCGTGAGACGGGCCATGGCGGCCTCGAGCTGTGCGCCGAGCACGCGGATATTGTCCAGGTCGTCCTTCATGGACAGCGACAGGTCCATCAGGTAGTAGAGGTCGAGGGGGTAGTCCTCCACCTGGCGCACCTGCACGCGCACGGTCGCCGGGTCCCCTGCGAGCGAGCGAGCGCGCGCGGACAAGGAGGGCACAATGAGCGTTGGGTCAAGGGGGCACACAGGAGGTGCGGTCACTTACCGTGTGAATGGACTGCGACGTAATTGTCCGTGGATGAGGACCCGCACAACGGCGTGAGGGTTTAGAACACAGTGGGGGGGGGGGGGGGGGATAAGGGGCTGATGGTTGGCAGCAGGGATATTTGTTTTTGTCAGAGTGGTACCATGGCAGTGTGTGAGGGACGCTGCATTGTGGAACACTGCTCAACGAAGAGGAATGTGAGCGACCATCCGTGCAACCTGAACTTGTTCCCCTACCCCAAACCTTAGGGCGTCCCTCTTAATAACAGCGGGGGGCGCGGGTGATGGAGCGCCCACTGGCACGCTCCTCCCGCGAGTCGCGCTCTCGCTTGCGATCGGCGGCGTCGCTTATTTATTCGCGGAGCCGCGTGGAAGAGCGGCCCCCCCTCCCCCACAGGACCCGACAAATCACCTGGCCGGAGGGAGAGCGACACCTCCTGCGGGGAAATCTGCACCACTCCAGAGGGCGTCTCTCTCGTCTCTCGCGTCTCTCGCGTCTCCCCCGTCCCGGGCTTGTCGCTGAGCGGCAGAGCCTGGACGAGCTGCACCTGACTCCTCGGGGCCTCCACCATGTCGGCTGGGCAGCCCGAGCGGAGGAGGCGCTCCTGGAGATCGCAGCGGGAGCGGCCGCCCGGAAAATCCTGGGTGCCAGTGGTGGTGGGGGGGGGGGGCAGGGGGATGGGAGAGGCGCGCGAGGAGTAGAGCGTTCGGGTTTGAATGCGTTGAGTGAGCCATGTGTATGAAGATTCACACAAGACACGATTTCGAGACGACAGCAAGAGGCGCGATTGTAACCGTAGGAGCGGTCCCCACCTACCCATCCACTCGAGAGAGAGAGGGGGGAGAGAGAGAGCTTCTCTGATGATGTGGCGGCCTACAGAGCGGCCCATTGTTCCGCCTCCTCCGGAGTAATCGCGCGCATTACGCGCCAGTAATTCTGGGCCTCTCCGTGAAATCGGGAGAGGCATCGCGACACAAAGGGTGGCTGTGACGCGCGCTCACGGATTCGTGACCGCGACAACTGCGGGTGAGGCGGCGGGTGGGTGGGGGTCTATAGGAGAGGGAAGAGGCGATTACATCGGATGCCAAAACAATGGTCGCGTGAGTAGGAATCGGTTAATTGAGTAAAATTGATTGTTACGCTCAACCTTCACGCCCTGATACTCGGGGTTCCAAATGCAATGTTGAATGTTTATGGTCATGAGGGTAGACTCAGCTGTGTTAGTGCCCAGTTCAGCTCTCTATCTCTTCTGGAACACCACTTGAACTCAAGAAATATCCTGAAGCGAAAGATGAGTGCTGGACACAATCACGTAACTTTAATATAAATTGTCATATGGTTGTTATTGTTTCACTTACATCACACTGGGATTTTTGCACACAGCGTTGTAATACGGTGTTTTTTTTCTGGAAGATGTGCTGGTTTATTCCAGGATGTTTTTGTTGCGCGTCGTTGCTTTAAGATGTTCTCTGTTCATATTTAGTTTGTTGCGGTTGTACCCGACTCAAGAGCCGCATGGCTCGCAGGGTTATACCTAATCAATGAAACTTGAAAACTTGAAAAACTTGCCAATGTGATCTATGATGTTGTTCCTTACCTGTGTATCGACAGATTCATCTTGATGTGCAATTTCTAGGGGCTGTGTTCTGTCTTGGTGTGGTCTGGGACTGTTTTTGTTCTTGTTTTGCTGCCTTAGGCTTGCATTTAGTGTTGAAAAATCCACGGGATTTGATGCACTTATGCAATTTATACTAATATTGTATACTGTGCCGTACCTATTTCGATTTAAAGCTTTCGTGACTGCAGGGATTCATATTCTTGGTTCTTTCGGTAAAGTCACAAAAAAGGGAAATAATCCAATAATAAATATAAAATAATAAAATTAAATTCTCACGACGTTTCGGCCACAACACAAGCAGCCGTCACCAGGTGAAGAACAGAGCTGTCGGAAAGACAGCGTCCCAATGAACACTGCTTTACATATCAAACTCCTTTGTCAAGGCGCTCTGCTCCTCCCATCCAGCTTAAAAATACGCTGCCAAGCTTAGCAGTGTTCATTGGGACGCTGTCTTTCCGACAGACCTGTTCTTCACCTGAGGACGGCTGCTTGTGTTGTGGCCGAAACATCGTGAGAATTTAATTTTATTATGTTTTATTTTAATTATTTTATTATTTCCCTTCTACGTGAATTTACCGAAAGAACCAACAATATGTGCCGTATCTATTTACGTTTAGAGACTTGTTTTAGCGTGTCTCTGTGTCGCACTGCTATAGTGCGTTTGTACTTTTTGTTGTTGTAACTCGCTGACCCGCCCCGACTGAACATCTGTCAAACAAAGAGCTTCATAGCTCATCGGATTCCTCCTCCAGCAGTCCCATTCCGCACCAATAACGGAGAAAGAACGAAGCGGCGATCGGTGAATCGAAATTGTCACTTTGGAATCGTGACAACGAACGAAGATGCCGAGTGGTCACGCGGCTGTCAGATACGTCGTTCACACCACGTGGCCCCGTGCGAGCCCGGTCCGGCGGGGTGGGGTGGGGGGGGGGCGAGATTGACACGCGGGGCTCGAGGTGGGATGTTGGCGTGTCAAGGGGACGTGATGGGTGTTAGGCGTGGGGGGCAGTGGGGGTCAGTGGGGGTGTAGGGTGTAGGGTGTGTTGCGAAGTGGGTGTGATGTATGTGGAGGGGGTCTGTAGATTCGTGGTGTTGGGGGGGGATGAAGGGGATGTGAACTACGATGTTTTTGTTTGTTACAAACGATGTTTTTTTTATTTTACCAGGTAAGGCCCACCTGAGCTATGCAGATCTTTTTGAGAAGCGACCCTGGCCCAAAAAAAAAAAGAATGCTCAACGAAGTGGCTTATCACATGGACAATTATACTGGTAGAAACCTCCTGGTTACACCAGCCCACAGGGGATTATTGTGTCCGTCCGTCCGTCGTGCAGGGAGGGGCTGGGTGGGGGGGGGGGCTGGGTGGGGAGGGTCAGGAGGGGCTGGGTGTTGAGGGTGGGGAGGGGTTGGGTGGGGAGGTAGGGTGGAGAGTGGGATGGGAGGGGCTGGTCACCCCGTGGTGCCCTTATAAAACTCAACGTTTAACCTACTCACGCCGGCTTGTGCCCGCCCTCACAGTCGGCCATATTTGCGGAATACACCACGCCGCCGTTGACCCTGGTCATTGACCGAGCAACCCAACGTTCCTACCAGCTCCCTCCGCAGGAATGTGTTAGCAGCCAAATACTCTCAACACACATTGAGAGTCTAAATGTGGAGGGAATAAACCCGGAGGGTCCCGGAGAGAAGTCCACGCAACCACGAGGGGAGAGAGAGAGAGACACGCCAACTCCAAATATACAGCGGGCGTCGGGGATCGAACCCACGACCTCCGCTATACCAGGCGAGGTAGTTAACATTTCGCCACCGTGGTAGCCCTGGTGTGTGCGTGGTGGTGGAGGGGGGCTGTATGGGATGTGATGTGTGTAGGTGGTGGGGGGGAGGGGTAGCGTAGTGTGTTGAGTTAGGGGGATTGGCACCTTCTGGGAGCACCAGGCGCAGGATGGGTGCAGGAGGATGCATTCAGAGCAGCGCAGAGCTCCGCTCCCCGCGCAGACCCCCCCCGCGCCTGCTCCCTCGCCAGCTGCAGCCACCACAAAGACAAAGATCCCCCGTATAGCCTGTTGGGGCAAGCGCTGTAAGCGAGCACCTACGCAGGTCGCCACTGGGGAGACAAAGGCCGCCTTTGTCTCCCCAATGGCGATGTTTACACACCGCACCAGGTACTCATTTGAGGCCGAGTCGACCTAGGGGAGGCCCAGCAACGGTTTAGATAATCCTCACTCGTGCTGACCGTGAGCGGGAATCGAACTCAGGTCGCCTGGTGCGTGGTGCAGTGCGCTAACCACCGCACTACCGCTCCCCACACGTTCGCACATTCACACAAGCCCTACTCAACTACTCCAGCACAGACACAAGCAAGTACACAAAGACAAATATCCCCCGTACAGCCTTAGCAGACTGATGTGGCAAGTGCTATTAGCGAGCACCTATGAAGGCCGGCACAGCACACGAGGAGGTGAGTGGTCAGCACCACGCCCGGCCGCCGTTGTCTCCCCAGTGGCGATGTTTACACATCACACCAGGTACTCATTTGAGGCTGAATCGACCTAGGGGAGGCCCTGGACGGGTTCAGATAATCGCCACTGGTGTTTGTAGCGCAACGCGCTAATCGTTACGATACCGCTTCCCATACACAAGCACACACACAGCATCACACACACACACACAGCTACACACACACAGCATCACACACACACAGCTTCACACACACACAGCCTCACACACACACAGCCTCACACACACAGCTAACACACACACATAGCTACACACACACAGCTTCACACACACAGCATCATACCCACACACAGCTCCACACACACACAGCTTCATACACACACAGCTACACACATACACAGCTTCACACACACAGCATCACACACACAGCATCACACACACACACAGCTTCACACACACAGCTACACACACACACAGCTTCACACACACAGCTTCACACACACACATAGCTACACACACACAGCTTCACAGACACACACAGCTCCACACACACACAGCTTCATACACACAGCTACACACATACACAGCTTCACACACACACAGCATCACACACACAGCTTCACACACACACAGCGTCACACACACAGCTACACACACACAGCTTCACACACACACAGCTACACACACACAGCTACACACATACACACAGCTTCACATATACACAGCCTCACACACACACAGCTTCACATACAGAAGCCCCACACACACAGGCACACACACACAGATTCACACACACGCACAGCTTCACTCACACACAGCTTCACACACACACACAGCTACACACACACACAGCACACACACACAGCTACACACACACAGCTACACACACACAGCTTCACACACATACAGCTTCACACACACACACAGCTACACACACACAGCTTCACACACAACATCACACACAGCATCACACACACACAGCCTCACACACACACACAGCTTCACACACACAGCTACACACACACAAAGCATCACGCACACACACAGCTTCACACACACACACAGCTACACACAGCTACACACACACAGCTACACACACACAGCTTCACACACACACAGCTACACACACACATAGCTACACACACACACAGCTTCACACACACACACACACAGCTTCACACACACAGCTTCACACACACAGCTTCACACACACACAGCTACACACACACACAGATACACACACAGCTACACACACACACACACAGCTACACACACACACAGCTTCACACACACAGCTTCACACACACACACAGCATCACACACATACAAACAGCTACACACACACAGCATCACACACACACAGCTGCACACACACAGCTTCACACACACACAGCTACACACACACACAGCACACACACACAGCTACACACACACAGCTACACACACAGCTACACACACACAGCTTCACACACATACAGCTTCACACACACACACAGCTACACACACACAGCTTCACACACAAAGCATCACACACAGCATCACACACACACAGCCTCACACACACACACAGCTTCACACACACAGCTACACACACACACAGCATCACGCACACACACAGCTTCACACACACACAGCTACACACAGCTACACACACACAGCTACACACACACAGCTTCACACACACACAGCTACACACACACATAGCTACACACACAGCTTCACACACACACACAGCTTCACACACACAGCTTCACACACACAGCTTCACACACACACAGCTACACACACACAGATACACACACAGCTACACACACACACAGCTACACACACACACAGCTTCACACACACAGCTTCACACACACACAGCATCACACACATACAAACAGCTACACACACAGCATCACACACACACAGCTGCACACACACAGCTTCACACACACAGCTACACACACACACACAACTTCACACACACAGCTACACACACACAGCTACACACACACAGCTTCACACACACAGCTACACACACACAGCTACACACACACACTAGCAACAACGAACAACAACAAACACTCACGCAGTTAGTATTGTCACGTTGCCCAACAGAGTCCTACTGGATGTGAATGGAATTCGTCGAATGTAACATTCGCCCCCCCCACTGGCACCGACTTCTAAGCAGAGGGGAGACGATGGGAGCCGAGTGCGAAGCCATCTGCGACTCGGCGCAGCGCCACCAAAGCTCGGGCACGAGAGAAGTTCGCTTCGTGTTCTCGTGCGGGGCTTGCAGAGACGACGACGACGACTACCGCGGAGATGGAACGATGAAATCCGTCGGTGTGCATGAGCCAGTTGAATTGTTAAACGACGAATCCGTCGGTGTGCAGGAGCCAGTCGGATTGTTACATCGTTGGATCGTGAAAGATGATGATGGCGGCGTCTTGGAGAGGTTTTCATCCAGCAGTGGTTAGATCATGACTGCTGATGGTGCTGCTGTCGATGAATTAGCTTCGTGGCACAAACCAGGGCTGGAGAGGGGACGGGATATTCAAGGCGCAATCTCCGCGTGTCTAACTTGAGAGCGATTGTCTTGGACAGGGTGGTGGTGGTGGTGCTTGTCTGCACGTAGAGTCTGGATGATTCCCGGCCCCTAATCGTTGCCACGTGCGTAAACACGGGCCCTGCCGGGCTCTCCGCTCACGCGCGCGCCGAGTGGCTCCCATCTCGGCACACGGCGCGGACATTCCTCCCGGAGACTTTGCCGCGACCACTTCACGAGTCGCGCCGGGACCAGCAATTTGCGCGGCGGGCAGAACGTGAGCGGGAACGCCTCCTCCTCATCCCTCCTCCATCATCCTCCTCCTACTTGCTGTGCACTCCGGCAACTCAACGGAGCCGAGTTGGGATAAACACTCTCATCCGGTCATCGCCAAGAGGCGAACTCGAACATCCGCAAGAGATTTGTGGTGGAACGCGCCGAGGTGGTGGCGGCTCTGGGCTGAGCGACACTCCATACCTCCCTCCCCCTTCTCTGTATCTGGAACCCATGGGAGATGCGGGTAACTTCTGCACAAGTGGGGAATGAAGAGTCACAGCCTCGTCGTGACTGCTGTGAAGCGCAATCCATCACTCGCATCACCATTGTGTTGTACAGTATGGGTTTCTGTGTGAGGCTATGGGTCTCTATGTGAGTCTATGGGTCTCTGTGTGAGTAAGTTTGTCACTGTGTGAGTTTCTGTGTGAGTCTATGGATCTCTGTGTGAGTCAGTGGGGTCACTGTGTGAGTCTATGGGTCTCTATGTGAGTCTATGGGTCTCTGTGTAAGGAGTATATGGATCTCTATGTGAGTCTACAGGTATCTGCGTGAGTAAGTTTGTCATTGTATGAGTCTATGGGTCTCTATGCGAGTCTATGGGTCTCTGTGAGTCTATGGGCCTCTTGTGTGAGTCAGTGGGGTCATTGTGAGGAGTCTATGGGTCTCTGTGTGAGTCTACGCACAGAGTTATAAACACGCTCCGCTGTTTCGCCAATACCGCACGAACAAAGCCGAAGAAAGAACCCTCACCCCCGACTCGAACTCCAACCGCTAACCCTCCCCTCGACTCGAACCCGACCCCCCCACACTCACCGCTCAGCGCCCTGGCGACCAGCTGGAGGTGAAGGATCACGAATGTCAGGCTGGGGGGGGACATGGCAGGGCTGCCCCCCGCGCTGCCTCCCTCGGTTCCTCTTTCCCTTCGTCCTTCCCTCCTTCCTTCCTCTCTCCCCTTCCTTGAGCTCGGCTCGGCGCCGTGTGAGAGAATCAACGAGAAGAGAGAGAGAGGAGCGAGGCGGGCGCACGTAAGGGGGTGAAAACAGCGGGGCACGTCTTGTGCGCAATCCTTACCAGGTGGCTCCACAACTTCACGAAAGAAAAGGGGAAAGAGAGAGGAGTTGGAGCAGGAGGAGGAGGAAGAGGGGGTGGGGAGGAGTGGGGATGGAGGATGGAAGGAAGAGGAAGGAGGAGGGAGGAGGAGGAGGGGTAAGCGGCGTCAGCGCGGCCTCGGGGTCCGGTGTCGGTGCAGCAGCAGCGGCAGCAGAAGTTGCAGCAGCAGCGGCAGCAGCTGTAGCAGCAGCAGCAGGCGCGCGCATCTGGCGTCCGCAGCGGCGATGCACGTGGCGATGTGCGGCGCAGATTCCTCCCACCCACTCCACTCCCCACGCCGACAACAACAGCCCCAATAACAACTGCCGCTACTTCACACTCGAGACTCGCTAAAGTTACGACCAGTAAAAAATATAAACCGGTAACCGTTTGCATAAGAGAGTATCTGGTTAGGCGGATCGTTGGCCACGGACGTGTCGTCGCTCGGACGAATCGCTCGGCTGCCTCGGTGCGTTTCGCCTCCGCTTAGCACGGGTGGCTACGTACGGTGCGAAAGAAGTTGAGCACGCACACGTAGAGGCGCAGCCCTGCAAGTGCCTGCTCGCTTGCGCCACCGATGGCGGAAGGTGCCTCCACGGGAGAGGGCGCTCTGGAGGGTGTTTGGCCTACTCTTCCACGCTTGGCAGCCGCTCGGCTCACTGTGGCGGCGTGCGCGTTTATATCGCTGGGTGCACAGAGGCAGGAGGGGGGCGGGGGAGCGGGGGAATGTGGGGGACGAGGGGGTGGGGGTTAAGGATATTGACATCATGGCAGCTAACCAACAACATTGCAATCATACAGTCGTGACATAAGCAACGGCAGTGAATTGCACCTTTCTTGCAACAGTGGATATCCAAATGGATAATGATATATATTATAAATACATTCCGAACGCAATGGATACAAAGGACAAGTTACGTTTTTATAATTCATTCTCTTTGCTACTTTGGAGGCAAATTGAGCGGCTTCTCTGGCCAGTGCTCTGGCACCGATCTCGCTCGCCACCCCGGGCAGGGGGACCCCGGGTAGGGGGACCCCGGGCAGGGGGACCCCGGGTAGGAGGACGCCGGGTAGGAGGACGCCGCTGCGGCTGCTGCGGAATCGTCATCCAGTGGCAGGAGGCGCGAGCGCCGGACCGCGCTGATGAATCTCAACCCCCCCCCCCTACCCCCACCCCCCCAACCCCCCCAACCCCTCCCTCACCCCCCCAATAACGACGGCGCGCGGGTATAAACGAACCCCGCCACCTCGCAGTCGATGACCCCCCCTCCCCCCGCGACCCCCCCTTCCCCCACCCACGTGATTGGCAAGTTGGGATATTCTCGGCACACGGATCACAAAGCCCCCCCCCCCCCAACTCCACCCTGGATACGGAAGGCAAATGCGTCACGAGTGATGATATCATTTTAATTATTAAACGCGCGGGGCGTGCATGGCGTGATGACAGCTCCGAGAGTAATAATACGCGCACGCGGCTTCCTTGTTATGTTCACATGGCGTTTGGGGCAGCTGAGCGGAGTAGTCTGCTAGTTCCACCAGAGTACACGTGGTTGTACTGGGGTAGCTGAGTGGGGTAGTCTGCTAGTTCCACCAGAGTACACGTGGTTGTATTGGGGCAGCTGAGCGGAGTAGTCTGCTAGTTCCACCAGAGTACACGTGGTTGTACTTGGGTAGCTGAGTGGGGTAGCCTACTAGTTCCACCAGAGTGCACGTGGTTGTATTGGGGCAGCTGAGCGGAGTAGTCTGCTAGTTCCACCACAGTGCACGTGGTTGTACTGGGGTAGCTGAGTGGGGTAGTCTGCTAGTTCCACCAGAGTACACGTGGTTGTATTGGGGCAGCTGAGCGGAGTAGTCTGCTAGTTCCACCAGAGTACACGTGGTTGTACTGGGGTAGCTGAGTGGGGTAGTCTGCTAGTTCCACCAGAGTACACGTGGTTGTATTGGGGCAGCTGAGCGGAGTAGTCTGCTAGTTCCACCAGAGTACACGTGGTTGTACTGGGGTAGCTGAGTGGGGTAGTCTACTAGTTCCACCAGAGTGCACGTGGTTGTATTGGGGCAGCTGAGCGGAGTAGTCTGCTAGTTCCACCACAGTGCACGTGGTTGTACTGGGGTAGCTGAGTGGGGTAGTCTGCTAGTTCCACCAGAGTACACGTGGTTGTATTGGGGTAGCTGAGTGGGGTAGTCTGCTAGTTCCACCACAGTGCACGTGGTTGTATTGGGGCAGCTGAGCGGAGTAGTCTGCTAGTTCCACCAGAGTGCACGTGGTTGTATGGATTGGGCAGTCGTGAGTGATGTGCGCCCGATGGTTTGGACCTCACCATCGCATGCGCAGCTCGGTGGAGGAGTGCCTGACTGCTCCGTTTATCGAGGAAAAATCCCCCACACACCACCACCACCACCCTCCTCCTCCTGCTGCACGTGGTGGTGCTGTGGTTGTTGTGGTTGCGACGCGGTTGTTGAGAGCGACCCGCACCGTCGTCGACGCAGCAGAGAGAGGCCAGCGCTGCTCCATCGTCTGGTCTTCAGGCACCGCACGTGGTTCACTCCGCACGTGCTCGAGGCAGAAACAAAACACCTCCTCCCCCTGCTGCCGTAGACACAAGGCAAACGAGAGCCATCGATGTGTCTACCCTGCTGATGATTCTAAACAGGGACGAAGCCGTCCACACAGCCTGTTCTCCTGCTGCTGCTGCTATTTGAAGCAACATTGGCCCATGGGCTTCCACTCTCCAGGGAGTAACGGTCTCAAATGAAACAAAACTGTGTGCAGTTCTGCATCGCGTCTCCAGGGGGCGCTCCCGCCACAGGAACGCGGAGTGGCGCGGCGAGAGGCGGAATGGTGAACGGAATGACGGCGCCAGGGAGCGGGATGCGGGGATCGGGGAACGCGCCCAAGTTGGAGACGTCACGACGGCCGCCGATGGGCCGAGGCAGAACGCGTGCCAAGTTCAATTTACGTGCGGACAGGTCACCAGAAGGGCATGATGGTGGGTGGTGCAGACTCATCACGGAGTGGCAGCCCATGGGGGGAGAACACACAAAGACAAAGTTCCCCCGCATAGGCTTAACATATTGTAGGGGCAAGTGCTGTTAGTGAGCACCTATGAAGGCCGGAACGGTACACGAGGGGGTGGGTGGCCAGCACCACGCTCGACCGCCTTTGTCTCCCCTGTGGCGATGTTTACACACGGCACCAGGTACTCATTTGAGGCTGAGTCGACCTAGGTGAGGCCCGGGACCGGTTCAGATAATCGTCACTGGTGTTGGCTGTGAGCGGGAATCGAACCCGGGTGTTCTCCCCCCGACCCTCCCTGGTGTGAGGCACGAGTCTCAACCACTGCGTCAGCCTGCCGCCCTGTGTGGTTGTTGTTGTTGCTGCTGTTGTTGTTGTGTTTGGTTGTGCCGACAGCTCGGCCACCGACAGCCGCAGCGGGGATTGCGTTTCTGATGTTCTGATGAAACGGAACTCTGAGAACAGCTGATCACGGCCCAAGTCGGATCGCAGTGGGGAGATGCAGGAGAAAGAGGCCGTGGACACAGCACAGCGATAGCGCGACCACACTACCCTAGCCAACCTGCACTACCCTAGTCAACCTGCACTACCACACTACCCTAGCCAACCTGCACTACCACACTACCCTAGCCAACCTGCACCACCACACCACCCTAGCCAACCTGCACCACCACACCACCCTAGCCAACCTGCACCACCACACCACCCTAGCCAACCTGCACTACCACACTACCCTAGCCAACCTGCACTACCACACTACCCTAGCCAACCTGCACTACCACACCACCCTAGCCAACCTGCACTACCACACTATCCTAGCCAACCTGCACCACCACACTACCCTAGCCAACCTGCACCACCACACCACCCTAGCCAACCTGCACTACCACACTACCCTAGCCAACCTGCACTACCACACTACCCTAGCCAACCAGCACTACCACACCACCCTAGCCAACCTGCACTACCACACCACCCTAGCCAACCTGCACCACCACACTACCGTAGCCAACCTGCACCAACACACCACCCTAGCCAACCTGCACCACCACACCACCCTAGCCAACCTGCACCACCACACTACCCTAGCCAACCTGCACTACCACACCACCCTAGCCAACCAGCACCACCACACCACCCTAGCCAACCTGCACTACCACACCACCCTAGCCAACCAGCACTACCACACTACCCTAGCCAACCTGCACCACCACACTACCCTAGCCAACCTGCACTACCACACTACCCTAGCCAACCAGCACTACCACACCACCCTAGCCAACCTGCACTACCACACTACCCTAGCCAACCAGCACCACCACACCACCCTAGCCAACCTGCACTACCACACTACCCTAGCCAACCAGCACTACCACACCACCCTAGCCAACCTGCACTACCACACCACCCTAGCCAACCTGCACTACCACACTACCCTAGCCAACCTGCACTACCACACTACCCTAGCCAACCTGCACTACCACACCACCCTAGCCAACCTGCACTACCACACCACCCTAGCCAACCTGCACTACCACACTATCGTAGCCAACCTGCATTACCACACTACCCTAGCCAACCTGCACTACCACACTATTCTAGCCAACCTGCACTACCACACTACCCTAGCCAACCAGCACTACCACACCACCCTAGCCAACCTGCACTACCACACTACCCTAGCCAACCAGCACCACCACACCACCCTAGCCAACCTGCACTACCACACCACCCTAGCCAACCAGCACTACCACACTACCCTAGCCAACCTGCACCACCACACTACCCTAGCCAACCTGCACTACCACACTACCCTAGCCAACCAGCACTACCACACTACCCTAGCCAACCAGCACTACCACACCACCCTAGCCAACCTGCACTACCACACCACCCTAGCCAACCTGCACCACCACACTACCCTAGCCAACCTGCACTACCACACTACCCTAGCCAACCTGCACTACCACACCACCCTAGCCAACCTGCACTACCACACCACCCTAGCCAACCTGCACTACCACACCACCCTAGCCAACCTACACCACCACACTACCCTAGCCAACCTGCACTACCACACCACCCTAGCCAACCTGCACTACCACACTATCCTAGCCAACCTGCACCACCACACTACCCGAGCCAGCCAGCACTACCACACTACCCTAGCCAACCTGCACCACCACACCACCCTAGCCAACCTGCACTACCACACTACCCTAGCCAACCAGCACTACCACACCACCCTAGCCAACCTGCACTACCACAACAACCTAGCCAACCTGCACCACCACACTACCGTAGCCAACCTGCACCAACACACCACCCTAGCCAACCTGCACTACCACACTACCGTAGCCAACCTGCACCACCACACTACCCTAGCCAACCTGCACTACCACACCACCCTAGCCAACCAGCACCACCACACCACCCTAGCCAACCTGCACTACCACACCACCCTAGCCAACCAGCACTACCACACTACCCTAGCCAACCTGCACCACCACACTACCCTAGCCAACCTGCACTACCACACTACCCTAGCCAACCAGCACTACCACACCACCCTAGCCAACCTGCACTACCACACTACCCTAGCCAACCAGCACCACCACACCACCCTAGCCAACCTGCACTACCACACTACCCTAGCCAACCAGCACTACCACACCACCCTAGCCAACCTGCACTACCACACCACCCTAGCCAACCTGCACCACCACACTACCCTAGCCAACCTGCACTACCACACTACCCTAGCCAACCTGCACTACCACACCACCCTAGCCAACCTGCACTACCACACCACCCTAGCCAACCTGCACTACCACACTATCGTAGCCAACCTGCATTACCACACTACCCTAGCCAACCTGCACTACCACACTATTCTAGCCAACCTGCACTACCACACTACCCTAGCCAACCAGCACTACCACACCACCCTAGCCAACCTGCACTACCACACTACCCTAGCCAACCAGCACCACCACACCACCCTAGCCAACCTGCACTACCACACCACCCTAGCCAACCAGCACTACCACACTACCCTAGCCAACCTGCACCACCACACTACCCTAGCCAACCTGCACTACCACACTACCCTAGCCAACCAGCACTACCACACCACCCTAGCCAACCTGCACTACCACACTACCCTAGCCAACCAGCACCACCACACCACCCTAGCCAACCTGCACTACCACACTACCCTAGCCAACCAGCACTACCACACCACCCTAGCCAACCTGCACTACCACACCACCCTAGCCAACCTGCACCACCACACTACCCTAGCCAACCTGCACTACCACACTACCCTAGCCAACCTGCACTACCACACCACCCTAGCCAACCTGCACTACCACACCACCCTAGCCAACCTGCACTACCACACTACCGTAGCCAACCTGCATTACCACACTACCCTAGCCAACCTGCACTACCACACTATTCTAGCCAACCTGCACTACCACACTACCCTAGCCAACCAGCACTACCACACCACCCTAGCCAACCTGCACTACCACACTACCCTAGCCTACCAGCACCACCACACCACCCTAGCCAACCTGCACTACCACACCACCCTAGCCAACCTGCACCACCACACCACCCTAGCCAACCTGCACTACCACACTACCCTAGCCAACCTGCACTACCACATTACCCTAGCCAACCAGCACCACCACACCACCCTAGCCAACCTGCACTACCACACCACCCTAGCCAACCAGCACCACCACACCACCCTAGCCAACCTGCACCACCACACTACCCTAGCCAACCTGCACTACCACACTACCCTAGCCAACCAGCACCACCACACCACCCTAGCCAACCAGCACCACCACACCACCCTAGCCAACCTGCACCACCACACCACCCTAGCCAACCTGCACTACCACACTACCCTAGCCAACCTGCACTACCACACTACCCTAGCCAACCTGCACTACCACACTACCCTAGCCAACCTGCACTACCACACTACCCTAGCCAACCAGCACTACCACACTACCCTAGCCAACCTGCACTACCACACCACCCTAGCCAACCAGCACTACCACACTACCCTAGCCAACCTGCACCACCACACTACCCTAGCCAACCAGCACCACCACACCACCCTAACCAACCTGCACTACCACACTACCCTAGCCAACCTGCACCACCACACCACCCTAGCCAACCTGCACTACAACACTACCCTAGCCAACCAGCACTACCACACCACCCTAGCCAACCTGCACTACCACACTACCCTAGCCAACCAGCACCACCACACCACCCTAGCCAAACTGCACTACCACACTACCCTAGCCAACCAGCACTACCACACCACCCTAGCCAACCTGCACTACCACACCACCCTAGCCAATCTGCACCACCACACTACCCTAGCCAACCTGCACTACCACACTACCCTAGCCAACCTGCACTACCACACCACCCTAGCAAACCTGCACTACCACACCACCCTAGCCAACCTGCACTACCACACTACCGTAGCCAACCTGCATTACCACACTACCCTAGCCAACCTGCACTACCACACTATTCTAGCCAACCTGCACTACCACACTACCCTAGCCAACCTGCACTACCACACTACCCTAGCCAACCAGCACTACCACACCACTTTAGCCAACCTGCACTACCACACTACCCTAGCCAACCAGCACCACCACACCACCCTAGCCAACCTGCACTACCACACCACCCTAGCCAACCTGCACTACCACACTACCCTAGCCAACCAGCACCACCACACCACCCTAGCCAACCTGCACCACCACACTACCCTAGCCAACCTGCACTACCACACTACCCTAGCCAACCAGCACCACCACACCACCCTAGCCAACCAGCACCACCACACCACCCTAGCCAACCTGCACTACCACACCACCCTAGCCAATCTGCACCACCACACTACCCTAGCCAACCTGCACTACCACACTACCCTAGCCAACCTGCACTACCACACCACCCTAGCAAACCTGCACTACCACACCACCCTAGCCAACCTGCACTACCACACTACCGTAGCCAACCTGCATTACCACACTACCCTAGCCAACCTGCACTACCACACTATTCTAGCCAACCTGCACTACCACACTACCCTAGCCAACCTGCACTACCACACTACCCTAGCCAACCAGCACTACCACACCACTTTAGCCAACCTGCACTACCACACTACCCTAGCCAACCAGCACCACCACACCACCCTAGCCAACCTGCACTACCACACCACCCTAGCCAACCTGCACTACCACACTACCCTAGCCAACCAGCACCACCACACCACCCTAGCCAACCTGCACCACCACACTACCCTAGCCAACCTGCACTACCACACTACCCTAGCCAACCAGCACCACCACACCACCCTAGCCAACCAGCACCACCACACCACCCTAGCCAACCTGCACCACCACACCACCCTAGCCAACCTGCACTACCACACTACCCTAGCCAACCTGCACTACCACACTACCCTAGCCAACCTGCACTACCACACTACCCTAGCCAACCTGCACTACCACACTACCCTAGCCAACCAGCACTACCACACTACCCTAGCCAACCTGCACTACCACACCACCCTAGCCAACCAGCACTACCACACTACCCTAGCCAACCTGCACCACCACACTACCTTAGCCAACCAGCACCACCACACCACCCTAGCCAACCTGCACTACCACACTACCCTAGCCAACCTGCACTACCACACTACCCTAGCCAACCAGCACCACCACACTACCCTAGCCAACCTGCACTACCACACCACCCTAGCCAACCTGCACTACCACACTACCCTAGCCAACCTGCATTACCACACTACCCTAGCCAACCTGCACTACCACACTACCCTAGCCAGCCAGCACTACCACACTACCTTAGCCAACCTGCACTACCACACCACCCTAGCCAACCTGCACTACCACACCACCCTAGCCAACCTGCACTACCACACTACCGTAGCCAACCTGCACTACCACACTACCCTAGCCAACCTGCACCACCACACCACCCTAGCCAACCTGCACTACCACATTATCCTAGCCAACCTGCACCACCACACTATCCTAGCCAACCTGCACTACCACACTACCCTAGCCAACCTGCACCACCACACCACCCTAGCCAACCTGCACCACCACACCACCCTAGCCAACCTGCACTACCACATTATCCTAGCCAACCTGCACCACCACACTATCCTAGCCAACCTGCACTACCACACTACCCTAGCCAACCTGCACCACCACACTACCCTAGCCAACCAGCACCACCACACCACCCTAGCCAACCTGCACTACCACACTACCCTAGCCAACCTGCACTACCACAAACCAGCGCTACCCAGCTACCCGGACGGCCACTCGACCTGTCCCTCCCCCTGGCCCCAATCCCGCATCCGACTCTTCCCAGCCCCGTCTCGCATGCTCGGAGCAGGGGAGCGTTCGATGTTCTCTGTTCGAGGAAGCCACAGATTTGTCACCGCGGACGAAATTCGAGGCGATTTGACGGATTGTCCGTTGTTGTCACCTCGCCAGAGGACCGCGTGTTTCCTCGATGGGGTGAGATGGAATTTACATAATGGGACCGTTCCGCTAATTGCCTTTTCCCTGCCGAGTTCGCCACCGCCACCGCCGCTGCTGCTGCTGCTGCGGCGCTATCATACCTCTTGCTCGGCTCCTATCCACGCGGTTTGCAGTTTGGAGGAATCGCGCTTCAGGGCGCAAATCGTGGCGCCGTTTGCATCTTTGGGCAGGATAAAGGAGGCATTGATGGCGCAGCGGGGCGGTGGGTGGGAGGTGGTTGTATTCTTTATTCCGTCCGCCGACTCCCGGCTGGAAAGCCACGCCACGTTTAACGCTCGCTGCGCACGTGTTTTTATATCGGCTCACGACGCATCAACAATTGAGCAGCAGCGGCAGCGGCGGTGAATTATTCACCAGCGGTGCGTTTTGAGGTCAGAAGAATTCTGATTAAAAAGGAACTGCACGATGACTGCGCCGATAAACTGCGAGCAGTGACGTCCGCGAAACTCCCACGAGCGGCTCCCCGTGGCCGCGATCAGCAGCGCAACCGCCGCGCTTGAGTTCAGCCGGAACGGCCACGGACCGCCGTCTCAGATTATTAGAAGATGTTATTAACGTCGCCGCGTAACAAGCCGCCATGCGCAGAATCCGCTCTTCGTGCTCGCAGAGAGAGAGAGAGACGCGCGAGAAGGAGGAGCTGCAGGCAGGAGGGGAGCTAGCAGCAGCAGCGGCACCCACGTGGTGAGGATCCCGTGCCAAATTTACCACCCCCCACCCAAGCTCTGCGGTCCTCCATATATGAAGGTGTTACCGGCCAATTAACGAGTGTGTATGTTGAACTTTTCTGGCACCGTACGTAAGCCAACCGCGCTAATCAGAGGGGCGGGGAAAGGACAACATACTAAACACAAAAAGCAGTTCTAAAGAAATGAGTTTCCAACTTAGATGTGAAAGTGCAATAGCTCCCAGTGGCGTCCTAATATCGGAAGGAAGAGCGTTCCAGACGGCCGCGGAAGCGCATCTGAAAGCACCTCGCGATGCAGTGGCCACCGTCTTTGTTCGATGCTGCGAGGATGACCGGAAAAGTGTTAACACGTGGGAGGAAGCTGGGGTACCAGGAGAATTCTCACGCGCGCGAGGGGGCACCACTTCACCCAATGCCGATTGGAACAGATGAAGTCCAAATTGTAGCGATCCGCCTTCTCCAGGCGAGCAAGGGTACGGGACACCACCTCCCCTACGCCCACGGGAAGCGAGTTTCACAACATCTGCGCGGTGATCCACCCAACCCTCGCTGCTGCCTCCTCAGTGCTGGATTAGAGGCTCACACGTGCCTAGCCACCGCCACTGCCCGGCTAGCAATGTCGGCACTCTCGTGGTAGTGCCTTGCGTCGAATAATTCCTGCTTCAAGGCAGCCAAGCGGCAGTGGAAACTAATCGAGAGCGTCAGTGAAACCCCCGACGTGACCCGGAGCGTGCGCCCGCGCCGCGCTGTGCCCATCGCGAACGACGCGTCCACGGCGAGCCCCTCGTGCGTAGCCCACGGACTCTCACCCCGAGCCTCACCCCGAGCCTCACCCCGAGCCTCACCCCGAGCCTCACCCCGAGCCTCACCCCGAGCCTCACCCCGAGCCTCACCCCGAGCCTCACCCCGAGCCTCACCCCGAGCCTCACCCCGAGCCTCACCCCGAGTCTCACCCCGAGTCTCACCCCGAGTCTCACCCCGAGTCTCACCCCGAGTCTCACCCCGAGCCTCACCCCGAGTCTCACCCCGAGTCTCACCCCGAGTCTCACCCCGAGCCTCACCCCGAGTCTCACCCCGAGTCTCACCCCGCACCGCGTTCGACCCCCGCCGCCCCCTCCGAGGTCACCGCGGGCCTCGCGCGGTCCGGGGGCCTTCCGCGAGCGGTCGTTACATTGACTCGTCGCGATCACGGGGCCGTCCCGGCGCCGCATTAACGTCGCCGGGACGGCGAGCGGGGCGCGATTGGATCGGAAGGAGTCTGGTAAAGAGATGTAATGGCCGTGTCCACTGAAAAATCCATAACCACTAAACTTAGGGGTAATGCGCTGCCATCGATTGTCGCGCCTCCCCGAGTTGCGAGCGAGGGGGTAAGAGAGACGCGGTCACTTGGTGGGGCAGGGCTTGGTGGGGGGCGAGGCACAGGTGGGCGGGGTCGCCCCCTCCACACATCCCTCACCCTTCTCCCCCTTTCTCTCCTCCCTCCACGGCTCTGTCAAAGTGTCCCCATTACGACGGCCATCCATAGGCACTCGCAGTTGACTTCCGGCCAAAGGGGCACGTGCCGTTCATCAGACCATACTAAGTTTACCGACCCACGTGGGATGTTTGTTATGATGATGATGGTGGCGATAGTCGCCAGAACTGTCGTCCGATGGAATCAGCGGTTCCCTCCGCGTCCCCGCGAGAAAGGCGAAGCGAACGGAGTTCATCAGCAGCGCAACCTTTGCGGTGCGCAACGGACAGCTGTTATGGATGATGACGCTGAATATAAATGACCGGATTAGTAACAATTGGAATAGTAATACCTGGAATAGTAATGACTGGAATAGTTAATGACTAGAAGGGCAGCAATTGTAATTGTAAGGACTAGGATACGAATTGCTGTAATAGTAATGACTGCCGCATTAAGAACTAGAATATTAACGACTGTAATTGTTCAAGACTGGATCAGCAATAATTGGAATGGTAATGACTGGAATGGAAATAACAACAATAACATTTTACATTTCAGCACCAATTGTGGATTAAAGGCTCCTCACGCCGTGTCGGTCAGCCATGGATGTTGTTTGACCATACTTCACCACGCTGGTCAGGGCGGCTTGGTGACGCGGTGGTGGTGTTTGGGGACGGTTGGGTAGGGATACACCCAGGACCGGTTCGTCACTCGCCACTGGCGTCAGCATGGCCGGGAATAGACCTCAGGTCACTCGGTTCATGTCGCGGTGCTAATCTACTGCAACACTGCTACCCCCCCCTCCCCGGCCATCACCAAGACAACAAAAGACAATTCGACAAAACGTGCACACAAATTATTAAGCACGACAAATGTTGGCAAAAGGCGAGCGGGGGCCGCCGTGGTGGCGAGATGTTAACTACCTCGCCTGGTGTGCAGGAGGTCGTGGGTTCGATCCCGACTCTGACGCCTGTTGGGTATTTGTAGTTTGCATGTTCTTCCCGTGGTCGCGTGGATTTCTCTTCGGGGTCCTCCGGTTTTACACTCCACAATTAAAATCAACGTGAGTTCAGAGTAATTTGCCCGCTATACATTTCCACGTGATCCGCCAATTTATCGGGCTATCACTTGTGTGCAGGTCACGTCTGAAAAATAACTCTAATATATCGAGCTCGGTGGGCCTTACTTGGTAAAATAAAAAATAATAATAAAAAAAAAGTTAATAGTTTTTCTTATTTTATTTCTAGTGGCCTGGCTGTCTTGTGAGCCCAGGGCACAGAGAGCTGGCAACGGGACCTTTGCCCCGGCTGCGGCAGTTGTGGCGGGGCCGCGTCTGGCGTGAGCGATGCCCCATCTCAGGAGCTCGTCATCCGCCGGGCACTTGACTCCCCGATGCCAAACGAAAGCTCGAGAAGCTGCCTGAGCCATTAGTCCGGCACGGGACCTCGTGCGCGTGTACAGCCCTCGTCTGTCGATCCACTGCTGGATGAAGGGCCTCTCTCTGCGTCGTGCAGGGTCGTGGGGGTCATCATCAGCACGATCGTTCACCCCCAGTGCCGTACCTGACATTGCATCGCACGCGTACGGCATTGTCACGATTTTTTCTCTTCTTCCCACGTGTCTCTTGGAAACTAGATCGTTAGGATATCATCCGAATGTTAAACAGACCAAATTAATGAATGAATGAATGAACGGACGAATATGAATTAATGTATGTGAGCTCGACCCCAGCGATTTGATCTGCATACTGCGAGGACAGGTGTCTGACTTAGTGACCTTTACGCGGACCCCGACTCTCATCTGGTTTCAATTATCGGGGCAAAAAGAGAGTGAGTGAGAACAGAGAGAGAGCAAGCGCGACTCACAGGACTAACCCGGCAAGAATCAATCCAATTTATACAAAGTCTGCCGTCATGTTCATTCCACCACGCAGGCGCATGGGACCTGGGGGGCGAGAGGAATTGGAATCCACGAGTTTCATTTCGCTGACCCGAGACGCGGGCCTACCCCGAGGTCTAAAAATATAAATAGGGCGCCGCGGTGGCGAGATGTTAACTACCTCGCCTGGTATACAGGAGGTCGTGGGTCAGATCCCGACCCTGAAGATGCCTGTATATTTGGAGTTTGCGTGTCTCTCTCCCCGTCGTCGCGTGGATTTTTCTCCGGGTCCTCCGGGTTTAGAATATTGGCTGCCTTACCTGGTAACATAAAAATAGCATACTCTAGCGTAACTTTGCGACAACAGCAGCAACAACAGCAGCAGCAACAACAGCAATACAATGCGGCCGAGTATCCATCTCCGTTGCCAGCACCGTGTCGCATTAGCGCACCCGCACGCGCGTTACGTAAGAACTCTCGTCAAAACCAAAAGAAAGAACGGCATTGGGATTTCAGGCAGAGAGACACAATCCTCCCTGCCCCGTCCCTCCGCGTTGGTGGGAGCCGAGTCTCTTTCCCACGAGCGGGGGGTGCTGGAGGAAGGGTTGTGGCGTGGGAGGGAGGGGGTGGGGGCTGGCGGGGGCGGTGGGGGGTGGTCTCGGCCCGGAGCAGGTATGAGACCCAGGCATCATTCATCTCATTCGCTGCCGCGCGCAAAGTGATGGAGTAATAATCTGTGATGGCGAGTGAGTTGGATGTCATGGAGTCACGGCTTATAGGGAATAGATTAAACGGACGTAAAAATCTCACGACACGTGGCTCTGCGCTATCACTCGAGACGTACGCCCTGCGAGTTGCTCAATGTATGCGCGTGTGCCCGTGTGAATGCACGTGTGTGTGTGTGTTGGGGGAGAGGTGGTGCAGCAGTTAGCGCACTGCGCTACGAACCCGGCGATCCGAGTTCTATTCCTGCTCACGGCCAACATCAGTGGCGATTATCTGAACCGGTCCTGGACATCCCCTAGGTCAACTCAACCTCAAATTAGTATCTGGTGCGGTGTGTAAACATCGCCACTAAGAGGGTCGGGCGTGGTGCTGGCCACCCACCCCCTCGTGTACCGTTCCGGCCTTCATAGGTGCTCGCTCACAGCACTTGCCCCAACAGTCTGTTCAGGCTACACGGGGGCATTTATCTTTCTGCGCACGTGCTAGTGAGGAGCTGGGTCGTGCCGTGCCGAGTCTGCGTACCACATGGGGACCGTCCTCGGCCCCCGTTCCAATTTTTCAACGCGCGTCGCTCCGATCGCCGACGTCGTATCATCGCGTGACATCGAGTCCCGGCCGCATGCCGACGGCGCACGACCGTGACACCGCAGTGAGAGTCGAAGTGAGCTCATGGCGAGCCGCGGTAACCGCGACAGATTGCGCGCGAGCGGTGGCACGTGCGCGGTTTTGCACGAAAACGGGATGCCGCTTAATCGGGGGATGTTTCACAGGGACATCTCGGAACTTCGCGCTGGTTGGCACTCGGCCTCGGGGGTGAAAACATGTTTTTTTGTGTGGGAGGGATCAGGCGTGGCGCTCGCAGGCTCCGCGATTCAATTTCCTACTCATCCGATGCGCGCGGCTGAACGAGGGATCTTTGTCTTCGCTCCGTATCGGGAGGTGGCAACTCGGGCTGAGAGCGGCACACCACCAGACGGGCAGCCAAAGCCGCTTTGCGCGGGCAGGTTGGCCCCGTCCATAGCAATGTGGAACGTGCTATTATTCTCACAGTGCCGTCGACTAAAGCAAGATGAGCATCGCTCAAACCACCCTCACTTGATTGATCTGGGGGAGGGGGGGGGCGACGCTGGGATTATGATCTTAAGTAAGAACGCGTTTTACCTCGGAACGCATAAACACGGCAGACCCCCCCCCTCCCCGTTGAGCTTCGTAGAGAGTGTTTGGGGAACGCCACCCCCGGCAGCTGCCACGCAGCGTCACGCGGCTGACGAACAAGTTAATTCCGCTCGACTACTCTCTGATTCAGAGTACGGCTCATGCGTGCCGTAATATGTTCAGGAGGAAAATACCAATGTCGAGGTCTGTTCGGCACGAGCGGGCTTCCTCGGTGCGGGCTGCATGGACAAACTCGCACAACCGTCGCTCGTCTTGAACATTTCCATTTCAGAAGGAGATGCGCGCATCGGCCCGTTGATGTTCTGATGCGGTTGATGCTCACACCGGAGTCTTCGAGGAGGAGGAGGAAAGCCAAAGCCAGGAGCTGCGACGCTTGATTCGAAGTTAAACCTCTGCTGTCAAACCGGAGCTGGCCATGAACACCGCTGCCCATCAGCTACGGGAGCTCCCCCATCTCCATCACTCGCCGAGGGATGTCGGGGTGGGTGGGGTGCAGTATTTGACGGTAGAAAGCACCCCCCAGGCGGGTGCCTTGTTTGAGAGCGAGCAGCAATTAAGAAGTCATCAGCATACAGATTGTGGCTAAGTCGGGAGGCATCGGTTGAACGCATCGGGGCATCGATCGCCCTCCCCCGTCGCTTTGCTTCCGTTTATTGCCCCGCAAGTTGAAACCCTTTGGCCATCGTCGCTTGTTTTCGACGAGGACACAGAGACGAAGATCACCTGTTGAGCCTCTTAGAGACTCTTTGGGGAAAGTGCTGTTAGCCATCTCCTATGAAGGTCGGAACGGCACACGAATGGGGGGGGGGGGGGGTGCAGAACCACGCCCGGCCACCTTTGTCTCCTCCTCCATGAGGATGTTTTACACTCCGCATCAGGTACTCATTTGAGGCTGAGTCGACCTATGGAAGGCCCGGGACGAGTTCAGGCATTCTTCATCGATGTTGGCCGTGAGCGGGATTCTAACTCGGGCTGGCGCGTCTGTAGCTCAGCGCGGTGCGCTAACCACTGTACTACCAAAGACAAAGATGCCCCGTATAGCCTGGACAGACTGTTGGGGCAAGTGCTGTTGAGGAGTTGCACCTATGAATGTAGGCACGGCGCACGAGGGGGTGGGTGGCCAACACCACGCCCGGCCGCCTTTGTCTCCTCAGTGGCGATGTGTTTACACACCGAACCAGGTACTCATTTGAGGCTGAGTCGATCTAGGGGAGGCCCAAGACCGGTTCAGATCATCGTCACTGGTGTTGGCCGTGAGCGGGAATCGAACTCTACTACCAATCTCTATTCACACACAACACACACACACAACACACACACGCCACACACACACACACACAACACACACACGCGCGGCGTATTTAATTGTGGCATACCGCTGTTCCAATCTTCTAAATGTAGCGAATAATTATATTAGGAGACGCGGGTTGTGCGGTGACCTCTTGAGTTTTTGGAGGACGCTCCACGATGTCGCGCTGAATGTCAACGACTCCTGATCCTCCTCGCCCCGGAGTCGCGGTGATGAATCCCCCACCCCAACCCCCCACCACCCAACTACCCCCACCCCCCAGCCACCCAACCCCCCAACTACCCCCACCCCCCAACCCCCCACCCCCCAACTACCCCCCACCCCCCAACTACCCCCACCCCCCAACCCCCCAACCACCCTCACACCCAACCCACCCCCACCCCCCCAACCCCTCCAACCCCCAACTCCCCAACCACCCTCACACCCAACCCACCCCCACCCCCCCAACCCCTCCAACCCCCCAACCCCCCAACCACCCTCACACCCAACCCACCCCCACCCCCCCCAACCCCTCCAACCCCCCAACCCCCCAACCACCCTCACACCCAACCCACCCCCACCCCCCCCAACCCCTCCAACCCCCCAACCACCCTCACACCCAACCCACCCCCACCCCCCCCAACCCCTCCAACCCCCCAACCCCCCAACCACCCTCACACCCAACCCACCCCCACCCCCCCAACCCCTCCAACCCCCCAACCCCCCAACCACCCTCACACCCAACCCACCCCCACCCCCCCCAACCCCTCCAACCCCCCAACCCCCCAACCACCCTCACACCCAACCACCCCAACCCCTCTCCAACCCCTCCCCCCTCCCCCCTAACCACCCAAACCCTTCCACCCCCCCACCCCCCTAACCCCCCAACTCCCCAACCCCTCCCAACCCCACCCCCCCACCGCCCCCCCCCCCCGCCGCTTCATCTCTCGCGCGCGCGGCGTGGGGAGAGCGCGGAGACGGCGCGCTCGCCCCTGGGAGTCCCCCCCACGTGACGCCGCTCTCGGGAACGCTGCTGGTGGCGAGGCGCGCGGCTCCAATAGGCGCTCGCAAACAGCACACGCACAGCCTCTCTAAGTCGGAGACTCCTTGGGGGGGGGGGGCTTTGTATTCACTGCCTACTTGGGAGAGGTTCCACCCCGCGGTGGAGTCAGCGGCGAGCGATGCCCGAGGCGGTCCGATGGCTCCCCCGTTGGTGCACGCCACTTTAAACGAGTATCCATCACGGCGTGCGAACATCGGCACCGGGGAGACAAAGGCGGCCGGGCGGGGCACTGGCCATACCACGCCGTCGTGCGCCGCAACGACCTTCACGGACGTACAGTACTTGCCCCAGCAGTCTGCGAGGGCTATACGGATGATCTTTATATTTGTGTGTGTGTGTGTGCGCGCTCGTGTTTGGTGTGTGTGTGTCTTGAGGCAAGTGCTGTTAACCTGCGCACGAGAAGCAGCACTTGCCCTAACTGTCTGAATGCTAAACTGGTTCGCTCTGTCTCGGTGTGTGCGAGGGGATGTTTGCGTGTATGTCTGTAACACTGCCTTAAGACGACAATATATAATAGGTGACGTTTCGCGCAATGGACCTTCTACATGTGTTCTATGAAGAAGTGGAATTGCCATAAATGTCGCCTGCTTTTTATATATATATTAAAATGTAGTGCTATTGACGAATGTTTGTTGTTTTTGTGGTTATTTGTGCCTTTGTACCACTGCCGACGCAATTTCACCGAATGACAATAATGATGATGTGTTTGTGTGCATGCATGAGTCAGCTGTAGCGTAACAGTCAGCGCGTTACGCTACGAACCCGGCGACCCGAGTGCGATTCCCACTCACGACCGACACCAGTGACGATTATTTGAATCGGTCCTGGGCCTTTCTTAGGTCGACTTAGCCTCAAATTCGTATTTTGGTGCAGTGTGTAAACATCCACCCCCTCGTGTGCCGTTGCCGCACCTTCATAGGTGCTACTCGCTAACAGCACTTGCCCCAACAGTCTGTGAAGGCTACACGGGGAATCTTTGTCTTGCGTGGGTCAGCATGGCCAAGTGATGCCATCCGACATCGCCGCCGCTTCTTTTGCGGGACTCGGCAGCTGATTCCCACATTCTGCTTTGGGGGCCTCCTCGCCGGATCATCATCGCACCTCCGATTGGTTGGCCACGTAGGGTGCGAAAGAAGTTCAACGTGCACACGTACATCTGTGGTCCCGACCTCGTCTGGGCGCCACTCCAACCTGCTCTCTTGTGCCGTCGCTACCACCCAAGGAGCACGTGAGCGCTTGCCACGTCCTGGTCCGAACTTTCGAATGTTGCTTATCCCCAAATATCCACAATCCACCACAACTCCCTCTCTTCCCCCCTTCTTCTGATTACATCTACAACCATAATAGAGGTTTTTTTTGGGTTAGATCGCGTAAATATATCAAAGTGTCGTTAAAACCGGCCACCACCCGACACAGCCAACTAGTAAGGGCCAATTCGTCACTAGTACAGCACACCGGTGTGTTGGAGAGCCAAGCCACAACATTTAGAATCTGAGTACGACGTTTCGCCAGTAATTACAACTAGCTTCATCAGGCGACAGCCAGATTTGTGGAGAAGTCTTATTGTTTCGTTCCTTACATAGAGGCGTAGATGTGGTGACACCGCTTATGCGCTCTTGTGCCACGTGGGGGGGGGGTGGATTACTGAGGCAACGTACATTATGCATGTGCATTATGCGAGCTCCTTGAACTTGTCCTTCCTGTCTATTGTGTTTAATAATAAAATAGCCCTACTAACGGTAATCCCTATTGAAGTACGCTGCCCTTTGTAGGCATGCATTTAAATAATGTATTATTTGATGATTCGCTTCCACGCAGCACTAAGGCGGTAGCTATCCGAACGGTTAAAGTTATTTTATTTCTTTCAATTTAGATAGATTATCTAATTAGTCTTGGCCAGTAGTAGCTAGTTTTGCACGTAACTTCAACATTTTCAAAATCAATTGAGTGTCCTTGTTGGCACGCGTGTTCTGCTACTGCTGACAGTTGCATTTGGGAGAATTTGATATTTCTCTGATGTCTACGCCTCTATGTAAGGAACGAAACAGTTCAGCTTCTCCACAAATCTGGCTGTCGCCTGATGAAGTTAGTTGTAATTACTGGCGAAACGTCGTACTCAGATGGTAAATGTTGTGGCTTGGCTCTCCAACACACCGGTGTGCTGTACTAGTGATGAATTGGCACGTTCTGTTTACGTGACAACCCTTACTAGTTGGCTGTGTCGGGTGGAGGCGGGTTTTAACGACACATTTATATATTTAGGCGATCTAATCCCAAAACCTCTATTATGGATGATATTGGTCGCGAAAGGCTGCGTGTTAAACTACATCTACAACGCCTTTTTTCCTCCACACAACCTCCAAAAGTTATTTACCCCCCACCCCACAATGATTAATTGAAGAAGCTCAACACCATAATCGGTACGCGCCCGCATTCAAAGCCGAATGCAAATCTCGTCGTGCATTATATATGTATCGCGTGCATCGTGCTGCTGCTGCTGCTGCCACTGCCGCTGAACGCACGCACAACCGGGGCCACGCGCGCCACCGACGCGCAGGAGCGAATACCAAGTCAAGGCCGTGGAAGGAATTCATCGCATACTGAGCACGCAGAGGCGCCCGACTCTCTCAGTCTCTTGGGATGCATCGAGGGGGTTTTCACGGACCCACAGTCTTCGCACGGTGTAAGCTGCGTAGCCAGCTGGCAGGCCCGACGCCATCTACCCCGCACAAGATGTAGCATGAGCTCCGTGAGAAACTGACAAGACACAGGCAGTCAGGCAGGCAGGCAGACTGGCAAAGAGAGCAGAGGCATACCACGTGGGTTCTCGTAGCCATTGCAATGAGTTCAGGTTCGTTTTGGGCCAGGCTACGTCATGGTGGGGGCAGTGGTTCTTGGCTCAGACCACGTGGCTGTAAACAGCACAAAAGGCTCAATTGTGACCATGGGAGCAGTTAATTGTATCACGTGGTGGTGGCTCTTGGCTCAGACCACGTGGTGGTGGCTCTTGGCTCAAACCACGTGGTGGTGGTAAGGGTTGTTGGATCAGACCATATGGTTAGTAGTCGTAGTTCTTTGCCCAAATTCCTCCACATTAACCCTTCTCCACCATCAGACGCAGATTGTCCCTTTTACATCGATAGATCTGCATCCATAATTACATACATCCCCGTTGGTTAGATCGTGTCGGTGCAACCTTAATTGTTCAACCACAGGCCCTCCACCAACTCGACGAGCGAGACCCCCCGTGGTCAAGGCGCGACCGGCGAGTGAAGGTTAAAGACGGGGGCCGAGTTCGCGACTCTGGATTCTACAAATCGGTCGCCTGCCGCCGACCGTCGGACAACGAGAGATTCGCCCCGCACGCCCGCGGAGATCGCCGCGGGTCTGGCGACGGCCAAGGGACTGCCCTCGTCCAGCAGCGGACTGTGCCCGCGCGCGGTACACACAGTGTCCGAGAAAGACGCGCATTGAGTCTCAAGGCGATTGTTCGCGAGGTTCCTGCCTGGGACGTTTGGCCAATGTCCTCCCGAGGAGACGAGCCGTTCATTCCATTAAGCCGTCACCCTCCCTCCCCACCACCCATCACGGGGACGCGACCACCGCCTGTTGTCTTTAATAACCGCACGCCAAGTACTCACCGTACGCAACACAGTTATTCGTGACATAAAGGACTGAAAGGTGGCCACAAGATGGCAGTGCAGCAGTGGATTCTTCAATCCATCTGTGCAAAGCTTGGAGTATTCTCCGGTTTTTTTCTCTCTCTCTCCCGCGAGCCAAACGTCTCAATGCAGCAGGATCATTGAGACTCGGCCACGCTCAGCAATTCCTCTTCACGCGCGCGCGAGACGCGTGGTCAGTGTTTGCGAGCCAAACGACGAGTCGATGCATTGTGATATTCCTAGCCGTGATCAAATGTCGCGTCTCTCCCGCGCGGGAACTTTGATTCCCTCGATCCTCCCCCCCAACTTCGCATCACTGATAAGGAGAACGCGTATCAATTGGGCTCTGCGCACTGCTTATTTTGGACTAACCTAAGACAGAGTGAGGAGCCCCGCGCTCAGGGAGCACGACGGAGCAAGAGGGAATAGAGCACGCGGATCACAATCTGCGGTGCGATGGGCGGAAGAACCACAGCGCCCGTGGGAGTCTCCGCGCGACAAATCAGCTCGGTTAATTTCTTCACGAACATAAAATGATGCCATAAAAAAACCCACCACCCACCCACGCTCAGTGTTCTAACGAGAGGTCCTGTGATGGATTTAATAAGTCACGGGTGTCGTTACCCGTTGTTAGCGGCGTCAAAGCCGCTGTAATTAATGCTACCGAGGGAGTGAGAGACCCCGAGATGCTTACACCCCGCTCCTCACCGCTGACAGATGGTGGTCAATTCTGGTCCAACGCCACCCCCCACTCCCGGCTACCCCTCCCACCCGTCCCCCCGAGGCCACCTTACCCGGTGAACGTCTCTAATGAGGCAGAAAACAAGCAAATAAATAATCAAAGAGCCACTCCTATGCTAAACGATCGCCAAGTCAAACACGCCCGGCTCAAATATAAATCTCAAAACCGTGGCCTGGGGGGTGGGGTGGGCACCGGGATGCAATGGCGACCAGAAGCGCGTCCCCCGTGCAGCACACAGCCCGTGCAGCACACAGCCCGTGCAGCACACAGCCCGTGCAGCACACAGCCCGTGCAGCGCACAGCCCGTGCAGCCACAGCCGTGCAGCACGCAGCTTGTGCAGCGCACAGCCCGTGCAGCACACAGCCCGTGCAGCGCACATCCCGTGCAGCGCACAGCCCGTGCAGCCACAGCCGTGCAGCACGCAGCTTGTGCAGCGCACAGCCCGTGCAGCACACAGCCCGTGCAGCACACAGCTTGTGCAGCGCACAGCCCGTGCAGCACACAGCCCGTGCAGCACACAACCGTGCAGCACACAGCTTGTGCAGCACACAGCCCGTGCAGCACGCAGCTCGTGCAGCGCACAGCCCGTGCAGCGCACAGCCCGTGCAGCGTACAGCCCGTGCAGCACACATCCCGTGCAGCACGAGGCTCTGCGTGGGCATCACGCGGCCGGCGAGGAACGACGGAGGCGAGGACTCGGCGGTTCGGCAAGAGAGGCGGACGCAGGCTGGGCAACGGATGAGAGCGGTGAGGGTGCGCGCAAAGCGCGATTTGTAAAACAGCACAAAAGGCTCGAATGTAACCGGTAATTGTATCGAAGTGTTTATTTGTAAAAACAAAAAACTGTTGTACCCGAGGCATCGCACCAGGGGAAGGCGAGTTGAGTCATTTGCGCAATAGAGGGAGCGGAGCAGCCGGCGGGGGGAGTGAGATGAGTGGGATAGGAAGGGGGGATGCCGGGAAGGACAAAGATGAGCAACAGCAGCAGCAGGAGGAGGAGGGAAGGAGGAGGAGCGCCGTGCAGGAAGTGGAGGAGGGCCAAGATGAGAGCGGAGGGAGGGAGAAGGAAGGGTCGAGCAGAAATGAGCTACACGGAGCTGCGTCTGTTTCCATAGGGGGCGGGGCTAGAGAGGGGAGGGATTCACTATGGCGGTGGCCACACGTAGGCCACGTGATTGACAAGAAACTTCAGCTGATTTAGATGTCGAGGTGAACGCGACGGAATGAGGCGTAATCTCAAGGCGCTGTACACAAATAGGGGAAGCATGCCCTCATCGAGAGAATTAGAAGACTTGTATTTGTATAATCATCTTTAATGTCGAGCAGAGGTCGGGGTTGGGGGGGGGGGTACACGCATCTCTCGCCTACAGCTGCATCCACGGAGACGCTCGCCACCAGCTCTGCCTTGGCAGTCGCGTCTCCTGTGAGACTCCCAGTTTCCGCGAGATGGCGATGTCGTGCTTGCGATATATCGTATGATGATCGTATCGTCAATTCCCACGATAATCGTATCGTACATTTCTACGGTAACCGTATCGTCCATTCCCACGATGATCGTATCGTCCATTCCCACGATAATCGTATCGTCCATTTCTACGATAATCGTATGGTCCATTCCCACGATAATCGTATCGTCCATTCCCACGATAATCGTATCGTCCATTCCCACGATAATCGTCAATTCCCACGATAATCGTATCGTCCATTTCCACGATAATCGTATCGTCCATTCCCACGATAATCGTATCGCCAATTCCCACGATAATCATATCGTCCAATGTCGTTTGGCCGTAATTATGGTGGCTCGTGTAACTCCATCTTCTCATTTTTTAAATTTGCCTCGTAAAATATTTACGAGAAAACAAAGGCCCGTAATTAAAGTCCCATACAAATGACTGTGGCTCTGTAAGTCAGGCTTTGCGAAACGTTTGCCGTTCATTTAAAGTGTACAATGTCTCAGGCGTTGTGCCACTGCCTTACGGCACGTCACGCTGCAGTGTTTGAAAGACTCACGACACCGTTGTGGTTGAGTGAACCGCAGCTGACTAACTCTTCTTATTCACGTTCCGCGGCGCCGCTACCTGCCGCGGCGTTGGCAGTGGTGCACAAACACTCGTCAACGACACGGCTGTTTTGAATGGAAACAAATATATCATGATACTCGACGTTTCGGGCAATGGCCCTTCTTCATAGCACGCGCTGAAGAAGGGTCAATGCCCGAAACGTCACCCATTAGATTTTTAATTGTAATGTCCACACGGCAAAGCACTAAACAACGAGGTAAATAAAATTGTGAAATACAATTACATAATGATGTGGGGGCGAGGCGGGGCGGGGGGGTAACTGAATATATCGCGATAATCGTCACATCGTGACAATCAATATCGCATCGTGAGAAATGAAATCGGGGCGTCTCGGGCGGGACGCCGCGTCCGCGGAGAGGCGATTCCTTTCTCCTCGCGGCCTCCGTTCCCAATCTCGATGTAGATCCACTCCGCACCGCCAAGACTCGCCACTTCGTCGAGGGTAGGGGGCGGAGGGGCGAGGGGAGGGGGTGAGGCGGTGTTGGGAGTGGGGCGAGAGAGAGGGGGGGGGAGGGTTCGCTCTCGTCTAAATGTAAATAGCGGCGCTCGGACTCCCGTGTCCGATGATTTTGCGACGCTGGCACACTCGTTGCTTGTTCGCCTCCTTGAGTGAAGTTAATTGAGCGAGCGAGTTCAACTTTAAATTGGAAACTAAACTCGCGCGGCGTCGTCGCCTCGCGCGCGGGAGAGTTGCGCAGATAATGGCATCGTTCCACCGAGCGCGTAACCACGAATCGCGTTGTTCGTGTCGAGCCGTGTTCTGTCCGCCGCTGGATGAATGCGTCGATCTGTCACGGAGGTTATTGCGGCTCGCGGCTCGCCGAATGTTGAATTAAAACGGGGAGGGTCAACATGAATCTGCGCACACGCATAACTTACCCTTCCTGGAAATCAGCACCGTCTCTGTAACATGCCTATGTGCCGTTATTAAACATGAAAAATGCATACAGGGGATCACGTGGGCTGTGGCTAACCCCGGGACTGTTCTGGGTGAAGATCCAGGGATTATCGGCGGCCGTGCCGCAAGTTTCTGCCCGAGGATGATTCATCCTCCCACTTATTCCGTTGTCACCATCGGGATTGGGCTCGATTCAAGACTCGAGTTTGTGTTTTTACAGAATTTTATCTTTTTGTTGATGTTGCTCTTCGTTAATTTTCTGTCTTATTTGTAGTGCCATTCACTCCATTAACCTAAATGTAACATAATATACTTTGTGTAAATATTAAATAATTGATTCTCAGGCGCACGATTCGATGCATCGAGCGTGTCCGGCATGCGGCCACCACGTGCACCCGTGCCTGCACGTGTACCCGTGCCGCCACGTGTACCCGTGCCACCACGTGTACCCGTGCCACCACGTGTACCCGTGCCTCCACGTGTACCCGTCACGTGTACCCGTGCCGCCACGTGTACCCGTGCCGCCACGTGTACCCGTGCCACCACGTGTACCCGTGCCACCACGTGTATCCGTCACGTGTACCCGTGCCTCTACGTGTTCCCGTGCCTCCACGTGTACCCGAGCCACCACGTGTACCCGTGCCGCCACGTGTACCCGTGCCACCACGTGTACCCGTGCCGCCACGTGTACCCGTGCCACCACGTGTACCCGTGCCACCACGTGTATCCGTCACGTGTACCCGTGCCTCTACGTGTTCCCGTGCCTCCACGTGTACCCGAGCCACCACGTGTACCCGTGCCGCCACGTGTACCCGTGCCACCACGTGTACCCGTGCCTCCACGTGTACCCGTGCCACCACGTGTACCCGTGCCTCCACGTGTACCCGTGCCGCTACGTGTACCCGTGCCACCACGTGTACCCGTGCCGCCACGTGTACCGGTGCCACCACGTGTACCCGTCACGTGTACCCGTGTAACCACGTGTACCCGTGCCTCCACGTGTACCCGTCACGTGTACCCGTGCCTCCACGTGTACCCGTCACGTGTACCCGTGTCACCACGTGTACCCGTGCCGCCACGTGTACCCGTGCCATCACGTGTACCCGTCACGTGTACCCGTGTAACCACGTGTACCCGTGCCTCCACGTGTACCCGTCACGTGTACCCGTGCCACCACGTGTACCCGTGCCTCCACGTGTACCCGTCACGTGTACCCGTGCCACCACGTGTACCCGTGCCGCCACGTGTACCCGTGCCACCACGTGTACCCGTCACGTGTACCCGTGTAACCACGTGTACCCGTGCCTCCACGTGTACCTGTCACGTGTACCCGTGCCACCACGTGTACCCGTGCCTCCACGTGTACCCGTCACGTGTACCCGTGCCACCACATGTACCCATGCCTCCACGTGTACCCGTGCCTCCACTTTCCCCCTTCACGTGTACCCGTGCCACCACGTGTACCCGTGTCACCACGTGTACCCGTGCCACCACGTGTACCCGTGCCTGTACGTGTACCCGTGCCTCCACGTGTACCCGTGCCACCATGCGTACCCGTGCCTGCACGTGTACCCGTGCCTCCACGTGTACCCGTGCCTCCACACTGTGATGCCAAAGTTCGAATTGATTCAAAGTGGCACTGCTCCCTCCATCGAACGAGGGATTGTCGCTTAATGAGTCCTGATCGCGAACTGGGGTAGAGTGGTGCAGGGGGGGGTGGCGGGGAGGGGGGCGCTCTGTTGGGCTCTCCCCTCCCCCTCCTCCCTCACCCTCAGCCCCCCCCCCTCGCCCCACCCCCCGCCCCCGCGGCGTGGGAGGGATCGAGACAGCCGGACCGCGGGCGTGCAATGTAATTACACGCGACCGCACGTGACTCGCGCTCTCCTTCATATCCGATGCGGGGCTTTCGTGAGAAATGTCACCGTGACTCGAGCCCCGGGGAAGGGGGGGGGGGGAGCTGTGCGAGTCCGGACCCCTCGCTCAGCACCCCCACGGCTCCCATCTCGCTCGGCCAAGCCGGGGAGCGCGGGGCCGTGGCGGCAGAGGTTCGCCAGCGAGCGATCGATTTAGTGATTGGGACGATGATCGTCAACCCGAACGAGCCGGCGAGAGACGGAACGCGTCCGAAAGGAGGGACACTGAGCGGATTGAAATACCGAATCAGTTTCGTGCGCAGGTGGTTATGCATCGCAGGATGGTGGCGGCTTGGGGAATCCTTCATCCAGCAGTGGATTGACCATGGCTGATGATGACAACTTCGATTTGATGGATGATGATGATAATGATGCACGGCTGGCTACGTACGTGGCGAAAGAAGATCAACATACATACATGATGGTCATGGATAATGACTCATAACTACCCCAATTCAATAATAAGGAGGGGGAAATTATAGAGAAAATAACATTTAATTTCAAAACCTCGACTCGTCTCCCACCAATCTCAAAGCACGTATTTAATGTGGTAACTCTCTCCCCCTCTGTCAGATACGGAGTCACTGTCACAATTAACTATAATCAGCTGTTGAGAAGAAAGTAATAGGGGAGTTATACATCAATGGGATATCTGTAAATTGATCTCCCTGTACTCGCTCGCAGCGCGTCTCACCACGAGCCATCGCGATGGTTGGTGTGTGATTACCAACCATCAGGCGCGTGCAGCGTGTGCAGCGGCTTCATTTGCTTTCGACTTCAACAATAAAATATTTTCTACAGTGTTGGTAATCACGATAAGGCGGGAGCCGTGCGGGGTCGCGGGGAGCGCAGTTGATGAACACCCCTTGAGGGCGAGGGGGATTAGACGAGAGGCTGAAAGAGGCGAAATGAGATTTATTAGAAAAACGGGGGCGAAACGAGACGGGATCGGCCGAGCGAGGCGCACACAGGGGAGCCGGTTAAAGAGCTGCGGGAAAAATTGCTGGAGATGACGAAACGGTCAAGAGTCGAGTGGCGACTGTTGTTTGGTCGCGTCAGGGCGGATGGAGGAGGAGGAGGAGGACCAAAAAGAAAAACAACCGAAGGATCGCCGCGGTGATTGTCCCCTTTAGGGTTATGGGTGGAAGGTCAGGGGAGGCACGGCGGAGGGAAAACGTGGAAAGACGGTGCCGTGGTGCCGGAGGCCACGGCGAAGAGAGGGCAGAGCTGGAGATGGGAAGAAGAAGAAGGCAGGGAGGAACACTTTCTACAACAATGCGTGGGAACACAGACTGATGATGATATTGGTGATATTGATTTATCGATTGTTTAAAAAAAATGTCCATTGAAGGCTTAATATTCGGATTCTTTGTGTTTGTGTTTTGTTAAAGCGGAGTAACCGGAGAAAACTCCTACGCTTGATGGCAGGGGACAAAGGATGAGCACAAGATGCATTCACAGAACCCCCCTTCCTCTCCTGCTATCTCCTGGCCAGCATGCCAGCTGGGAAGGAGGCATGAGAGTGGCACCACAACTCACGGCACGATACACCAACCCTCTCTTCCACAGCGCTGGATTCACTGACGCGCGCAAGCGCAGCTGGGTGAAATAAATCAATCAGAGGCGACCTTTTCGTGCTAAGCAGGCGAGAACTCATTAGGACTAAAGTCTGTTTTTAGCGAGCAAGACGTGGGATTACAAATGCACAATGCATGCCGGAGCCAACATTTTTCGATTTATACAAATCAGATGGGACATCATTCATACTTCAACTGTGAAAATATAATGATTACCGCCTCCCCCCCCCCAAACCCGTCCCCCTGCAACAGCACGCACCACGCATCACACACCCAATATCCGAGCGGGGACTTGGGAAGTAATGTGAGCGTGAGATCCAGATTAGGGGCCAGCGAGAGGGTGAGCGGGAGAACGAGCGGGCGGGAGGGCTCTGCCACCGCTGGCAGACACCGCGATCAAAGTCAACGGCGTCACGAATCTCGGCTCCCAGGGCGCGCGGTCTCACGAATCATCATCATCATCAATATCATCATCATCAATATCATCATCATTAATATCGTCATCATCATCATCACGGGCCAGCGAAGAGCGTGACGGCGAACACGGGGAGAGGATTCAATCGGGTGGGGATATTCATTGCCCCCCGCCCCCTGTGGATTGTTTTGCGAAGTGCCCGCTGGGATATCGAGAAAGCCGGAGTGCGCAACCAGCTCCTGATCATAACCCGAACTTTTTCATCTATCGGTTCAATCTTATCCGACCGCCGGCTGTATCCGCCCTCGCTACTCGCTTACCCAGCCACCCCCCCCTCGCTCCATGCATCTCCCCCGTCTCGTCGCACGGGTTTCAGGCTATTTATCAGTGCAAAACGCATAAATATTAATGCGCTCTGAGATGAATAATTGTCTCACCTGGCATCGCACCTTGGGTGCCAGAGGGAATTCACGCCGGCTTTGTGCGCTTGCTGTATGATCACCGTGCACGGCCGCATCACGCAAAGACAAAGATCCCCCCTATAGCCTTTACAGGCTGCTGGGGAAAGTGCTGTGAGCGAGAACTTTTGAAGATCGGCACGGCACACGAGCGGGTGGATGTCCAGCAACACACCCGGCTGCCTTTGTCTCCCTGGTGGCCTCACAAATCGCACGCGATATTCACGTTTAGGCTGAGTTTACCTAAGGGAGGGCCGGGACCGGTTTCACATTTGTCGCCAATGGTATTGGTCGTGAGCGAGAATCAAACTCGGTTCCCCACGTTTGTAGCGGAGTGCGACCACCACTGCTGCCCACACAAGGCAACACGCACACACAAAGACACAGACCACCCGTATAGCCTTTAACAGGCTGTTGGGGCAAGTGCTGTTGGCGAGCAGCATCTACGAAGGCCGACACGGCGCACGAGGGGGTGGGTGGCCAGCACCACGTTCGACCGCCTTTGTCTCCCGATTGGCGACGTTTACACACCACACCAGATACTCATTTGAGGCTGAGTCGACCTAGGGAAGGTCGGGTGATGGTCGTGAGCGGGAATCGAATTCGGGTCGTCGGGTTCATGGCGCAGCGCGCCAACCGCTACACGACCGCTCCCCACTACACACAAGACAAAGATCCCCCTTATTGCCTTTACAGACAATTGGGGCAAGTGCTGTTAGCGAGCACCTATGAAGGCTGGCACATTTTACGGGGAAGGGGGGGGTGGCCAACGCCATGCCCGACCGCCTTTGTCTCCCCAGTGGCGATGTTTTTACACACCGCACCAGGTACTCATTTGAGGCTGAGTCGACTTAGGGGAGGCCTAGGATCGGTTCAGATAATCGTCACCGGGTGATGGCCGTGAGCCGGTATCGAACTACACAATCACACACAATCACACACACACACAATCACACACACACACAATCACACACACACACACAATCACACACACACACACAACCACACACAATCACACACACACAATCACACACACACACAATCACACACACACAATCACACAATCACACACACAATCACACACACACACGCACAGAGTAGTAGGCTTTTCGCTGTTGTTGTTTTGTAATCCCGTGAGAAGTGTCCTCGCTCGGAACGGGCCCGTGGACGCACGTGGTGTTCTCCGGGCTTAGCGGCAGGCAGCTTATGTCCGCTCCATTAGCGCTGGCAGAGAGAGCGGCGTCTCCTCCGCGTGGGGTCGGCGTTTCTCTCTGACGTGTCGACACTCCCACCGCAGCGAAGGGCCTCGCCTCGCGCGGCGGCAGCGCTGGGTCGGGGGACCGCGCTCCGAGACGAACTTCGAGCGTCTACGCGGGGATCGGAACTCGGAAGCCCACGGGAGTTGAAGCCTGTCAGCGAGCCTTTGACACGGCACGTGGCCTCAAAGTGCACCTGGCCTGGCACAGGCGCCGTGGTGACGTCACCGCCACTTAGTGTGGAGAGCGGGAGTGTAGTGGTTAGCGTGCCGCGCTGTGAACCCGGTCACCCGAATTCGATTCCCGTTAACGGGCAACATCAGTGCCAATTATCTGAACCGGCCACTAGGGAGACAAAGGTGACCGGGTGTGGTGTTGCTCCCCACCTCCATCCCGCCATCCCGTGTGCGCCGCGTGGGCCTTCATGTGTGCTTGCTAACAGCACTTGCCCCAAAAGCATGTTAAGGCTTTCCGGGGATCTTTGTTTTTGTCTTTTGTTTTTGGGGAACGGTTGTGCAGTGGTTACTGCATTGCGCTACAAATCTGTAGATGATAATACTTACGATGATTACGATGACGACTACCGTCGTGAGGATGACGATGATGATCGTGGTGATGATGAGAATGACGATGTGGTCATGGTAGAGAGGAAGACGACGAAGACGACGATGATGATGATGATGTTTACATGACAACCAAGCAGAGTTCACGCTTCCTCACCTCCCCCTTCTCCTCCCATTCTCCTCCCGCCCCTTCCTACCCCCCACGTCCTCCTCAACCCCCCAGCGAAGAAGCGACGCGCGGAGTCTTGGCGAATTGAAAATATTACATTCGAGTCGATTCCATGCCTCTCCCTCCCTCCCCTCTCTCAGCACCCAGCTACCCAGCACAGACCGTGAGGGCAGGGCAATACAACGTGGCCCCTGAATATGGAGGAGGAGGAGGAGAGCGCATTGACACCGATTGATTGTGACGCAATGATGGTGATGATGACACCAGTCGCAGCTTGTCCACATACTCTGCTGATGAATATCAAAGAAATAAGGGAGCCGCGTTGCACAATCACAGATAATCACCACGTCCCTAATTGACACGCCCGTTTAACGTAAACAAAAACATAATTTATCGTGGGCAGACATTTCGGGCAATGTTGCTTATTCAGAGCATATGCTCCAATGAGAGATGGATGCTTCTCACTTACATCTTGGTTTGAATAACGCAACAGCCATTGATCATCGACCGCTTTCCTCCCCTGCTGCTGTTGTCTGCCTATCCGAGAATATCAGCGAAGCAGCCCCAGGTTCGCAGTGCATTGTCACCGCGCCCACTCGCCCCCCCCCCGCCCGCCACTATATTAAGCACGACAGCCACACGCGGACTGCATTACACCCAGCCACAACGCTCTTTAGTATTCGCCGTCACGCCGGGTGACGGCCCTAAGCAGTGGCCGTGCATATTTACACATTTTGAAATTAAGCGAGAGGAGATGGAAAACGACAACCAATATCTGACTCTACCCCCCCCCCGCCCGCCGCCACCCCACCAACCCCCCTCAACCCCCCACGCATTACCACGACAGACACTGGGGGGGGGGGGGGGCTCAAGTGGGTTCGCCGGCTCGCATATCAAAGCGAGCTCCTTGAAGGGACGCGCGCCACGACAGACGGCATTATCTTAGCCAAAGGCTCGCTGCCAATTGGTGTAATGGGAAATAAATTGGACGCCGATATCTCCACTGCCTACATCTCACCGGCGACGGCATCATCACCTCGTCGTCGTCGGCATCATCACCTCGTCATCGTCGTCGTCGGCATCATCACCGACACGGGCTCTTCTCTATCAGCTGCTGGGTGACTCTCTTCCATCCTGCAGCTGTCAGCGTCCCGTCACGGGTGGCCGCGATGCCGCAATCCGTCTCACTCCTCCGGGGCATTTTCTCCTTCGGATTCCATTCCATCACCAGTTTTGTCCTTTATTTAAAGCTTGTAATGTCCTTTGCTCAAGACCGCTTGAGAGTCCTTTCAAGAAAGATGCGTGTCAAATTGATGCATTGTCACAGCGAAGATTCTCGTGGATTGAAACTCAAAACCGGAACAGCAAGAACACGAATGCACCATCATTATTATCATCATCATCATCATAATCAGGCCACGGTGGCGAGATAACTACCTCGCTTTGTATACAGGAGGTCGTGGATTCGATCCCGACGCTGACGCCTGCTGCTGTGTATTTGGAGTTTGCGGTGTCTCTCTCCCCGTGGTCGCGTGGACTTTTCTCCGGGCCCTCTAGATTTTCCCTCCACCTTTAGAATCAATGTAGGTGTATAGTACATGATAAGCCACTTCGTTGAGATTACATTGGCGACAGCCAGGTGGCTTCTGAAAAAGAGCTTTATTGCTCAGTGGGCCTTACTTGGTCAAATAAAAAGTAATAGTTTGATAACCATTATCGCGTGACGTGTCCTGCCCAAGTTCATTTACTCTTATATATCGATCACTGCAGAGCAATGAATCTCGACACAAAAAAGAAGCTTCGCCGAGTCTCAAGATTATTTTTTAGGAGGCTCCTGGATGATGACGTTTGGATGATTGTGTGAGCGCGCGTGCGTGTGCGCGCGCGTGCGTGTGCGTGCGTGTGCGTGCGTGTGCGTGTGTGCGTGTGTGCGTGTGCGTGCGTGTGCGTGCGCTGTTTTTGTTCAGTGCGTGTGAGGACACCGGGGAACGACGAGATACCCAATGCGTGCAAAGAGACAACGGCCCACGGTCCACACGCAGGGAGATCGCGAACCCCACCTCGCAGTCCGGTGGGTTGGTGCGTTTTACAAACTCTACGCGATTTTATTGACGCTCCGTGATCGCGAGCTGTGCGGTGTTCAAGCGTCGGGTTATGGGTTAGCGTTGGCTTCAGAGTCAGGAACAGAGCCGGGGTTTGAGGGCGAGTGTGGGTTTCGTGTTATTGGGGCTCGCGTCATAACCCCACACCCACCCCCCCCGGTTCGTAATGGAACATGAATGACACCCAGAGAAAGCCGAGGATTCCACCAAACACGATCACCAACTGCCACTCGTAAATCATCGAAGATTTCCCGCAAGGCCCTTTTAATAACGTTGGCCCTGTCAAGTCAGTGGTTACGTCGGAGGCTCAGACGATGTCCATATAATCGTATGCGTCTTTTGTGTTTCGTCAAATCAAGCGCGGTGTGTCTGGGAGAATCGCTGCGTGTGTGCAGGGGATGGATGTCCCGTCTCAGCTCGCCTGCGCGCGAATGAGACCGCGCTGCTCACGACTTCGGGCTCGGCTCGGAGCAAGAGCTCCTCATGGCAGAGGGAACCTCGTACTAGTCCGACAAAGACGAGGGAATCACTCTCGGCCGCAAAACGAACATTCGTTATGGACCCCAGGTCCGCGCGACTGCTGATGGAGACGCGGATTCTTCGTATTGATAAGAGGCGGGGGGGGGGGTTCATGTTTTGTGTTGGAAGTTTGGCGGAGGGGAGCATTTGGCTGTCGCGCGCACATGGATCACCGTCGCTACCGTCACCGTCACTCGCATCGTCACACCTCACGACGCTGACGCCATCGTCGTCGTCATCATAACCACCACCATATCTCATCAGCACGGACTTCAGCATCATCGTCATCGTCAAGAGAAGCCTCATTGAAACTCAAGACTCCTTGTTAGAAGCAATCATCATCATCATCATCATCCAATCATCATCAACGTTATCATCGTCTTCCATCCATACACGTTGCTTGCGTATTCAACACACGCGATGATTGATATCATCTTCTCTGACAAGGCGGTGTCAATCACCACAGTGGCGAGGTCTGGTGGTGTTCGATCCGCGTGCGTAAAACTCCAAACAGCGCTTCAAATCAGACGCTGAACTGGCCTCGCCGTGCTCAGCGGTCAGCGCCGCAGCTGCTCCCCACTGCTGCGGGCGACTGCAAACTCGGCGACTTGACGATCCCGACGCCGCGTGCCCGGAACGGGGACCGGGCCCCCTTGGTGAGGCCGCCGCCGCAGGGTCCGTCCCTCGGCTCCCCTCGCGCCGTAGCTCCGAGTCACCTTCTCCACTTCTCGCCGCGTTTCGCACAATTGCAGCCTTATTGTCACGAGACATTTCTGACTGCTTGCGGCAGCTAATCACGTTTGTGCGGCGTCATTCGATCGGCCCGCTTACAGCCGAGCTCCTCCGTGGGGGAGGGGGCGATGGCGCGAGTCGGCGAGGGGAGGTTTCCCGATCCCCTCCCTACTTCCCTGCCTCCCTCCCTCCTCCTCCCTCCCTCCTCCCTCCCTCTCCCTCCCCCCTCCCTCCCTTCCTCCCCCTCCCACCCACCCGGCTCTCAGGAACACCGCTCTCTCTCTGCTTCACTGCTCGCAGTCCCCAGCATAGCCCGGCGGCTCCAGTCTCCTGCGCATGCCACCACCACCACCATCGCCCTGAAAGCAGTGAGGGCGATGCTATCGACGAATGTTATTGAATGTGAGCCCCCCCCCCCACCCCCATTTGTAAATAATCGTCGTCATATTCATTCTATCATCCTCAGGACCACCACCACCACCAATCATCATCTATTTAACATATGGAAGCTTTTATGAGTCTCAATACTTCTTTGTCAAGAATTCCCTCGTCCATGCACTTTAAAATCATCTCTATTGATAGATACTTTTTTTGAACTGCTGTTTGTGGTTAATTTGTTGTCCTCCGGCACCTCTGATTATCACGGTCGGCTACGTACGGTGCGAAAGAAGTTCAACGTACGCACACACGTGCCTTCATGAAGGACATTTGGCCATCTTTTGGTTCGAGAATCGCGTCACGCGTCCCGTGCCTCGCGAACCGACCCCGCCGTGACCGCGTGGGGCTCGCGGCTCAGATGAAGTCCCTGATCAACAACGGCGGCGCGTCGTCTGGCAGAGTGCGCAAACATCGGCCGAGTGATGACGCACGGCCATACGCGAGGGGGGATTAACGCTCCAAGGGTCCGCACGGAGGGGTTCGAAAACCCCACTCACTGCATGCACTCCCGTCTCCGGTAAAGCGCCGCAGCCCTTCGCGATCCTGCAAGCGATCCACAAACACCAACCACCCCCCCTCCCCCCGGCATCCAATGCGAAACGGTGCTCCTCTGGAAGTCTCGCTCGAGCTCCGACTTCTGCGAAGTCAATATTCGCCACTTTCGTCGTCAACGCCGCCGTCTACTTGCGCGACCAATATCCATAATAGAGGTTGTTTGGGGTTATATTGCCTAAAAATAAATAAATGTGTCGTTGAACTCGCCACCACCCGACACAGCCAACTAGTAAGGGTTGTCACGTAAACAGAACGTGGCCAGTTCGTCACGAGTACAGCACTTAACGATGTTTTGGAGTGCCAAGCCACAACATTTACAATCAGAGTACGACGTTTCGTTTTGTTAAAGTTATACTGTCGTATAACTTTAACTAAACGTCCCCTCCCCCATATATCAGGCTGACGTTTCGGGCAATGTCCCTTCTGCGGGACAGACACTAAGAGGAGAGGTCCATTGCACGAAACGTGTGCTCGCTCCCAGACAGAGAGGGGTGAGGAGGCGCGCTGCTGCTGCTGCGACTCACGGAATGGGAGACTCACTCCGCCGCCATGGGATGCAGGCGCCCGCCATCTCCCCCCCCCCACCCCTTTCTCTTCCAGGGATGTTTCACCCGAAAAGCGTTTATTTTTATTTTTAAATCTGATTGACGAGAGCGCGAGGCGACGACCGATTCACGGTGAAGAGAGAAGAGAAAGAGACAGGGAGGGAGAGAGGGAATAAATACTTGACGAGGCGTAAATTCGTTGACATCCATCATTTTTAGCTCCTGCTAGCCAGCCCCCCCCCCCCTATCCCACCACCCATTGCTCCCCCACCCCCCACTCTGTTCCTTAGACAGCCCCAGACCTCAACAAAACTCTCCGCTGTCAGCCATCACCTTCACTTCCGGCCCTCCCCCACTCACCACAAATGTCCTCCACCCCACTCAGTCACCCAACCTCGCACCTTGCCCCAAGAACACAGCCCGGGACATCAACAAACAAAACCCCCACTGCCACATCCCATCCCGTCACCCGCCCCGGAGTGATTTGACAGCGAGGAGTTGCAGCCATCGTAAGCCGAGGTGCCAAAGTTCCCGCTTGCCCCGTATCTCACAGGCCCCGTGACTCTTTGGAGGGTTGTTGTTGTTGTTGTTGTTTTAAGCACATCAAGGTTTCGAGTTAAGAGTTAATTAATTAATGTTGTTGTTGTTGTTGATGCTACCACGCCCTGGATGTTTACGATTATAGATGTCGACAACTCTTTAACGGGACATCTGCGAAAAAAGAGGGGCATAGCTCATCGGATTCCTCCAGTCTAAATAAAGATTCTGATCAATAACAAAAACTGATTCTGAATTCGACTCCAGAATCTGATCGACCAATCTCATTCATGACGTTACCAGGTAGGCATGGCCTTACAGTGTCACCCTCATCAACACCACCTTCTGGCTGAAAACTTTCGTGACTGCAGGAATCAATATTCTTTGGTTCTTTCCATAAAGTCACGTAGATGAAAAATAATAGAATACAAAATTTCATTAAAAAAAAACAAAAACTCACGACGTTTCGATCGCACCACAAGCGGTCGTCATCAGGCCGAATAAAAAATACAAATGTTAATTTATTATTTTCTATCTACGCGACTTTACCAAAAGAACCAAAACATTCTACCTTCTGGCTCTTGGTCTTCTCTTCCCCTTGGTGGCCTACCTCTGGGTTCCGCTCTCATGCCCGTCTCGGTGACCTGTCCTCCTCCTGCACCACGCACAACAAGCACGCTCCCTCTCTCTCTCGCTCCCTCACTCTCTCTGACGCTTCCTCGCCACCGCCTCGCGAGCGCAGTGCACCAGGGCGGCGTGGAGCGAGATCGTTCGGCCATTCTCTGGTGGCGGTAAACACTCTGGCCGCGCCGAGCCGACACGACGGGAGACCGTCCCGGCAGTCCGCGGTCATTAAACACGTCGACATTGATTTGCACAACGCGCTCGCCGCTCGTTCGCCAATTACGGGCCATTTAGGACGCCAGTTTGACAGCCAAGCCGCGGTTATTCATCGCGAAGAACGAACGAGGCAATGAGAGCGCCTGTAGGGTGAGGGGGCGGGGGGGGGGGGGGCTGGCGTGGTGCTGGGGGGGGGGGGGTTACCTGTCCACGTGCGCTGCGTGTCTTCTCAGACGACGGCTCCGTCGTGGAGAGGTGAGAGGGATGAGCGAGATGAGCGAGATGATCTCCCGCCGTCTCTCCCCTGGGCTCGGCGGCGTGAACTCGCAGCGCGCACATTGCCCCAAGGGTCACGGGGTCACCGTGGCTGGTGCCGTCCTCGTCGTCCACGGTGACCACTTCCTCGGGGTTAGAGGACGACGTCCGTCAGCTTTTGACGGTGGCTCTTGATGGTGGCCGAGGAGTCCAATTCTGGATCCGCAGATCGTTGGGCACTGGGGGCGCCACCGCGGTCCACGACGTGGAAGTGGAACCCTCGCTTCCCGGGTTGGCTTCCTTTGTTGTTGTTGTTTGCGGCGATCCACTTCATCGTCGGCACGTTGGGTCTCGAAGCGGGCGCCGCCACCGCCACGCCTGGGCGATTGGCAGTCCGCACCTCTCAGTCTCCACGCGCTTCAGGCAGAACTTGGGGGGATCTTTGAATCGCTTCCTTCGTCCTCCCCTCGTCCGCTGCCCATTGGATGTCTGCATCGTAGAGGGTTATTTTGGGGGGTTAGATCGCGATCTAACCCCCCTAAAAAACCCTCTACTATGGAGGTGGTGGCCTACGCGTTAAATTGGATGTTTGTATACTCTTTGGTTCTTTCGGTAAAGTCACGTAGGTAGAACAATAATAGATCACGACGTTTCGATCGCAACACAAGCAATCGTCATCAGGTGGGGCAACCACAGCAAGTTCCACTTTCTGCCCCGCCTCCTCCCCCCCACCCCTTCTCTCCCCCCCCCCCTTCTGCCGAGGCCTACTGCCACAGCAGGTCTCTCGCCTACTTCAGCAGTTTCTTCTTGCCGTGGTTGCCCCACCTGATGACGATTGCTTGTGTTGCGATCGAAACGTCGTGATCTATTGCTTTTCTACCCACGTGACTTTACCGAAAGAACCAAAGAGTTATGGATTCCTGCAGTCACGAAAGCTTCACATCAAGATTGGATGTTTGCACTCGAGCTGTTTTCATCTCTCCACCGCCGCGTGTTTTTCCCTCCTTTGGCCGCAACTCCGTTGTTAGTCTCGACCACCGACCCTCACCCCCTCGAGCTACGTGCCTTCCCCATGCCCACGTATTTGTCTTACCAGTCTATGTAAACTATGAACTTGTTTTATTTTCATCAGGTAAGGCCCACTGAGCCGCATAGCTCTTTTTTAGAAGCGAGCTGGCTTTCAGAAATGGAAGCAGCCACATACATGTGAACGCGTGTTGTCGATTGTCAATGTAAAGAGAAAAAAACGGAGGACCCGGAGAAAAATCCAGACGATCACGGGGATAAAATGCAAACTCCAAATATACAGCAGGCGTCAGGGTCGGGATCGAACCTACGTACTCCTGTATATAGGCGAGGTAGTTGCCCAAGGGAAAGCCGTGTATATAATGGGCCTAACTAATGCACTTTCTCGTATACACGCGTTCCTCTTTATCAGTGTAATTCCAAGCAGGCGTAATGCCCTTCATACCATCATCACCATTACCACCACCACTATCATCACCATCACGGAGCCGTGACGCTCTTGAGCGCACTCTCGCTCAGCAAAGCAGCAGGGCTCCCAGCGGCGACGCTTCCCGAATCAATCCCCGGCCAGGCGCCGGGCGCTACCCACCGAGTTTCACGGAGCGCACGCGTCCCGCACGTGGACCACGCTGCGCCGCGCACGACGCACCACGTCCACGTGCAGCCACCCCCTGGCATGTCCGCACGAAGCAACTCACTCACTGCAGAGACGCGAGGCAGCAGCGAGGGCGCGTTCACATTCAACAACGAAACGAACACTCGTCTTGTGTCGTTCACTTTCTGACCGCGAATGTGTTTGACCCCAACACGAATCTTGTTTTCCTTTCTGTAATGATGAGGCTCAAACGGCTCCTCTCGCGATGAGGGGTGGGGAGTGGTGAGTGGAGAGCGGGGGTTGTGGGGGCAGCACGGGGCGGGGCCAGGTGGCGAGATGTTAACTGCCTCGCCTGATATACAGGAGGTCGTCGGTTCGACCCCGACCCTGACGCCTGCTGTATATGTGGAGTTTGCGATATCTCTCTGCCCATGGTCGCGTGGGTCCTCCGGTTTGCCCCTCCACATTTACATTTAGAATCATGCATATAGACTCTATGGCTTCTGTACATTTCCACAAGGTGATAAGCCACTTCGTTGAGCTATCATTTGTGACCAGGTCGCTTCTGAAAAATAGCTATATAGCTCAGCGGGCCTTTCCTGGTAAAATAATTTTTTAAAATATATTTTAGGTGGCTTAGCGGCAAAGCGAACGGCTCACGTTCGGAATGTCCTGAGTTCAGACCCTGGTTGGCAGTTTGACTCAGCCCAGCACCTCACCGGGATCGGGGATGATGCGATGTGGGGAGGTCATCAGTGGTTGTCCTAATGACAAACAAAAAATTGTCCCCGTCAGATGAACGTGGAATTTCCGCCACTCGCTCAGGGTCGCAAACAGGAGATGAGCATTGCCTCGGAGGTCATTTGAGAAGGAAATCGTTTTGCTCTGTGCCGGGTTGGAGTGGTGACGCAGTGGGCAGCGCACTGCACTCTGAGGACGATGCCGGGAAATCCGTGAGGTGCGTGGAGCGGGGGACCTCCGATTCCTCGCGCCAGACGAACGTGGAGCTCCCCCCCCGTACCACCGAGACGCAAGCCTTTGAAGTTTCCTTTCGCATTGATCAAAGGGGGGGGGGGGGGAGTATGGGAGGAGTAGAGGGGGAGGCAGTATGGGAGGAGGGGAGGGAAATTCTGCAAATCAGCCACGAATAGAAACAATGGAAGTCAAACTAACAGAACCAGTAATCACGTGTTTGCAGCGATACATAATATATACCACACGTCTTTACTTATTAAAGGAAGCATGTTGTTCCAGCACTGTGTAAAAGCAATGCACAGACAGAATGTATAAGTCGGTTAAATATTTAACCGTATTTCCATATTCCGCAAAAAAATCCATCATCAGCCACGCGCAGTTAGGCTTCCCTTCACGTCAAGTGAGGTTTGCGCATTTTTTGGGGCTGAAGTGAATTTAAAAATGAATCAAAATAAACCCCAGGACTCCCTCCCGCCCCTCACACACATCCAACCCACCTCCCCCCTCCCCCACTCCCACCCCCACAATCACCCCCACAATCACCCCGTTTCCACCCGCATTCCAACCTCATCACTCAATCACAGACGTCCGCAGGTGCCGTGGGCCGCGTGACCCAGGTGATTACGTACCGCCGCCGTTGCCGCGTCCCGCACACAATTACTCCGCGCCTCCAACAGCCGGGGTCGCGCCCTGCCCACGGGAATCCATCGCGCCCTCGGCACCAAAGACACTCACAGGCCTCGCGAGCCCGAGCAGCTCTGCGGGACGGGACGGGGGGGAGGGCACCCGCGCCAGGCATCTCATCCGGGATGGTCCGGAACGCTTTTCCGGGAATTGTGGCACGCGACGTCCATCTCGACTCGCTCTGAACTCGCGACGCGCATTCTGAACTCATGGGATTCATAGGAATGTCGGGCACGATAATATCACGGACGGATTGGCGCGCACCGTACGCTCGAGTGGTAGCGCCCGACGCAGGCGACCCCCTCACTCCAAAGCCAATGCCCAGCAGCAGCAGAGCCCCCGCGGACATCGAGGGAAGCGATGACGCGCGGTTCTCACCCGATGGACGGCGAGAGAACGTCAGGCTGCGGCTGCTGCTCGAGGCGAAATGTCTCCCCGCTGTTGCGCGTTTACAGCCACGGCGGCCGAGCGGGGACCGACACGAGCGGGGGACGCTCACAGCCGCCGAGAGCCGCTTCGGGTGACAGCTCCCACAGAGGCAATCGATGTTCCGTGGGAATATTTTGCGGGAGGAAAAACAAATAATCGAGGGGGAGAATTAAAACCTCGCCGCGAGTTTGCTCAGAGGTGGCGAACGAATCAGTGACCGTAATAGAGGTTCCTCGGGTTAGATCGCGTAAAATATAAATGCGTCATTAAACCGCGCCACCGTCTGAGCACAAACCAATTAGGGTTGTCAATTGAACAAAAACTGCCAATGAATCACGAGTTCAGCACACCGGTTGTGTGTTTGGAGAGTAAACCCGCGACAACATTTACAAGTCAAGTACCGTGGCGTTTCGCAGGTAATTCAACAACAACAACCAGCTTCGTCAGGCGACAGCCAGGAATGTGGAGAGATTCTAATCCCGTGTCGCTCTGACATCGTTGACCTCAGCCACACGGTCGCTATGAAGGGGCAGCTGCCAAGACCGTTTGGCTGTGTGACTGACTCTGTCCGGCTGTGTGACTGTCCGGCGTGTGAGTGACTCTGTCCTTCCTGCTGTATATAAATGGGTCCATCACAGATCGTAGATGGGAGGAGGAGGAGGCGCCAGGTTGCGCGCGTGCCTCTCTGTGTGCTCGATCTTGCCCAGTCCCAACATTTGAGACAGCGCAGTCGACACGGCCATGGAAGTGGCACATTAAAACGGGCATCAATCACGCGGCAACGAGACAAATAGGGGCCCTGTCCAACACGAGCTTTAACATTCGCTCGCTGGAGAATACAAACGTCAACATCATTGAGTGAAGTCGCTCCTTCCTGTGTTCCCGAACACGCCACTTAGGGCTGCGACACGAGAGGCCTCGTTGGAAGTCACTTAGACGTCATTCTGTCTCATCAACGACGCTGCGAATTGGAGCTCGGCAGCTGTGGGTTGTTCAGAGTCGCGTGCAGCTGAGAGATAAGAGCGCTTTTGTTTGACTAGCTCGTGGCTCCACTATACGAGGAGAGATTTAGCCGATCCCCCCATGCTGGCAACAGCGCATCCCGAACTTTTGTCCGGCGGTCGATGCCAGCCGCATTGAGCTCTACCAATTGTGCTCCCATGCGACCCTGAAAACAGCAAAAACCCCGCGACCTCGACAACTCCTGAAGCCCTCTTGCCGACACCGGCGGCAGACCTCGACATTGGCGTTCGGCTCGTGGACGCACAGCCGCAGCCACCACGCGCACGGTGCCACCGCGACAGCCGCTATCCTCAACGGAGGCACGAACGCAGCCCTCGCTTGTTCCTTCGACCCGCGTGTCGCCCGCCCGCCCGCCCGCACGCACGACCAGCCTCCTCTACTCCCTCACTCCCTCACTCCGCTCGTCGTTATTTTTCAAGGCACGGCGCGACCTCATAAAAGGCCCTTTTGACTTCAATCTCAATCTCTAATCCGTCTGGGGGTCTCACGCGCGCCGCTCCGCGCGCACGAACCCCTCGCGCCCAGCCCCCCCCCGCCCCTTCCCCCCCTCTCTGTTGAAAAATTAACGACTCCGGGGATGGGGGGGGGGGGTGTGAAGCCAACTGTGATGACGCCTAACATCCACTCGCCACGCATGCACGGAGAGTCACGGCCAGATAGATCACGCGAACTAGCAACCTCGCTCGCTCTCTCTCTCTCTCGCTCTCACCGCGTTCGTCATTGGCTCTGCCTTGCAACAGGTAAAGGCGTAGTCCTGCAATTAGCTTGCTCAAGACACTGCTGGCGGAAGGACCTCTGCTATCGGGGGAGGTCTGGGGAGAACCCTCTGGATGGTATATTGGCCAACTGCTCCACGCTCACCAGATGCATTACCCCACAGCACACGTGACCTACCACCTCCTGGAGAGGATTCCATGAATGTTGTTGACAATGATGGCGAAGGAACGGGAAACTCTTTAACTTTTTGAAGCTATTAACATTACACTTGTTATCATGTTACAGTGTAGTCGTATCCGAATTTTTTTTAATTGAAAACGATAGTCCCATATACGTGTCAACATTTCATTGAAGCACCCTGTATGGGTCAAACGACCTCCACGATTGACACGGCTCGGGGACACATTCATGGGACAGTGGCTTTACAATAGGGTACCGGTGTAGTCATCACTCCTACACTCCAAGGCGACAGCACGAGGCGATATTCCAGATCAGTGTTCTTCACAATTTCCAGAGGTGGTAGGGGGGGGGGGCACTGTCGTCGATAAGACGTCAGCAGCGTGAGGGCCTCCACCCCGCCTGCAAGGGGCCGCTGTCACCATCTGTGTCCCGTCGAGGCTCGCGCGCCACCAGGGGCCGCAGTGAAGGCCACCAGCTCCCCGCCAGTGTCCCGCTCTGCGCCAGATGACCGTGGGCCAGCAGACGACGCGGAGAGAAGCTCCATGGCGACCTCCCCACGCGTGCCCGGGATGACAACCCCGGGGATGCCGACCGCGAAGGCGGCGTAGGCGACGGGTCACGCGTGCCGCGCGGAGCTCCACGTCTCGGCGCAAGCTCGTGGCAGGGAGAATACAGATGACAGACGCGTGCAGGCGTTGTGTTCTGGGGTGAAGGACGGGAGCGGAGGGGCGGGGGGAGGATACGCACAGGGGGGTGGGGGTGCGGGGGATTTCCCGGTGGCCACGGACGATTCAGCCTCTCGGCTATTCAGCTGTCATCAATTTGGGGGTCGCGGTTTTTTTTATCTTCAGTGTCTCGTCCGTGTCGTCTCCCCAGTTTGAGTGTCGTCCGTCTCGTTTGATCGTCTCGAGCGCAGCGATCGATTTGTGACCTGCCCAGACGCGGCCCCGCCGCTCAGACATCAACAACAGCCAGACGCCCCCTTAGCGAAACTATTCATTTGATTTTATTCGTATTTATAAACAAGAATGTGCGCAACAACTGCCCTTCCCCCCGGGTGATGATGGCAAGCCACAGGCGAAACTTGGACTCGTGACCAATTTAAAAACACAAAGTCCAACACCCCCCGCCCGCCCGCTCCCCCAAAGACCAACGCGAGACGCCGCCACAAGCCCCGCGATGTCGACATGTCGCATCGGGTCGACAAAGAGCCGCGCTTCGCAAACACTCGCAGCACCCGCGGAGCCAGCTGCCGGTCGCGGCCACGGCGTCGTCCTCTGTGCAACGGTGGCGCGGGTTCGCGGCAGCCTCGACGAATTGACGGGCGAAGATGGGTACAGGGGGGGGGGGGGGTAAACGCGACGCGACGCGAGGCGACAGCTTGGGGTTGACGCGACGCGACAGAGAGAGAGAGAGACAGAGAGAGAGAGACGGAGAGGCGCTGGAGCGAGAGGAGGAGGGGGGGTAGAAGCTGTGGCCGCTCGGAGCTGGATGCGAGCGGACGAGGTGCGGCTCGAACTGGCCGCGGCAAGGTGCGTGGCTGCCACGGGGATTCGTTTCTCGTTCAGTTGGTTTTGCGGGTCGCTGTTAAGACTTGAATAGGGCACGGGACTAGTAGCGGGACTAGTAGCGGGAGGTACAGCGGACGTGGTGTGCCGGGAGCGGATACAGGTAAAGAATCGCGGATCCTCCCAGACCGGGCCGAAATTAAATCATGGCTGTTGCCGCTCTCATCCCTCCCCCTCCTCCTCCGCCTGCTCCTCCCTCCTCCTTCTAGATCCAGGTGCTCGGCGAGAAACGCTCTCCACGTGGCACAGAGAAGACCGCGACGCGCGAGAGTGGCTCGTGATCGGACCCGTAGCCCTGCCTGGTGGCGCCGCGGTCTCTCTCGTGCACGGGACACGGGAGGACAGTGCCGAGCAGCGCAATGCGTGGTGGGATAAGAGAGGTCGCCAGGAAGGATCCGGAGACGTCGGTCTACGAATGACGCACACCGCTCCGCGGGAGATGAGACGGAGACACTCCGCGTGGTGTCAGGGCGCTGACGGAACGATCGGAATAAAATGAAAGAAAATAAATACGAAAGACAAAACTTGCGTGTTTTTTTGGGAGGCGGGGGTTTCAATGGAGAACGACACTCGACTCGGATCGCACCGCGCGCAACAAAGGAAGCGGAACTGATTTGCGGGCGCCAGTGGTGACGGGGGATCGATCGCTGCATGGTAGCGAATACAACGGCATTGGCCACAGCGGGCAGCCGTCCTCACCGCAAGAGGCCTGAGCACATGGGCGGCGGGGTGGGTGGAGGGCTCCCTCTGTTCCCCACTGGCGATGATGATCGAGGCCGCATGCAGACCCTGCACGGCGCTCTCGGCTCTGCTGCTTCACGCTCTCCCTCCCGGCGACACAGGATGGACGGGGGGGGGGGGGAGCGCCATCCTTATTTTTTATTGCGGGAGCCATTTGCTGATCGCTCCCCCCTCCTCTCAATCACGTAATGTCCTCCCACAGCCATCCCCGCCATGGCCACCCGCGTCAACAATCTCACGATTTCAAAAATCGTTATGGCCGCTCAACCTCCCATCGTTTCCTCGGAACACGCAGAGTCAGTCCGGCCGTTCACGAATCGTCGCGGATCTATTCACGTGGACGGATCTCGCGCCGGTCCCTCGGGCAATCTCGCGGTCGGCGGTGCGTGCCCTGCGATCGCCCCGCACCTCGAGTCTCCCGCGCGGGGCCGGCGGGCGCCGTCTCAGCAGCCGTTCATCTTGCGCAGCTTGGCCGGCAGGGTGTCCGCTGCCGAGGGCAGCAGCTGCGACCTCTGCTGCTGCTGCGGCTGCTGCTGCTGCTGCCCACGGGACTCGTATTGCGACTTGCACGGGGACAGGGGGAACACGTCCTCGGGTAGCGACCCGGCGCCCCAGCACGCGGCGGGCCCCGCGGCGGCCACGGGCGACCTCGCCTGCGCCAGGTCCCCCGCGCTCATGCTGCCCATGACCCCGTTAACCCGGCTGCGCGCCGCGCACGAGGGCGGCCGAGAGCCCGGGCCACCGCCGATTTTACGCAGCTTGGCCGGCAGTTGATCCTCGGGCCCGGAGTGTGCGGCCGCAGTGTGCGGGCCCCCCCACGATCTCCCCGAGACGGCGTCGACCGCGCACTCATTCCTCCGGCCGGGGGAGAGGGCCGGGAGGGAGCGCGGGGAGAGCGGGGAGCATAGGTCGCGGGACGCGGCGAACGCCGACTCGAGGGACGAGGCGAAGCGTTCCTCCTGCTCGCGAACGCTGGAGGCGGGCGTGGGGACCTCGAAGGTGGCGTGGAACTGCGAGTAGTCGACTCGGAAGAAGCCGTCCTCGAGTGACATCACGGGCAGGAAGCGGTGTCCCCAGAGCACCTCGTCCTCCGTGTACGAGGTGCGCGCCTGGCACGTCATCCCTGCGCACGCGGGAGGTCGGGGGGTCACGGTGAGCCTCCTACGCATGACGAATTCAATAGTTTGTTTCTAACCCCCACTCAGTCTCTCTCTCGTGTTCTCTACCCAAGGTCACATCCCTCCCTCTATGCCAAGCGATCCCATAACCCTCCAACTCCCGCCACACCCGCGCTGTTTCTAGGACTTCCTGGAGCCGCAGCTTCCCCCGTTTCCACCATCTTGGATGAGAGGCGCCTGCCGCCGCGTCCTACACGATCTTAGTGTCACGGATCAATGCGGTGGTTACCGATGACGAACAATGCGCGTGTTCCACCGCTCCCGCAAACGTCTCTCCTCGTGCTGTTATAACTCCCGGGGCTGCGTGGCGGGCAGCGGAGGGCCGTGAATCAACAACGTTTCATTGATTGTACTGCAACGTCTATGTCTCCCCACCCACGTGGACGCCATCAGCTGCGAAGGCCGTGCCAGCCAACAGCAACGGCTCTCCCAACAGTCTGCTCAGGCTATAAGAGGTTGGTGGGGGATCTTTGTTGATTATCTCTCTCTGTGTGTGAGTGACGTGTTGCACCCCGCCTCTCGGCTGCTGCCATTCCACTTCATTAAAATGCGCAGATCGGCGCTGCTGCCGTTACGAGCGGGACGCTGTGATGAAGCAATCGCTGCTGCGTGACCACTGATGATGACGCTGCTGCGTGACCACTGATGATGGCACATATACAACAGGCGTCGTCAGGGTCGGGATCGAACCGACGACCTCCTGCACACCAGGCGAGGTAGTTAACATCTCCCCACCTCGGACGCATGTCCCGGGCTGGTCGCTCTTGCAAACGAGACTCACCCGGGTCTCTCTGAGTCCTCGTCGCCTCGTTACACAACATCGACCTGGAACCCGCGGCGGTCTCATCCCCCGGCCCCCTCCCCCCGCCTTCCTGCCCGACGCACGCCGTGCGAGTCGGTCTGCGCGGGCAGCTGCCGATCGCTCGGCGCGGCAACGCCAAACGACTCAGCGACGAGCGGCCGCGGGGCTGACGACTCGAGATCGCCTCGGCAAAGCTGATCTCGACGCCGACCAGGGCGCCGATATCAGAACGAAGCGTTCATTGTCGGGTCTATAAAACGCGCCTCTTTGGCGCCCGATTAGTGCGGCCCAAGATGCTTTCGACGACGGACAGATCGTCGCGTGTCGAAGCCGGAGACCTCGTGTGGGCCGCGGGCCGCGTGACTGCGGTACGAGCCCAGCGGTCACCCTGGGCAACACGGGGGGTATTATTACTATTATTATTGCCCACACGCATACACCGTCGGCTTCACAGTGGACGTTAAAAATCTCGTGAGAGTTTTTTAATTTAAAAAAGTTAAGGACGAGGGCACGTCTCGCTCCCAAATATGCAAACCGTTGAAAGTTGCTTGAAAGGTTACCTAATTGGACAATCACGTTATTTGGCGATACTGCTGTGCTACGAAGAAGGCCCATGGCTCGAAACGTCGCCTATTGTTTGCTTCCCTTGAAGGCCACACATTGTTGTAGTGGAGCTCGTCGGTTCGAGCCATATTCGCAACAACAACAATAACAACAGCAGCAGCGGTAGCGGCTGCCGTGAACCCCCTTCTGCGACACGCACAGCAGCGGTAGCGGCTGCCGTGAACCCCCTTCTGCGACACGCACAGCAGCGCCTGGCTTCGCGACCACCATCGCGCTAACAGGAACGGCGCGAGCACAAGAATGCACTCGCGCTCTGCTTTGCCTCGGGGCTCCCCACCGCACCCGTGGTCTCCACGATGCCCTCCAGGATGACCACGATCTCGAACTGCTCGGTCTGCTGCAGGGCGCGCTTCGACAGCTCGAAGAAGGGGCTCTTGCTGTTGACCACGTGGCAGATGGTGAGCGGCGACACGAGGAACAGCTGATCGGCGCCCGTGCCGAAGCCCACGTCCAGGTCCAGCTGATCGAGCGGCAGGAACTCTCCCTCAGCCGTCTGGCGGGACTGCGGGGTGGGTGGGGGGGGGAAGGGGATTAGAGAGGACGAAGCGATGATGGGAGGGGGGGCGGGTCTAAGGGGGACAGCGGGAGCGAGGGGGGTCGCCAGGGACAGAAACGGAGACGCTGAGAGAGGCCGAGGGGACAGGGCCGTCGTATTCAGGGAGTCTCCCACGCCACTCGCCACTGATGTTAGCCGTGCCTGGGAATCGAACTCAAGTCGCCGGGTCCATAGCCGTGTTCTCTCCACCGCGCCAGCAGTCCACCCCGTCGTCTGCTGCGCGCGCGTGCGTGTGTGTGTGCGCGCGCGCGTGTGTGCGCGTGTGTGTGCACGCGTGCGTGTGTGCGTGTGTGCGCGTGTGTGTGTGCGCGCGTGCGTGTGTGCGCGCGTGCGTGTGTGCGCGCGTGCGTGTGTGTGTGCGCGCGTGTGTGCGCGCGTGCGTGTGTGTGTGCGCGCGTGCGCGTGTGCGCGTGTGTGTGCACGCGTGCGTGTGTGCGTGTGTGCGCGTGTGTGTGTGTGTGCGCGCGCGTGAATGTGTGCGTGTGTGTGCGTGCGTGTGTGCGCGCGTGCGTGTGCGCGCTCTGTCTCTGTGACCGCGCGTGTACTCAAGTCGCAAGTCTATTAACCGCTGCGCGCGGGACGTGGTCGCGTGCGGGGTCTCCCCCCCCACCCCCGCCCCCCCCACCCCTCCCCCCGGGGGTTTCGGGCTATCAAAGTGGCTAACGAGGCTCATCCATCACTGCCACGCGTGCGATCCTCCCATTCCGCTCAATTATCGCCTCCATTCTGCCACGCGCTTATGACGGGGACGCGGATACGGCCGGGCAGGCGTTGTCGCTGCGGCAATGGGGAGGGCGGGCCGCTTGTGGAGGGAGGCTGATTGCGATGTCTGCCGGTGTGCGGGAAAGCGGACGGAGGGAGGCACGGGCCGAGCCGTGCTGCTGTGATTACCGAGGGCTCTCGGCATGCGCCACCAGCCCGCGGCTGCCCTCGGGGGAAATCAGTGGACTCAGGGCGACTCCGTGGGTCTGTACGGACGACAGAGCCTCGCTCGCTTCGGCTGATTGTGATTTTGGAATCATTTCGCCTTTCGGCGCCGGCCTTTAGGGCGCCGAGGATTATCGGGGAGAGAGGGGGAGGGGGGCGCCACGGGCGAGGGGTGCACCCACGCGCACCGCCTTCAAGCGAGGTACGAGGTCTCACCACGCAGTGATTATTCGGCAATTATATAGAGACTGGAGACTTAAGTTGCGACATGTGAAGGGTGCCACGCGACTTGCGGTGATGCGGGGAGTCGACGAGTCATATCAACAGCGTTGATGATATTATTGGTTCTTTCGGTAAAGTCACGTAGATAAAAAATTAAATATAAAATATTTTTTAAAATAAAAAATAAAAGCCAAAACCCACGACGTTTCGATCGCAACACAAGCGGTCTTCATCAAGCGGAGAGAAAAAAAAGACGTGTATTTTTTGCTAAATTTTTTTATTGTAATTTATTATTTCTTTTATTTTTATTTTTCTATCTACGTGACTTTACCGAAAGAACCAAGAATATGAATTCCTGCAGTCACGAAAGTTTTAAGCATTGATGATGAACCCTTTAATATCTTTTCTTTTGCCAGCGGGGTTAGGGGTGGCAGTCGAATGAATGAAAAAAGTACACGTCTACGAATAATGAAATTCACAAATAAACTTGTTGGGTCCAGCGCTGTTAGCGAGCACCTATTAAAGTTGGCAAATACTCGCAAGCATGCACGGGTGCACATGAGGAGCAACTCACGTACACATGGCGCATCGCACGCTTGCGCGTACGAGACCGCGCGTGCACACGTGGGAGACACGTGGGACACCGCGTGGAGGCGCGGGCACACGTGGGAGACACGTGGGACACCGCGTGGAGGCGCGTGCCCACGTGGGAGACACGTGGGACACCGCGTGGACACCGCGTGGAGGCGCGTGCACACGTGGGAGACACGTGGGACACCGCGTGGAGGCGCGTGCACACGCGGACACGCAAGAACGTACTCAGACCTCAAGCGCAGCGATTCCGTGTTTCGCACCCAAGTGCGGCGTCGGACATGAGACGCCTTCTCCTCCGGCCGCTCTCCATCGTCTCCCCTCCTCCTTCTCCCCTCCTCTTTATCCTCCTCCTCCTCCCCGTGATTGATTTGGGGATCCGGGGACGCGCCGCGCTGAGTGAATGCGCGCTCCGCCGCACGTGACGCGGGTCGCTGTCCCGAGCGAGTCGTCTCAAAATTGAATCGAAATTGGCCTCTTTACGGCGATGAACTGGGCCCATTCATCGCCGCATTAAACGCCTCGGACGCCGAGCGGCATTGTCTACCAGCTGCTCTCGTAATGCCCTCGCCGGATTCGCGTGGCTTGATCTGTGAGATCGGTACGCGGCGATGAGAGATATTCACGGGCCGAATTCTTCCCGGCACGCTCAGAATACCCAGTACTATTCCTCGTGAAGAGTAGGCAGCGTGACACCGTGTCATGATGATGACTATCATCATCATCATCACCGTGATTATAAGCACAATTCTTGATTCTCTTTTACCGCTAGAGAATGAATGGGAGAGGCACGAGCCACTGTGGAGCAACGCGACCGCGCTCATTCATAGCCGAATGCGACCTCTGCAATCAAATGTAACAACAGTACACGAGAGTGCATTGACAGTACACGGCAGTACGTGACGGAGGGGGTGGAGGGAATGCGACGGGTAACAATGTAACGAGCCTGGCTCTGTGCTAACTTGTAAGAAGAGCAGCGACGTCGGTGACCCCTTCTCGCGACCCGACTCGCTCACCGCGCCGTCTCGCTACGTCGCCTCCGTCACTAAGCCAGGTCCGAGTTGAGCGAGTTTAGTTCGCAGCCAGTTCGTTTGCCTAAATGCTACGTAGGCAACTGAGAAGCTCGCAATGCAACGCGACTGTAGCTGCTGTGGTGGTTAATCAGGGAGAGGAACTTGCGGTGGGCGAGGAGAGGCGCGGGTGAGACGCGTGGAGTGAGAGACGCGGGGTGCAGGGTGGAGGAGGGCAGGTGGCCGCGACAGTCATTGGGTTGGCACCCAAAGGTCGGCATCCGAGGGGAAGCGCTCGAGCCAGATGGCGATCGCGACATTGGGAGTGGTCATCGAAGGACGCGTGGACTGTGTGGCAATATGCAGAGGTAAGGCTCGATGGCGATTGAGGAGGCCGTTACATTCGAGCAGCCCTTGGTGGTCGGTGTCAACTTTAACGAAGCGCGCGTGATAGCATCAACATCGGCGTTGCGTCGGTGACCTCTTGACCTTCGCTCGCTCTGTGGACGCAGACTACAGGAGGCGTTGGGCTGGTGAGCAGGTGGGTAGCCACGCCACGCGAAGCTGCACTAAGCGATTAGCATGATGACCCAATTACCCACACCGCGTGAAAAGCGCAAGCGTTTGTCTCTCCGTTCTAACACAGATTGGCTCGTTCCCCCCCCACACCCTGATCCGGTCTCCCGAGCACCCCTCCCACCCCCCACACACCTCGCTCGCGTCCCTCTCACCTTGAGGAGTTTGCAGCGGATCTGCGCCGACACCATGTGACTTGTGCGCAGGTTGCCCACGCGGAACATGAGGCACAGCTGCCCCGTCTCGCATCGACACGACCGCCGTCTCGCTGAACATGAGCGTCTCGGCGCGCTTCTTGGGCTGCGACATCTTCATGAACATGCAGCCCACGAGGAAGGCGTCCACGATGGAGCCGAGCAGCGACTGGAAGAGGAAGAGGACGATGCCCTCGGGGCACTTCTCCGTGATGTAGCGGAAGCCGTAGCCGATGGTCGCCTCCGTCTCGATGAAGAAGAGGAAGGCGGAAGGGAAGCTGTGCACGTTGGCCACGCACGGCACGTAGCCCTGCTCGTGCCCAGCTCCAGGTCGCCGCGCACGTACGCGATGCCCCACCACAACGCTGCCATGACCAGCCACGCCACGGTGTAGGTGAGGATGAAGATGAACAGGTTCCAGCGCCACTTGAGGTCCACCAGCGTGGTGAAGATGTCGGACAGGTAGCGGAAACGCCTCGCGGTTCACGTTCCCGTGCTGCACGTTGCAGCGGCCGTTCTTCTGCACGAAGCGCTGCCGCTTCTTGTTGGTGCCCAGGCGAAAGCCGTGCCCCGACGCGGCCGCCGTGCCGCCCACCACGCTGGCCACCACGCAGTACTCGTCCCCCTGCGGCTTCCTACGGAACGCGGACATCGCCTCGCCGACGAGAGCCGCGACGCGCGAGCCCAGCGCTCCCTGACGCCGCTCGGGGCGCCCGCCCGCCCGCACCCCGTCTCCTCTCGGCAGCACGGGGCCCCCCGGGGAAACTTATGCTGCTGAATGCGGTCGCACGGTACCGCGCCGCTCGCGGGTTGGGAGGCGCCGCATCGCGCTGAGATGCCGACGAGAGGAATGACGCGCGCCACGAGCGAAGCGACGAACAATCCCCGCCCGGTCGCTGTGCCCCGATCGGCGCCTCCGAGTTCCGCGTCGGGCGCTCGCTGCTGCTGCGGCTGCTGCGGCTGCGTGCGAGCTGCCTCTGCCACGAGGGAGGGGAGCGCAGGGAGGATTGAGGGTGCCGAAGGAAGCAGGGGCGGCGGGGGGAGAGGGGGGGCAGGCGGTGGGAAGAGTGGGGCAGAGGGGGGGCGGTGCCGGGAATGACGGGAAGTCTTGGGGGGCGGGAGGGGCAGGGGGCGGGTTGCGAGAGGGTTTGACGGCTCTCGCCTGGAGCGAACGAAGTCACGCGGTGCGCCCTGATGGAAACACTATTCACATGTTTTGCAATTAACAGTAATAATTGAATTTTTGGCGCAATAATGATGTCCCCGCGAAGTTATTAAGCGGAGTGCGATTTATCGAATCACGGCTCCCCCCCCCACGACTCCCGACCGCCCCCCCCAATAAGTGACCCCCCCAGCCAGCAGCGGAACTGGGTGGTGGGCGACCCCGTCGATGAGATCGCGCTCTCGGGACGACGAGCAGCAGGAGGAGGAGATCTGACGTGAGGTCCCGTGCTCCTCCGTACTCCTCTGTGCTCCTCTGTGCTCCTCCGTGCTCCTCCGTGCTCCTCCGTACTCCTCTGTGCTCCTCCGTGCGAGAAGCCGGGCAACGAGGAGTGAAGGCGGCGGGCTCGGGTAAGTCGCGAACATTAATTTCGATCGCGGCCGTCAGCTCTGAGGATCAATGAGAACGCGCGGCCGCAGTGCCCCTTCTCGTGGTCGCGAACGCTCCCTGGGGCGTCTTAAAGATTACTCACACGGGACCCGCTCATGGGCCACCTCACACGCCATCGATATTCAAGTTTAGATTTTCGCACATCATCCAGCCATATACCGTATCACGGGTCACGTGTCACGGGGTCTCCTTCCATAGCATATCACGAAATCATCTCACGGACCATCTTAGAAGCCATCGTATCGATGGGCCACTGAATGGGCCATCGCAGCACGAGCAGACCTCTGTGCTACTTCCCATGCTATCTCACTGGTCACCTACCTGCCCACACGACTGGTCATCTCACGATCAGTCTCAAGGAACAAGTCACCCATGGGGCACACCACGGCATATCTCGTGCAAATATTCACGGGCTACCACTGAGACACATCGCTGGCCACGCAAATAATAACAAGAGTGACGATTTGTTTTTGGGATAACGCGTCCTGTCTACCGGGGGCGTTTCAGAGCGCTTTAAATCTCATCTCAACGCGGTAAAAGGGAACCCCAAGTGGCAGCTGACCTTGTGACCACAAGGTGACTCGGCGCCAGGCCTGCGAAACGGGCAGTGATTGCTGCGGTGTGTAATGCCAATTATAATCAGTCATTTTCGAATTTGGCGAAATTGGGCCTTGACGCCGGCACATAATGGCCAACTCTTACGAATGACGCCAGGGATCTCTGACGTCCAACGTGAAGCAGATGACGCGTAGTAATGTTGTTGTTGTTGTTACTGTGAAGCAGCTGACGCGTAGTAATGTTGTTGTTGTTGTTACTGTGAAGCAGATGACGCATAGTAATGTTGTTGTTGTTACTGTGAAGAGACCCGCAGTGATAACCAGGACGGCAGCTCGAAGTCGAACCGCGAAGCTCTGAACACGAAGGGCGAACGCGTCACCGCTGCGCCACAAAACCGCCCAATGTCATCCCTCCCGTCGTGGTTCAGGGTGGAGCGTCTCCGATGTCGCCGTCATCTGGAGCGATGTTGGCGCCGCGAGGCGGTGGAACTTTGGATCGTGAAGCGCGCCCGTCTCGCTCAGGCGCCATGGTGCGGCTCATTAGCGGGGGGGGGGGGGGGGGATTCGGCACCATCCTCAAGGGGTCCCTTCGGTCCCTGGAATAATGAGAGCCACGGAACAGGAGCCCCCAGGCCTGGTTCAAACAAGTTAGTTGGTGGCGCTGCTGCTGCTGCTGTATTGGCAGCAACAGCAGCAACAACAAGACCCACTCGTCAACAACAACGTTGGTCTCAAAATACAACACCACACACCATCGGCGACGCGGTGGCTTGGAGATGTTAACTACCTCGCCTGGTATACAGGAGGTCGTGGGCTCGATCCCGACCCTGACGACGCCTGCTGCTGTATATTTGTAGTTTGCGTGTCTCTCTCCCCGTGGTCGTGTGGATCTATCTCCGGGTCCTCCGGTTTTCCCCTCCACGTTTAGAAGCGTGCGATAAGAGTAATTTGGCTTCAATAAATCTCCACACGATGAGCCACTTCATTGAGCGATCATTTGTGACAGCTTCTGAAAAATAACTATACGGCTCAGTGGGCCTTGCCTGATGAAAAAAAACAATTGTTTGCTTTAATAGTTTAGTTTCACAGAGCACGAACAGAGAGGCCAGTCAAGGGAGAGATGTAAATTGAGTTATGAATGAGGTCGGCCTTGTTCAGTCGCTTCCCACTCACTTGGGACCCGGGATCAGAGGAGTCAGCGTCGATTTGAAGTTTTCGTGACTGCAGGGATCCATACTCTTTAAGCGTCGCTTCAATGCAGCTCTCCGCTAAGAACCACAGGGAGTAGCGTGAGTCAAACTACGATGACTGCAACAATTATAGTCACGTTCGGCCCCTGTGTCAATCCACTGCTGGATGGATATCTACCCCATGTCGCATTGAGCATGGTGGTGGGGGGGTAGGTTGACCATATTTCACCATGCTTGCTGAGTGCGGGGTTGGTGAGGAGTGCCAGGTGTGGGGGGGGGGGGCAGGAACGGATATCAAGAATCAACTCGCTACTGATGTTAGCCGTGTGACAGAGTTTCTTCACCGTACATT